>NC_047085.1:136205556-136518471 GCF_902459505.1 Geotrypetes seraphini
GGCGGAGCGTTTCCGGGGCCGGAGTGAAGCCGGTATGGTCGGTGCCGCCACTGTGGCTGGCGGGCGCTCGAGGGAAGAGGAAGGCTTCTTAGCCGGCTTACCTGGCGCCGACGGCGCCGATGTTGGATCGGGCGTCGTCGAAGTGGTGGGTGTCGATTTTGGCGGTACCGCCGTCGACGCAGAGGATTCCATCGCAGACCCGGTGCCGAATAGGATGTTCTGTTGAATCTGGCGATTCTTAAGTGTTCGCTTTTTAAGAGTGGTGCGGTCATCCAGGGGTGGCACCGGAACCGCTTTCTTCTGTTTCGGTTCCATAGGTGCCGTTCCACGCCCCGGTGATGAGGAGGCCGATGACGAGGCACTCACCGAGATCGGGGCGGAGCGTTTCCGGGGCCGGCGTGAAGCCGGTATGGTCGGTGCCGCCACTGTGGCTGGCGGGCGCTCGAGGGAAGAGGAAGGCTTCTTAGCCGGCTTACCTGGCGCCGATGTTGGATCGGGCGTCGTCGAAGTGGTGGGTGTCGATTTTGGCGGTACCGCCGTCGACGCAGAGGATTCCATCGCAGACCCGGTGCCGAATAGGATGTTCTGTTGAATCTGGCGATTCTTAAGTGTTCGCTTTTTAAGAGTGGCACAGCGGGTGCAGGAGTCCGCCCGATGCTCAGGACCCAAATACTGCAAGCACCAATTGTGTGGGTCAGTGAGAGAGATCGGGCGTGCACACCGCTGGCACTTCTTAAAACCTGGCTGCGGGGGCATGAATGGGAATACGGCCTCCGCAAAATCAAACCCGGAGGCCTGTATAGTGGCAACAGGCCCCGCCGGGGCTAGTTCGAAAAAAGAAAGTAAAAATTTTTTTTTTAGGAAAATAAAAGGAAGCCCGAAGGTAAAACAATCAGAAAATTCGCGAGCGGGAAGGCAAAAAAGGTAGTTTCAACGGCCGTTGAAAAAACACGCGTCTTCTTCGCTCCGCGGAAACGAAGAAACTGGGGACCACGCACTCCTCCGTCGGGCGGGAAGGCACTCGCGCACGCGCGGTGCGGCCAACTAGAACTTTCTAGTTAAAAAGGTCCGTACCGAGGACTCCGTCGGTGACGTCACCCATGCGTAAAGAATATGCTGCCTGCTTGTCCTGGGATAAAGTCGAAGACCAAAGCAGTTTCCTGCTCGCAGACAGGGAATGGAGGCTCCCTTTTAGATGTTAGCATTGTGCTTCATCGCTGCAGACTGGCGAGTTGGCCCTGTTGGGAGTGGCTGACCGTGAGCTGGGCGGCTATTCCTCCATCGTGATTGGGAGTCCTGAGGCTGTTATGCACCATTCCCCTGTCGTCGGGAACCAGAGACAATTGGACTTCGGGAGACCTCGTGGCCTACCTGCTTTCCCATCTTCGGTGTTAGTCTGACTTCTGCGTTGATGAATCAACGGACAGATCCTGGACTTCATTTTATTTTAATTTTCTATTGTTTTTTTACTTTTTGCCTTTCATTACTGCTCTTTTCTTTTTTTGAAATCTTGATATTGTTTTACTCTCCTTCTTTATTCAATTTCATGTGTATAAATATTTCATGTATTTTGCTTTTCTGCCTTTTGGTATAAGCAGAAATCATTTGTGGGTTTTTTTTTTTTTGGGGGGGGGAGTGCACTTTGTATATGTGTCCTTGTAACTAGGACCTAAGGGAGGAAAAGTCTTTTTTATTTATTTTGTTTACATTATAGACCCAGTTTGGAGAGGTTATAACCCTGTATTTCTACTAAGACTAAGGGGTCCTTTTATTTAGCGCACCTTAATAAAAAGACCCCCCCAAGTATCTTAATAAAAAATTTGGTCCACGACTTAACCTATGTTTTAGATTTCGGCCCCTTATGTGATTGAGTTTGACACCCCTGATGTAGACAGTAAGCCCATCCCTATAAACCTCTAATTGTTTGGTTTATGAGAGGTTTATTATTGACAAAGGCCCCTGTCAGACCTCAATGTGGATCTCACCCAGTTGATGACAGCTCCTTTTGAGCTACTTGATTCCTGTCATCTGAAGAATTTTGACCTGAAAAGTAGTATTTCTGGAGCAGTCACTTCAGCTCAGAGTCAATGAGCTTCAGGCCCTGATAATTGACTCATCTTACAGTAAATTTCATCACTATGGAGTAGTTCTCCACACACATCCTATGTTCCTTCCTAAGGTCACATGGGTGTTCCATCTTAATCAGTCAATCGTTCTACTATTTTTTTTCCAAAACCAAATGCACACCCTGGTAAAAGCTTACTGAATACTTTAGAGCCCATAAAAAGTCCACCCAGTGTTTTGGATTTTTTGACACAAATCTGTTGGGAGTAGCAATTGGCAAATACACAATTTCTAATTTGATGGCAGATTACATCTCCTTTGTTTAAGTCCAGGCCAGGCTGACTCTTTGGGGGTGGGGATGGTCATGTCAAGGCCCATAATGTCAGAACCATGACAGCAGTAGCCCACATGAGATCAGCCTCCATAGAGATTTGCAGAGCTGTGACGTGGTCATCTGTCCACACATTCAAATTATAACTTGAGCAGAATTCCTGGTGTGACAGCTGGTTCAGTCAGACAGTTCTGTAGAAATTGTTTGGTATCTAAAATCAACCTCTGCTCCCCTAAGGCCAGTTTTTATTCTGTTCCAGGCTGCATCTTCACAATTCATTTGTATTTAATTTCAGGTTAATTATTTTAAAGGCATCAACATTTACAGCTCCTATTGTCCTAGCCCCGTTATTTTCGGTAGGCCTGGTAGCTAGGGATTCCCTGCTGTGAGAATATGAAGATCTGCTTGTCCTTAGCAGGTGTTCTTTGAGGACAGCAGGCCAAATATTCTCACATTCCCTCCCACCTCCCTTTGGAGTTGTATTCTTTATTTTTTATATGAGACTGACCACCCTGTGCAAGGCATGAAGGCACACACGCTGGTGTGACGCAGTGCTTCTAGAAACTTCTATCTACAGTACAACTTGCTAGCAAGTATCCTTGCCAGACTCCATCATATGTCACCCAGCTGTGAGGATATGAAGGCCTGTTGTCCTCAGTGACCACCTACTATAAGTAACTATGCTTTATATACAAGGTACATGTCAGAGGCTTAATGTACTACTCTATCCAATCTCCTTTCTTTTTTTTTTTTTAGTTCAATTTGTTTATTTAAGTAATATGAAGGAGCTAAAAGAACCAGTCAGAAATGAGGCACAGATGACTTTTACTGTCTTGTCATCCTATTTCCCTCCAAAACAGACCTCTCCCACATTGTCTGTCATTCAGAGACTGTCTTCCCCCATATTCGGGTTGACACCCATTCTATCAAACACATTACTGACTAGATATAATACTAGTGTTATATCACTACACTGTAGGTTAGTTGCCTTGGAAGTACATTATTAACTTATAGGGGAAACTGTGTTTTATGGGCCGAGAATGTGGCACAGTAGTTAAAACTACAGCTTTGGCACCCTGAGGTTGTAGATTCAAACCTACGCTGCTCCTGGTGACCCTGGGCAAGTCACTTAATACCTCCATTGCCCCAGGTACATTCGATGGATTGTGAGCCTGCCAGGACAGGGAAAAATGCTCGCGTAACTGAATAAATTCATGTAAACCTGTTCTGAGCTCCACTGGCAGAACAGTATAGAAAATTAAATAAATAAATAAATATACTGTCCCGTTTTATAGTCAGACCAGCGTCCAGAATTTGCAGGAGCAATTCAGGAAACCGCTTAGTGCCGAACAGCAGTGCCAAAGCACGCTCCCGCTCGGTGCTGCTCAGCGGTTAAAGCTGGAACTCATGGCAGCGAGTGACCGGGTTAGCAGCGGGGCAGGAGGCAGAAAGCTCACTCCTGTCCACTATACCTCTGCACCACCAGGGATTCCAGCGGCAGAGGAGGTACGATGGGCAGGGAAGGAGAACAGGATGGCAAGTCTGGGAGGGAGGAAAGGGGACTATGTGCTGTGCCTGGCAGGGAGGGGGCTGGGTGCAGAGCCTGACAGGGGATGGAGGGAAGGGGGCGTTGGGTGCAGATCCGAACAGGGTACTTGAATTTAAGCCATCCGACATATTCAAGTCAACCACTTTGTCTCCTTTTTGGGGGGAAAAATGGGAGTCTCGACTTATATTTGAGTATATACGGTACCTACAGTATCAGCCAATGCTACATAATAGTAGAAATCAGCAGATGCCTAGACTGTAGGAAAGTTTATACAGTAATAATTCTATAATAAACATGCATCATTCACAACAGAGGTGTATGTGACAAGTGATATCTTCTTGGATGCTGTCCTCAAATAAAGTTATTTTCTCTCCAATGAAAACTTGTGTCAGTGTTCAGAATAAATACCACTGTAAGGAATACTTCAGTAAAATATGGAAGCTGGGTAATCTATGTTAAAAACTAGAGATAGCTAACAGAATATTGTTTGGTAGGGGTTTTTCTTCTAAAGTACCAAATTGTTTTTTATTAAAAACCCTTTACTAGTTGCATTCTCTGAAAAGGTCAGATCAACAGTCCATCTAACCCAGTAGCCTGTCCTCACAGTAGCCAATCCAGGTCACTAGTACCTGGCAAAACCAAAAAAGTAGCAATATTCCATGCTACTGATCCAGGGCAAGCAGTGGCTTCCCCCATGTTTCTCAATAATAGACTATGGACTTTTCCTCCAGGAAATTGTCCAGACCTTTCTTAAAACCAGCTATGTTAACAGCCACAACCTCTGGCAACGCGTTCCAGAGCTTAACTATTCTCTGAGTGAAAAAAAAATCCAACTACTGTATTTTTAAAAAAAAATATTTCCCTGTAACTTCATCCAGTGTTCCCTAGTCTTTTGAACAGAGTAAAAAAAAAAATCGATCCACTTGTACCCGTTCAGCTATCACTCTTCTAAGCTGAAGAGCCCTAACTTTTTTAGTCTTTCCTCATACCAGAGGAGTTCCATCCCCTTTATCATCTTGGATGCTTTTCTTTGAACCATTTCTAGTTCTGCTATATCTTTATTGAAATAAGGCGATCAGAATTGAACACAATACTGTAGGTGAGGTAGTATTATAACATTCTTAGTCTTGTTAACAATTTTTAATAATTCCAAGTATCTTGCTTGCTTTTTTAGCTACCACCAATCTGAAAAATATTGACCATATGTATAAATGTTGCCAAAGGTTTGTTATGGTTGGGGAGAGGTGATTGTCTTTTGGGGGTTTTTTTAACTTCATTTTTAGGCAGAAAAGTCTTCCTGTCTCACTTCATTACTGCTAATATTTCACAGGCCAGAACACACTTTCCCTGCCTGCAAAACTAAATTGGGCGGGCAAGAAATCAAGGTCAAGATCTGTAAGCCATTTGCAACGTTAGTGCAAACGAGGACGAGAGCAATTTCACAAACTACACATTTGCAGTACGGTTCTGGCCCCTTGTGGAAACAACTGCAGCTCTTTTTCGTAGACCAAAACTGAGACAAATCGGCATATGTAACTAGATTTTTTTTTTTTTTTTTAAAGTACGCCTACAACTAACAATCCTGTGAGATGGGAGATAAACATTAACTGATATAAAACCTCGTGTCTTTGAAGAGCAGACTCCCCTAGGATTTTGTAGGTTCTTGAATTATGTCCTCGACTGCTCTCTTCCCGTGGTAAATGAGTGGGGTGGGGGGGGGGGAGGGAGCCCGAGGTTCCACTTCTTTCTCATCTGTTGTCATACAGTGAGCAGATCATTACTGCGGCTGCCGCTGTCCCTCCTCCCCTATACCTGCCTCCTTCCTGCCGTCCGGGCGCCGTCAGCATTAGCTGCTTCAACTCTTACCGTCCAGCGTGCTCGGAGGGAGAGACCGGCTGGTAGCCACTGTCACAAATATAAACAAACCCCCCTCCCCCCAGCGTGCGGCTGGGAGGATGAAGGTCACGCCGGAGGTGTGCTGCTCAGGCATTACTTAGAGGAAGAGAACCGCCGCTGGGAGGCCGTAGGCCCATGTGCTGCCTCAAGGAGCCGGTAAGCGTACGGGACAGGGCACCGGGTCAAGCAGGTCGGATGCAAAATAATGTGTGTCCTATTTGGGTTTGTTTGGGTTTTTTAAAAAAATCTCTTTTCCTCGCTTCCCCCCGCCTAATATCTCGGATTTTCACTTGCTAGCTGGTTATTTCTCTCCACCACTCCCCCCTCTCTCCTACACGGTGTCTCTTCCCTCAGACAGAAGCTTCGAGTACATGCGAGCGGCCCCTTTAAGAGGCAGTTGTGCCTCCCGGTAGCTGAAGGTCATTAAACACAAAAGCTCTTAGCGTTGCGGTCCAATATAGCGCATGCGCCCTGCCCGAGGACTGGCAGAGAGACGGCAATATGGCGAGAATGCCTGGCAGCGGGGACTGTAACGCGGCCACCGGCGGCACGGGCGGGGGATCGGGCGAGCGGAGCCGCCGGGGTGTCCGCTTGCAGCCCGGCAGCGCAGGCGAGGAGGAAGATGACGACGACGAGATCCAGGAGGTGCAAATAACTGGAGACGAGGAGGAGGAGGATCTAGAGGACGCGCTGCTGCTGGAGGATGAGGAGGAGGACTATGAGGGGGAGGCGGGCAGCGGACGGTTCGGGGGGCTGGAGGAGGAGGAAGACGAGGAAGAGATGGGGTTGGACTGGGACGCGGAGGAGATCCTGGAGCCCGAGTACGGCTCGATCGCTGCCCCCGGTCCCCCAGTCGCCTCTGGAGACGGGCTGGCGCCACAGCCGGTCCATATGCTGCGCTTGGACCAGAGGGGAGGCGGCAGCGGCGCTGGTTCAGCCGAGCTGGAGCCCCTGTTGCTACATGCCGGGCTGGAGGCGGTAACCGGGGCGGGATGTGAGGCGCAGCGGCCGGAGCGGGCCAGGCTGAGCGAGAACACCCGGCTGGCCACCCGCTACGCCGTGCGCATCTTCCGCGAGTACCTGAGCGAGAAGGCGCAGAGCCCCGACTTCGAGACCATGGACAAGGAGGCGCTGTGCCGGGTGCTGCGCTCTTTCTACGCCGAGGCGCGCTCCAAGAGCGGTCAGCTCTACAGCAAGTCGTCGCTCATCAGCATCCGCAGCTCGCTGAACCGCTACCTCAACGAGCCGCCCTACTGCCGCACGCTGGACCTCACCAAGGACCCCGAGCTGCGCAGCGCAAACCTGACGCTCGCCGCCGTCATCCGCAAGCTGGAGGAGCAGGGCGCCGGCCCCGTGGTGCAGAAGCAGGCCATCACGCGCGCCGACCTGCGCAAGCTCTACACGTCGAGCGTGTTCAGCGGCGCCAGCCCTTTCGGCCTCCTCAACAAGGTCTGGTTCGAGACGTGCATGTACTTCTGCACGCGAGGCCGCGAGAATCAGCGCGAGCTCGAGGAGGACTCTTTCGGTTTGGCCATGGACGAGGACGGCCGCAAGTTTGTCTACTTCAAGGCGCTGGGACCGTACCACAAGTCGCGCTCGTCGTCGTGGAGCAAAAAGCGCGCCGAGAGTGACGAGGAGAACCTTCCACGCATGTACGAGACGGGCACGGAGTACTGTCCGTACGCCAGCTTCGTCAAATATCTGTCCAAACGCAACCCCCTTTGCAAGGCCTTCTTCCAGCGGCCCCGCGATCACTGCAACGAGACGGATGTCACCTGGTACGAAAACAAGGCAATTGGTAAGAACTTGCTAGGCACCCGCATGCAGATGCTCTCTAAAGCCGCTAAGCTCTCTAAGACCTACACCAACCACTGTATAGGCGCCGTGTCCATCGCCACCCTCAACAGCATTGCAGGTATTAGCTCTAGGCTGGGACCTCCCTGCTACTCTGAGACCTTCAATGGGACCCGTCATCGCCACCTGGGAAACGCGTTCATTCTGCCCAAGCCCAGCCCAGTAGCCGAAGTTAAGCCTGAGGCGACTCCCAAGCGGCCACTGTACGATACGTTGCCTGTGCAGCTGTATGCAGGTGACATCCGGGGCCCACCTTCTCCCAAAAGACTCTGCCTTCGGCCTTCTGACCCGGTAGACTGTGTGGTGGTGGTTTCGGTAAAAAATGACTCTCAGCCAGTGATGCCTGAAGCCAATGGACATGTTAACAGCTCACCTGTTGTGGTGTCACCTATCCAGGTAATCTGACTTCTTTGGAGGTCTTCTCCCCCCCCCCTCTCCCAAGCACTTTTTCATGCTTCATTTAGGAGGATTTATGGGTTTCATTGCAAGCTTGAACAGTCTGTAAATAAGAGTTTAGACAAATTCTAACCTATTTGCTTTTTTATGGTATCTGAAGCCAACATCTATCTTAAGACTTGCAATATTTATATCAATATGATTAACTGACCTTTGTCAGTGGATACACAAGTTATGTACTACACTGTCTTGTATTAATGACACAGGGACAAATTTATCCCTGTCCCTGTGGGATCTAGTATCCCCATTCAGTCCCCGCGAGTTCTGTCTCTGGCCCATTCCTGCAAGCTCTGCCTTAACCGCACAAACCTCTAACACTTATGATTTTTAAAATGTTTGAGGCTTATGCAGATGAGGACAAAGTTTGCAGGAATGGGATAGAGACAGAGCTCGCTGGGATGGAATAAGAAATTGAGATCCTGCAGGGATGGGGACAAATTCTTCCCTGTATCATTCTAGATGTAATGTAGTGCACCTCAAACTGTGTGCCACAAGAGATTCCAGAATTTTACTTTATTTTTTAAAATTCCATTCATAAGTATACACTAGAATAGATGACATGCATGTTATGTACACAAAGAGTCTGTCAATGTTTTGAGCGTCTGTGTGTGTAAAGATACAATTACCCAGACAAGCATCATTCTTTGATGTGATTGGTCCTTGAAAACTAATGACAAGTAATTTTAGTTTAGTTTTAGTTTTTATTTTTCATGCAATAGTTATCTTAACTTGAGCAATAAAGCAATCAAAGCTTTGTTACCATTTGGATCTTCTTATCTTTGCGAACTTTGATTTTCAGCTCTGACAGAAATTAAATTTAAAAAAAAGAGGGCTGCAGATGGTGGATGATAAAATGTATGTTTGCTTGTAGACTATTGAGCCGCATTTTTAGTTAATTTGCATTCATAAACAAGCACATCAATTACATTGATTAGCAATGATATCTACTTTAATTTCACCATTGTTACAATTAAACATACTTAGCTTAAAGAACTTTAAATAAATAACTCAAATTTAATTTTTTGTTGGTTTTGCAATTTTATAATTTCAGTTATAATGTGCTGCGAAAAATATTTGCTCCATTTAGTGTGCTAGAGCTAAAAAGTTTAGAGACACTGATGTATTTAGTGGTCTCCAAATTTATTGGATAACAAGAGTGTCTTAAGTTGAAAGTTTTATGTTAAATCCTTTCTAATCAAACTAGTTTTACCATTTAATTTAGCCCTAAAGTAACTTTTTAACATTATCGGTTTATTGTATTGGAATTTTATGTATGTCTGATGTTGGTGCAACTTGTACATACAATATATTCAACAGAGAGGTGTCAGAATAATGAATACATTGGTTTTTCATTAAATACTTGTATTTGGAATGGTAAGCGGTCTGTTTTTTGTTTGTTTTAGAATCTGCCTCAGTACAGAATTGATTTTCTCCATTAGTTTGGTTCTAACTAAACACAAAGGGCCCCTTTTGCAAAGCTGTGGTACCAAGTCCCACACAGCAAATGCAATACAGCCAATTCAATTCCTATGAGCTGCATTGCATTTGTTGCACTGGGACTCACTGCTGTGGCTTTGTAAAAGGGGCCCAAAATCAAGACAACTATATCAGCCACAAACACAGCCCAAAAGTATGTAGATGCATACTACTACATGTTTGCTATATTTAAAAATTAAAAAATGGTTAGGTAGGGTTCCAGCAGCACTTGGTTCTTGGTTACCAATTTAGCTTTTTTTTTTTTTTTTGGTATAATTTTTTAGTGAGATGTATATAACATGATTGAAGTGCCTAAAAAGTAAGCTTAGGAAAACTGACACTTTTAACCCTATTTAGCAAAAGTGCAAGCTATAGATTTGGCTTAGTAACTTATAAAACTCTAATACTGTAGAATTCTAAGAGCTTATTTGTGATGAATTTATAAAACCATTTGATGTGCCTCATTATAAGTCTTTTGGAAATTAACAAAATGAAAATCAATTTTTTTTCCAATACCATAAATCATACAAACACATTCTCTAGTAAGAATCATCCTCTAGGCCAGTGGTTCCCACCCCTGACCTGGAGGACCACCAGGCCAGTCGGGTTTTTGAGATAGCCTTAATGAATATGCAGGAGAGAGATTTGCTTATAATGGAAGTGACAGGCATGCAAATCTGCACCATGCATAGTCATTAGGGCTATCCTGAAAACCCGATTGGCCTGGTGGTCCTCTAGGACAGGGTTGGGAACTACTGCTCTAGGCCACAGGTATCAAACTCAAAGCCCGTGGGCCGAATCCGGCTCACCTGACTGTTTTATGAGGCCCGCGGTGTGATCAATGCGGCGTTTTCATTGCCGTCCCCAGTGTTATCTTCTGGCCTGCTACCTCTTCCTTACTGCTGCGGTGCGCAAAGCTGCGGGTGGTGGCTCCTACGCGTATCCTGCGCCTGAACCAGAAGCCTTCTCTCTGACATCACAACATAAGAGAGAAGGCTTCTGGATGAGGTGCGGGACGCACAAAGAGCCACTGCACGCAGCTTTGTGCACACTGTGGCAGTGAGGAAGAGGGAGCAGGCCAGAAGATAACACCACAGGCTGCATAAAACGGGATTCTCGGAGAGAACGGGAACTCGAAGGCCTTGAGCATTCGCAGATGCTCAAGGCCCAGCGCGAAGGAGGCAGATCTTCGGGCACCGGTATGTCCTGTGTGTTGGTGCTGGTGCCAAACAGGGGTAAGAAATGTGATCGGGTGGGTGTGTGGATGCTGGGGGATGCCAGATCACGGTGGGGAGGGGGTGCGATGCGAGAGGAGGGTGCCGCTTGTAAATCGAGGCACGCTCGGTTTCTGAGGCGCCGATTTTACGAATGTTTTGCTCGTTTTGCAAAACACTCGCAAACCGGTGCACTCGCAAACTGAGGTACCACTGTATGAGTATTTTTAGTTTTTGGTCCCATATTTGCATAGAGATTATCTGTGTTCTGTTAGGAATGAATGTTGAGAAGCATACAGTTATGTGTTGTGAATAAGATTATATTGTGTGTGTATATATAAAAAATGGTGTTACAATTAGTACTATTATGAGGGTGGGGTCTGGAACGGAGTTGGGCGGGTTCTGGCCTGCGTCTTAGCCTGTGTTTTTGGATTTTGGCCTCTTAATGTGATTTAGTTTGACACCCATGCTCTGGGCTAATAGTGGCCTCAATCTCTGTACGTTCATGCTATGTTTCTATGTCCTCAAGTTGAGGTCAAAATTCTTTCTGACTAGAATTTCAGAATTGAAAGCAAAACATTGATTGGTTGATCTCACTAGTACAGGGGAAAGTAAAGGGAATCTTCTGTAAACAAAAGTATAACTTGAATGCACAGAATAGAGGGAGGTTTTACATTTTGCCATACTTTCCCCTACATGACAGCTTTTGGTGATAGTCATGTCCAAAGTTTCCTGATAATTTAATAAGGGACTTGGAGTGTTGATGGTCGATAACTTTGCCTGGAGCATCACTTCTCCCAGCTGGTCATCACTTCTCCATTAAGTACCATGGACTTGCTGACCTTATGCACATTCCTGGCTTACAAATGACAAAGTGTATACAGTCAAACCTCGGTTTGCGAGTAACCCGGTTTGCGAGTGTTTTGCAAAACATTCTCGCAAAACGTGTCTCGCAAACCGAGTGTTGACTCGATTTGCGAGCACCCCCCCCCCCCGATAACCGGCATCGCTCCCCCCGCTCGCAAAGGGCCCCCTCCTGCTCGAATCGGCACCCCCCCCCCCCCGCCCGACCAACTTTAACTCACCCCCCCCTTTGGCACTAGCATGCAGCCCACAAGTGCCGGTGCCACTTGAAGATCTTCTTCTTCCCAGTCTGTGCTGGCTTTGAGCATCTGCGCATGCTCAAGCCCTTCTAATTCTCCCTCTCGCCGAGTTAAAGTTGGTCGGGCGGGGGGTGCCTGTTTTCACGGGGGGGTGCCGGATCACACGGGGGGGGGGGACTTTGCGAGCGGGGAGGGGGGAGCAGCGCCCTGGCCTCGGGGGTGGGAACGTATCAAAGCGAGTTTCCATTATTTCCTATGGGGAAACTCGCTTTGATAAACGAGCATTTTGGATTACAAGCATGCTCCTGGAACGGATTATGCTCGTAATCCAAGGTACATGGGCTCCTTTTACTAAACTGTGGTAGCGTTTTTAGCACACGCTGCAGATTAGCGTGCGCTAACCCCTGCGCTATACGTAAAAACTAACGCCAGCTCAATGGAGTCGTTAGGTGTAGCGCGCACTAAAACTGCTACCTCAGCTTAGTAAAAGGAGCCCATAGTTTTGTTGTTCACCTTATTTGACATTAGAAGTCAGCAACCTAGGAACATGACTGTTGCTATTATTTCTGATTTCAAATGCCTTCCCTAGGCAGTCAGAGATGGAAGAAACTGAAACACACAGTTGGGAGACCATGAAAATTGGAGTGTTTCATTACTGATGATCTTGGCCTGTTTTTACTTATGTTTTTTACAGAATTAGTACTGTGTTTCAAGGGGCTTTTACTCTTTTTATATATTGAATGTGTCATACTGATAAGTTTTAATTGAATGCACTAAATATTTTCCATTTGAAGGTGTCATTCTGAAAGAATAATGTATACTCTTACATTGCCTTGTTTAGTTTTGTTTACTTACTCGTCATTTGATAAAATGGGAGCGGGCATTCAGTAATGTGAAACATTTAGGGCTCCTTTTACAAAGCCGCTCTAGGGCCTTAACGTACGGAATAGTGCGTGCTAAATTGCCGCACCCTGCTAACCGCTACCTCCTTCTTTTGAGCAGGCGTGCGATAAAACCGCTAGTGTAAAAGGACCCCTTAATGTTGGAGCTTCTTAAGTACATCAAAGGATTTGAGACAAAAAAGAAAATGTAAAATTATGTAGAAAAATGTTTAACAACATGCAAGGAATTCAGATATAAATTTAATTAATTAATTTTTTTTATTATTTATATACCACATATATCCTAAGTGGTTTACATTCAGGTACTGTATCATATTTCCCTATCTGTCCCAGTGGGCTCAAACTCTATCTAGTGTACCTGGGGCATTGAGGGGATTAAGTGACTTGCCCAGGGTCACAAGGAGCAGCGAAGGATTTGAACCCATAGCCTCAGGGTGCCATATGTGTGCAGCCCACAGACAGTGCACTAAGCATATCAAAGTGATTGCAGCAGATCAGGAGCAAGGTCCTGCCTGCCTGTCAAAGAGGTGGTGACAAAACAGCTGCCTCCCAACCCATCCAAATCCTCATATCAAGTGTCTTTTCAGGCTGAGGTTGTGTGTTTGTAGTTATTGTTAACCCTCTTATTCTGCCGCCACCCATTATTTCTTTTCAGCCACCCCTACTAGACTGGCAGCAGAAGCAGCATTTTTAAAGTAACACATCTACTGCTGTGGGCCAGAAACAATACTGGCTTCCCAAAGAACAAAGAATCATTAATGATCAGGAGATTGGGAGTATTGACAGTGATTTTAGTTGGGGGTGGCTTGTTTTTTGTTTAGTGCATTTTGCAGTAAATATTCCAGTGCAATAGGAATGGTATGCTGTAGTGTGCCCAATTCAGGGAAAAAATATTCGATTTGATTTTTTTGATTTGATTCACTTTTCCCACCCAATTGGGTGTTCTTTTTTCCCAAATATCCTAGCAGGTTTATTTTGCAGCCTCTTCACACACCGCTCCCTCTAACCCCTCGCCCCTTTACTCCACGCCAGCGCTGTGGTATAAACAAAAAAAACTTTTCCTTTCTCTGTTCGGTCCTAGCTCATGCTCGCTGTCTTAACACCAGCTATGGCAGGATACACATTTCAAATCTAACATATTGTAATCTACTTTTTGTTGTCTAGTCATTTTATTATTCAAATCATGTTGGTCTCAGGCTCTGGTTTCTGTTTGTCTTCTGTTAACTCGCTCACCAGGGTCTCCTGCCCATTTGATGTTTTCTTCTTTCTCCGTGCTCACCATCCATCTTCCATCTCTGTACCTTCCCTTCCACTGCCATATCCAATATTTCTGTTTCTTTCCCACTGTCTACCTAAGCCCTGGATCAAACCTCTATTCACCTCCATGCAGCATCTCTCTCTTCCTTCCCTCCATTATCATGTGCAACATTTCTTTCTCTCCCCATTCTGCAATTCTCCTTGCCCTCTCTCTCTCTCTCTTTCCCTGCCATATGCCCTTTACAAAATCTCTATTCACCTCCATGCAGCATCTCTCTCTTCCTTCCCTCCATTATCATGTGCAACATTTCTTTCTCTCCCCATGCTCCAGTTCTCTTTGCCCTCTCTCTCTCTCTCTTTCCCTGCCTTGTGCCCTGGATCAAATCTCTATTCACCTCCATGCAGCATCTCTCTCTTCCCTCCATTATCATGTGCAACATTTCTTTCTCTCCCAATGCTTCATTTCTCTCTGCCCTCCACTCTATGTCCAACATTTCTCCCTCTCTCCCCCCCTGTTCAGCAGTTTTCTATCCCTCCTATCCCACTGTGAGATACCTCCTGCCCACCCACCCCTTCCCAGTGAGAACTGACATAGGCCTTCCAAAGCAGCAGCAGCCGTAGCCGATGGGAAGAGGCAGCACTCAAAACAGGCTGTGTCTGGCCTGCTCCACTAGGGCTTCCCTCTGCTGCATCACCAGTGATGTCATCAGTGACACGGAAAAGGAAAGGCCCTTGTGGGCTGGCCAGGAGTAGCCTGTTCCTAGCTGCTGCCTCTTCCCACCCGCCATCAATGCTGCTATTTGGGAGGCCTATATCAGATCTCATGGAGGAGGGGGGAGGCGGTCGGGAGGTGCCTCACAGGGGGATAGGAGGGAGGGAAAACACCTTTTGTGCCCCGTGCATGCCATACACAGGCCTGTTCAGTTGTTCCCCCTGCCAAAGTAACTCTCTCCGATGCAACTCCGTTCTTCGCGAAATGGGCCATTTCAAGTTGCACTGAAAGGAAGGGCTCTGGCAGAGAGAGAGGTCTGAGTGGGCCTGTGCAGAAAAGACTACCAGCGAAGAGGCATGTGCCACTGACGATGAATGAATTGGTGAGTTCAGTTTTTCTTGAAAATGAATCATTTTGAATCGATTCACCCAAAGTGAATCGATCTGAATTGGGCAGCTCTAGTTTGCTGAACCTTAGGGTACTCTGTCCATTCTTGCATACATACTGCAGAAAGATGTAGATCACAGCTTTTGAAATCTCCTTTCCCCAGGAATCTGCTGCCCACTTCAGTTTCTGGTACTGTAGGCAAGCATAAAAGGTGTCTTTTGATCTGCTCGGTTTATTTCTTTTTTTATTTTGCAACAGTTTTGCAGTTTATCGCTCTAGTCGCTGTCTTTTTCGTTATCTCTGAGATCCCTTTTCATAAGAGGAGCAGATTTTAAATCTGCACCTGGCAGGTATATCCTTCAGGGGCCTGTTTCAGTCAGCCTAATAAAGATTAGTGGAGCCCAGGGTCTGTACCCCTGGTGTTTTCTCTCCCCTTTGACTTGGTCAGGGGCTAGAGCATAGGCTGTTTAAGTGCTAATAGCATTCCTTTGGGGCGCTCATGGTGCCGGCTGTGTTTTGTCTCCTCTCATGGTGGAGGTTGAGGGTCAGTACATGGAGGTCTGACTGGCAGCCCTAAGATTCCAGTGAAGTGGCTGAATGACTGGAAGCAGAGGGCCTCTCCTAGAACGCTACGCATAAGCAGAGCTGAAGCAGGCAACAGCGGTACCATTTCCCCAGCACATGGGCTGTGAGTAAGGCTGTGACACAGCCTTTGGGAAAAATCGGGGGGGTCTTCAAAAGCTGTTTTTAACTATTAATTCAGCTAGGGCCTTGGTCCCCTTCCCTAAAATCCTATCTTTTTGAGGTTTTTGATCATCCCTGAAGTGATTTTAAACTATTTGTTAGCACTAAGATTCACCAGCGGTGGCCATCTTAGATTTCCCCAATTTTTTTTTTCTAAGTTCTCAAACTTTTCCAAAACACCTCATTTTGCTTCCAAAGTGCCAGGGATGGAGTCATCTGACTCTTAATATCCCTACTTCGAAGGGCTTTAAACTAGGTAAGTCGGGGGTGGGTACCCACTTTTACACCGGAGCAGTAAGTAACAATCCTGATGTAGCGAAACAACATTACGCTTCTAGATCTGAGGTAAGTACCTTACTGCAAACGAATCGCTAGGAAACAATTTGTCTCAAATGGGTGGCTCACAACAGGAGTTTAGCAAACAGAAAGAGTGGAGAGCTATGTATGTTAACGCACACAGCCTAGGGAATAAATTTCTAGAACTAGAAATAGAAATAGTTCATGCAGACATAGACATAGTAGCAATATCCGAAACATGGTTCACAGACTCTCATGGGTGGGATATAACCATACCAGGATACAACCTGATTAGACAAGATAGAGAGGGTAAGTTAGGTGGTGGGGTAGCACTTTATATCAAAGAGAACATTAAGACAACCAGGATCACAGATGTCAAGTATACTGGGGAATCCATCTGGATAAACTTGGCCAGAGGTGGAGAAAAATGCCTGTACCTTGGTGTGGTATACAGACCTCCGAGACAATCGGAGGAAAAGGACGCAGAATTAATTGAAGACATTGAGACTATCACCTTACGGGGGGGGGGGGGGGAGGCTGTTCTATTAGGAGACTTCAACATGCCTGATGTAGACTGGAACACACTATCAGAGACAACTTGTGATAGCAGGAGGATATTAACGTCCATGAAGGGAGTAGGCTCAAACAAATGGTACTAGAGTCCACTAGGGCCCAGGCCATCCTGGACCTGGTACTTACGAATGGGGAAAGCGTCTCGGACGTCTCGGTGGGAGAGACGCTAGCCACCAGTGACCATAACATGGTATGGTTTAACCTTAAGAAAGGCTTCCCTAGATCACAAACAAAAACAAGGGTACTCAATTTCAGGGGCACTGACTTCGCACGCATGGGAGATTTCGTCTACCAGATGCTGCAGGTTCAAGAAGAAACTGATAATGTGGAAGCTATGTGGACAACCTTGAAATCGATCCTTCATGAGGCAACTATCCGCTACATAAAATCGGTAACCAAACAACAAAGAAAAAGGAAACCCCAATGGTTCACAGATCAGGTATCATACCTTGTCAAGGAGAAGAAAAGAGCATTTCTATCATACAAACGCATGGGGGAAAAAGAAGCAAACATTGAATACAGGACAAAGTCTGCAGCGGTCAAAACAGCAGTCAGGGAGGCCAAACTTCGTATGGAAGAAACTCTAGCGAAGAACATCAAGAAAGGGGACCAATCCTTCTTCAGATACATTAGCGACAGGAAAAAGAACACAAATGGGATAGTACGCCTTAAAACGCCAGACGGGAATTATGTGGAAACTGACTCCGATAAAGCCAAACTACTGAATGATTACTTCTGTTCAGTCTTTACCTGCGAGGCACCAGGGCATGGGCCTCGGCTGGATGCAAAGCAAAGCATGGATGACCCATTTCAGAAGTTTGAGTTCACACCAGCTGATGTTTACCAAGAACTGTCAAGACTCAAGGTGAACAAAGCCATGGGACCGGACAATCTGCACCCAAGAGTGCTCAGAGAGCTGTGCAATGTTTTAGCGGAACCGTTAGCCATGCTCTTCAATCTCTCCCTAAGTATGGGGAGAGTCCCCCTGGACTGGAAAACTGCCAATGTTGTTCCTCTGCACAAAAAGGGTTGCAGAGCGGAGGCTGCGAATTACAGACCAGTAAGTCTCACATCAATAGTGTGTAAACTCATGGAAACTCTACTTAAAGGGAAATTAGACATGATATTGGATGAGGGGAATCTGAGGGATCCCTGTCAACATGGATTCACTAAGGGCAGGTCATGCCAATCCAATCTTATCAGCTTCTTTGACTGGGTGACAGGAAAGCTAGACTCGGGAGAGTCTCTGGACATAGTGTACTTGGATTTCAGTAAAGCGTTTGACAGTGTCCCACACCGTAGACTATTAAACAAGATGAAATCGATGGGGTTAGGTGAGAAACTAACGGCATGGGTCAATGATTGGCTGAGTGGAAGACTTCAGAGGGTGGTGGTCAATGGCACCCTCTCTGAGACATTGGAGGTGACTAGCGGAGTGCCGCAGGGCTCAGTTCTGGGACCATCCCTTTTTAACATATTCATAAGGGACTTGACCCGAGGGCTTCAGGGAAAAGTAGCGCTGTTTGTCGACGACGCCAAACTGTGTAATATAGTAGGTGAAAGCGATCTCACGGATGGTATGGCGCAGGATCTGATCAAGTTGGAAAACTGGTCCTCAACATGGCAGCTGGGCTTCAACGCAAAGAAGTGTAAGGTGATGCACCTCGGCAGCAGAAATCCATGCAGAACATACACCTTGAATGGAGAAACACTAGCTACGACCTCAGAAGAACGGGACTTGGGAGTAATCATCAGTGCAGACATGAAGGCTGCCAAACAAGTAGAGAAGGCCTCATCCAAGGCAAGGCGGATGATGGGATGTATCAATAGAAGCTTCGTCAGCTGTAAACCTGAAGTCATAATGCCACTGTACAGAGCCATGGTGAGACCTCATCTGGAGTACTGTGTGCAATTCTGGAGGCCACATTACCGTAAAGATGTACTTCGAGCTGAGTCAGTCCAGCGAATGGCCACTAGGATGGTCTCCGGACTCAAGGGTCTCTCATACGAGGAAAGACTGGGCAAGTTGCAGCTCTACTCTCTAGAGGAGCGCAGGGAGAGGGGTGACATGATTGAGACGTTTAAGTACGTCACAGGTCGTGTCGAGGTGGACAATTACATATTCTTTCCTAAGGGGGCACCCGCTCAAACTCAGAGGAGGGAGATTTGGTGGTGACACCAGGAAGTATTTCTTTACAGAAAGGGTGGTGGATCACTGGAACAAACTACCGGTGCAGGTGATCACGGCCACTAGCGTGCTCGACTTTAAGAATAAATGGGACATCCACGTGGGATCTCTACGTGGGTCGAGCAGCACTCTGATTTAATGGGGTGGGACAGTAGAGTGGGCAGACTTGATGGGCTATAGTCCTTTTCTGCCATCATCTTTCTATGTTTCTATATCATGCCTTGTTTGTGAAGGATGGGCAACAGAAGAGCGCCCTTGCACTACGTGCCGCATCAAGTGAAGCGGGGAGGTGGTAATTTCAAGTTTAGCTCCCATGCGGCCTCTGGAGCATGGTGCATGGCTTTTGAACTTGTTAAGGGAGTGAAAATTTCCCCAGAAACCCCGGAACAGCGAGAATGGTGCACTAAACTGGCGCAGAATCTATGCAGCCAAAAAAGAGAGGCATCTCCTCCCTTCTAAAGGGGACGGAGAGTTGCCTACTAAGGCCTTTACCCCAGAGTTCATTAATCTGCTCTGAAAGGCATAGGCATATGCACATGGCCAAAATACTTAATTTAGGTACGCTGAGAAGCGACCCTCGGCGCACACCTCTAAGAATCCTCAGAGTGCTTCTTCTATGAGAGTGGAGCTCCATCCCTGATTATCAGTTAAACAGGGATGAAAATTAAGTCTTGATCCCCTTACTGTCTCAAAGAGAGGCTTCCCTGATAGGAGATTCAGACTTCCTGGTGGGGTGCCCAGAAAACTCATGCAGAGTCTTAGCAGCAGTAACTTTTAAAAATTCTGGCCATAGAACCAGTGCCACCAGAAGAATTGGGCTCGGGCAAATAATTCATATACTTCATAGTGCCCAAGAAAGGCTCAGAAGATTGGTGACCCATTCTGGATCTCACACAGTCAACAGGGCCCTGAAGGTTCCATGCTTTTGCATGGAAACTGTTCGATCTGTCATTGCAGCAGTAGCTCTGGGGGAATTTCTAGCTTCCCTAGATTTAATGGAAGCCTACCTTCACATTTTCCATATTTCCGGAACACAGGAGATTCCTGAGATTCCATGTGCTGGAAAAACATCTGTTCTCGGCACTCCCCTTTGGGTTGACAACAGCACCCTGCACATTCATCAAGGTGATGGTGGTGGTAGCGACACATCTCTGTTTATTTATTTATTCGATTTTTTTTAGCCCTTCCTCCCAAAGGAGCCCAGAACGGGTTACAAAGTACATCCATAATAATCCAGACAGAGCAGAGATGACAGTTTACATAAATTACAATATAGACATGACAATAATTTACAATATAGACATGACAATAAAATATATGCACTAAGTAGCATCTGGTGAGATTAAGTGGCATTACCTGGAGGTGACTAATGAGTTTCATCTCTTGGATCATCTTTTTGTGTTAACCAATCAGGTGAGATGAGGCAGACATGCTTCCAAGGCCACCATATCTAGATGGATTCATAGAGTCATATCTTCTGCATATATCGTTTGCAGCAAACAACTGTCTATCTTGTTGAAAGCACATTCAACAAGAGGAGTGGCCTTCTCTTAGGTGGAAGCTCGGACAGTTCCATCCAAGGAAATTTGTAGATCAGCAACCTGGTCCTCCCTTCATACCTTCACCAAATTCTACAAGGTGGAGATAGCATCATAGGAGGATGCCTCTTTCGAGTCCTCAATACTACAAGCAGGCTCATCTATCTTACCCTAGAATTTGGGAACTGCTTAAGTACATCCCTATGGTTCAGCATACCATCTCTGTTGCACTGGAAAAAGAGATTAGGTTCGTACCTTGATAATATCTTTTATCCCAGGACAAGCAGGCAGGTATTCTCACATATAGGTGATGTCATCCGACGGAGCCCCGATGCGGACGCCTCACAAGCAGACGTGCTTGAAGAAACTAGAAGTTCCGTTTTCGCTATAATGGAGGTTTCCAACCCCCCGACCCCCCCCCCTCCAACAGCAGCACAAACACTAACTAATAAAGTGGGGGGGGGGGGTTGCCACCCCAAATCCCCCGTCGGAGCTGTTTTAAAATTACTTTTTCCCCCGCGCGTTTCTGTCTTGTGCCGAATTGTCGGTGCTGGATTGTCAGCGCGCTGACGTCTTGCGCTCCACTGTCTATGAACCGTTACGGTAAGTAACTGTGCTTTCTAGTAGATAAGGATGGTATGCTGAATTACTTCTCCCCCAATCATTAGGAAGAGACTATATTTAGGACTATATTCAGGCTGTTTGTTTCATGTTCTTGCATTTATTGTTCTCTCAGAAGCTCATTAATGTTTTAACTAAATTACTGATTCTTCACTGACTGTGTTTTAATTTCATCTGAGCAAATCAGACACCTGGTTTCAGGGAATTCCCCATATCCCTCCTTCTGTATGGCTGAAGGGGGCAGCAGAGAGTGTGGAGAAGGAGGAGGAGTTGAAAAGCTGTGATTGACATCTTCTGCAGTAAGCGTGCGAACACAGATGGATAATCCTATGGTTTGGCATACCATCCCTGTCTACTGGAATAGATCAAGGTAAGAATCTAATCTCTTTTTGTGGACTGGAACTAGGTGAAAGCCAGGAAGAAATCTAGCACTGAATAATTGATTTTCCACATGGAAAAATGTTGGTAATGGAGAATCCCTGGATTCGTATTGGAACTTAAGTGTAACCTGGAGAAAAGAACAAATGCATGCAGTGATCATTTGCAGATGAGACACAATTTATTAAAAGCTTTTAAAATGGCAGGATTGTGAACAGTTGCATAGGATCTTATCATATTGGGAGACCACATATCTCTCTGTAGGGTAGAATAATGTGGTTTAAGTGCAATATGGTACAATAGCATGAATTATAGGTAGAAGATGCTGTGTGCTGAGTTAGGTGTTACCACTCAGAAAAAAGGTCTTGGTGTTATTGTGAGCAATAAGTTGAAATGTCCTCTGATTTGTGCTATAGCTGCAGAAAAAGTCAAATAAAATGTTAAAAATTATTTGAAAAAGAATAGAGAACAAATATAAGAAGTGGTCACATCTATCCATATAGCAGTATAGAATATAGTGTGTGCAGTTCAGAAAGGATATAGAGGAACTAGAAAATCTTCAGAGAAGGGCAGCAAAAATGACTGAGATCCAAACACCTCCTTTGTAATGAAAAAGACTAAACAGAGTAGGTCTAGTCAGCGTTGAAAAGAGATGACTCATGGAAGTTATTAATCAGGAGTGGGATGATCAGATAGGTAATGTATGTCTTAAGATTTTCAGGCAACACTAAAAGGTACTACATGAAACTAATGAGTAGCAAATGAGTAGCAGATCTGGAGAGTACTATGTCTTTATTGCAGCAAATAAGAATGCAAGAACTGCCATACTGAAATAGTCAAAATATTAGAGAGCTGCATGAGAATGGCGATTGCCTTAAACTCATGTAAATGACTTCTGCATCAATTGGCAATGGCATCCCTCAGGGATGGGAAAAATTTCAAGTTTTCTGCAGGAAGGTGTTCCAAGAGAAACACTTGGAAAGTACAGAGATTCTTGGAGTACTGGAATGAGACTTGGAAAGCACTAATAAGAAACTATTGGAGCACCAGAGTGAGGCATGGAATGCACAGTGAGGTTATTGGCGCACCTGCTTCACCACTGCTTAAAAACCAAAGCTTTATCATTCTGTAGTTACAATATACACATCTTTGCTCTAAGCCAGTGTCCTTCAATCTTTTTACACCTATGGACCAGCGGAAATAAAAGAATTATTTTGTGGACCGGCAAACTACTAAGACTGAAATTTAAAAAAAAACTGTTTCTGCCCCGTCCCCGCAAACTATCTGATTCCATCCACACAAGCCTCAGTTATGATTTTATATTGAACGTATTTTATTAAAGTATAAAAATAAACAATATTCTGTACAATTGTCATTTTATAAATACAAATAATACAGAGCAAGGATCAACAAAACCTCTGTCTCCCCTCCCCTTCACATATTTCCCCTCTACTATCAAGAAAACTAAATAAGCCATGAGGAAATGGCTGTAGGGAGTTCCCGACGTAGTCTCGAGAGACTACGAGAACTCACAGAAGCCATTTCCTCATGGCGATCTGCACGGGGCAGGAGCGTAGGAAGATCGCTCCTGCCCCGAAAGCCCTCTAAACCACCAAGTAAGGCCGGGAAGGCGGCAGGGAGGAAAAAAATATGGGTTATTTTAAAATTAAGACTGCTTTTTTTATTTTCGCCCTCCCCAGAAAAAATCGCGATTATATGAAACCGCAAATGGAGAAACCGCGAATGGGGAGGGGGGAAGTGTATATATTCGAATATAAGTCGATCCGAATATATCGAGACCCCCTTTTCCCCAAAAGAGAAGGGGGGGGGGGAAAATAAAAAAAAAAAGGTTGACTCGAATATAAGTCGGGCGGCTTAATATTCAAGTGTCCTGCCTTGTTAGGCTCTGCACCCAGCCCCCTCCCTGCCAGGCACTGCACCCAGCACCCTTCCTCTCCTCCCTTGTCAGGCTCTGCACCCAGTACCCTTTCTTCCTTCCTCCCCTCCCCTATCGGGCTCTGCGCCCAGCACCCTTCCTTCCTTCCTCCCCTCCCCTGTCGGGCTCTGCGCCCAGCACCCTTCCTTCCTCCCCTCCCCTGTCGGGCTCTGCGCCAAGCACCCTTCCTTCCTCCCCTCCCCTGTCGGGCTCTGCGCCAAGCACCCTTCCTTCCTTCCCTCCCCTGTCAGGCTCTGTACTCAGCACCCTTCCTTCCCCTGTCAGGCTCTGGAACCAGCCCCCTTCCTTCCCCTGTCAGACTCTGCACTCTCCCTCCCAGGCCCTGCCCTCTTTCCCCCCTCCCTGCCCTATCTTCATACCTATGCCGATCACTGGTGGATGTGCTGCAGGCAGGAGCAAGATTTCCAAACTCCTGCCCTACTGCTAACCGGTTGCACGATCCAATTTCTTCATCTGAGTGGCTCGTGCAGCAGCGCGATTTGGCGCTGAGTGGCTTCCTTACTGGATCCCGCAAATTCTTCCCACATATGACCACATCGTAGGACAAAGTACTTATGCTTTCCTTCAGCCAACGTTTCCAGAGGATTTTATACTCGCTGATTTGTATCTTGGAGTTTAACCATAGAGATTGACATGTGGATTGTTGTATTGGAGTAGGTGTTAAATTATTAATAAATTTTAATGTATTCCAGGTGGAAAAAAGAATACTATTGTCCTTATATATTCTTGGCAACTTGATACTCTAATTAATGATCTTAGGGCGAAACGGAGATCTTCCGTCGTAATATCGTCTCCTGATGGATATGGCTGGGTAGAGAACTTTCGTCCAAGCTAAGTATTGCTTTAAACCGCAGACATTTGAGATCCTTTGTCTCATTTGTCTCATCGAAGGGAATATTACTGTTATTACTCTTTAACAATAGCGTGTTAGTATTAGGTGTTTTAGTGTGTTTCAAACATAATGGGGACATGAGATGACTCTAATTTCAGCCAATCTGGAAGGATCCAATACATACCCTGACACAATATGAAGGCTTGCCGATTATGATTTTTGCAGAGATACTAAGGCTATTCTAGCAGTTTACCCACCCAAATAAATTTTGTAAGAATCCCATTCAATTTTTTATAAAAGGACTCTTGAAAATAAACTGGTAACATACTAATTTGGTAGCAAACTACAGGCAAAATCATCATTTTGATGGTTTGAACTCTCCCCCACCAAGAAAGATGTAATGGGTTCCAATGCTCACACATTTCTTTGACTTTCAGTAATAAGGATTTTTAATTTACTGTCATCGTGTCTTCCATTGTTTTTTGAATCATGATACCCAAATATTTTATACCCTCTTCCTTCCAAAGGAATGGGAATGGCTCAAATAAGCCTTTTACACAATGCACATTTAATTGGAGAACCTCTGATTTGCTCCAATTTATTTTATACCCAGAAAATTTGCCAAATCGATCAATCAATTCCAGTAAATGAGGTATGGTTGATTCAGGATTCTTCAAATGAAGCAAAATATTATCTGCATAGCCCAAAACCTTATATTCTCGTCCAGAATTCCCTGTATCTCCTTTGCCTGCTGAATGGCCAATAACAAGGGTTCCAAAACAATATCAAAAAGCAAAGGAGATAAGGGTCATCCTTGTCTAACTCCCCTCTTCAGATAAAAACGCTCTGAAAATTTATTATTAATATAGAATCTGGCAAAAAGGGAGCTATACAAGATTTGAATCATTTGAATAAATCTGGGTCCTATTCCAAATCCATTGCTTGATCCATAAAAGTCCATTCTATACAATCAAAGGCCGCCTCTGCATCCAAAGAAACGGAGAAGGCCGGATCATCTATTGTTTTTGCTAAATTTAGCATATGAAGTGCCAATCTGGTATTATTTGAAGAATGTCTTTGAGCAATGAAACCCGTTTGGCAAAACAATCTCTGATTCATCAGGTTCCCTGAAGATTTACCAGAAACTGATCTTCGTTTTACAACTCCCAGACTCTATGGGTCGCTTGTGGATTGAGCAGGCACACAGGCTGGGCCCGCGATGGGACTCCTTGGCTCGACCACAAGTAATAATTCTCAAGCTCCTCAACTCTAAACACAAAAGTGTAATTCTGCAAGCATTTCAGGGAGTCCAGTTGATAACTTATGACAACCACAAGATCATGTGTTTTCAGGATTATTCCCAAAAAGTGGCGCTACAGAGACAGGCCTTTGCACCTGTTCGTTTCCACTTGTTTGCTTGCAAGGTCTGCTTTGCTTTATTGTACCCAGCTCGACTATGAGTTACTCGTCAGGGTTTCACCACTTTCTACAACTTGGCGGCAGCGGCTCTTGTCATTTGTTTCTTGCTTGGACTCTGCGGAATACCGTGAATCGCCTGCTCCCAGTGGGCCCTGAGTGGCCATGTGAACTGTTGGAGTCCATATTATGAGCATCTGCAAGTGAGACATTCGGCCATTTTGGACTTTATTTGACCCACCATATGGAGTTCAGTTTGGGGCAGGCTAGTGGTGGATCTAGTCTTAGGATCCAGGCTGTGTTCATGTTGCCTGGGGGTGGGAGTACATCTGAGGGTAACGTTGGTTTTTGGTTTTTTTTTTGGGGGGGGTTATATGCCCCCTTTATATAGAGATATAGAGTTTTCTAAATGCAGTGGGCCTTGATTGTGGCCATGAGAGATCTGATCTGTGTGGCTTGGACTGTTTGTTTTTTGAACAGTTATACTTGTTGTATGTGTGTTCGATTGGATCTGGGGGGGAGGAGGGAGTAGCCATAGGGGTGGCCATAGTGTGACTCGGATGTGGGGTTGTTGTTGCCCAGAATTTGCCTTCCTAATTAGCCATTGGCTCCTGCTCCTGTGCTTCCTTGCCTCTTGGATACCAGGATTTTGTACTAGGTTGATAGTGCTTTATGGAGTAGGGATGGGGGAGAGGGCATTTTGGTCATTTCTTAGGATTTTAGGGGAGTAGGCGTGGGTGAGCCATTCTTTTTATGGGGAAATGATGGGAATGGGGAAAACAGAGACAGCTCTGTCTGGGACGGTGGGGTAATTGATTTGTGGGGGATGAAGGAGGGGGCTTTTGGTTATGGTGTGCATTACAGGAGTGGGCTATTTTTTTTTTTTTTTTTTCTTTTCTGTTTTTATAGGTATGGAGACTGCTACCCCTGTGGGCTGGTGTCAGAGTCCCGCATGTTTTGGAGCAGTGGTGCTTGTATTCCTGGGAGAATGGAGACTGGGACAGTTTCCTGGGGTGGAGAACAGTAAACCTCTTCGCTAGCTGGTACAAACTTTTTACTATCATATAATGGTCCGAATAGTCCTGGAATGTGGGAGGAATTAACTATTCAATTAAACATACAAAAATCTTGCAGAACCTGCAGAGACTTAAGGCAGATGTGGTCTTGCTCCAGGAAATATACCTTACGGACATTGAACATGCTAAATTGAGATCTGAGTGGGTGGAGACTTGGGTGGCAGCTTCAGCTTAGGGAAAGCAGTGTGGGACTGCCATACTTTTTCGTAAGAGAGTGGCTATTCAAATTTGCACGTGGACGATTGACTTGGAGGGGGGGGCTGCTATGTTTCTTGTACAGCACACATAGCAGGGAAATCTGTGCTACTGGGTAGCATATATGTACCGAACCAATATGATAAGGGTTTTTATGATAGTCTGTGAAATATCTTACTATTAGTGGATTGGGTCCCTCATATCTTGGGTGGGGACTTTAATATGCTGGATAAATCTTTAATATGCCGGATTAATCTTCCTATGCTGGAACTGGATGTCCTTCGGTGGCTAGAGGTCTTCCTCAGCTGTGTAAATTTTTTTAAAATCTTATAGATGTGTGGAGAGTACTCTGTCTCTGGAACGGGATTATACCTATAGACTATCTCCTGGTATCGCGGAGCTTGTTTACTGCTGCACAAAATGTAGAGTAACATAGTAGATGATGGCCGATAAAGACCCGAATGGTCCATCCAGTCTGCCCAACCTGATTCAATTTAAATTTTTAAATTTTTTCTTCTTAGCTATTTCTGGGCAAGAATCCAAAGCTCTACCCGGTATTGTACTTGGGTTCCTACTGCCGAAATCTCCGTTAAAACCTACTCCTGCCCATCTACACCCTCCCAGCCATTGAAGCCCACCCCAGCCCATCCTCCACCAAATGGCCATATACAGACATAGACCATGCAAGTCTGCCCAGTACTGGCCTTAGTTCAATTTTTAATATTATTTTCCGCTTCTAGATCCTCTGTGTTCATCCCATGCTTCTTTGAACTCAGTCACAGTTTTACTCTCCACCACCTCTCTCGGGAGCACATTCCAGGCATCCACCACCCTCTCCGTAAAGTAGAATTTTCTAACATTGCCTTTTAATCTACCACCCCTCAACCTCAAATTATGTCCTCTGGTTTTACCATTTTCCTTTCTCTGGAAAAGATTATGTTCTACGTTAATACCCTTCAAGTATTTTAACGTCTGAATCTTATCTCCCCCGTCTCTCCTTTCCTCTAGGGTATACGTATTCAGGGCTTCCAGTCTCTCCTTGTGCAATTTCTGACCATGCCTGGGTGTGGTTGGATTGGATGGCTCCTTGTCAAAGGGATGGAGCTTATTGCTGTTCTTTATGGTTAAACAAGGCCCCAAATTTCTATGAGTTTTTGATAGCTAGATGGATGGAGTATACACTTCACAATCAGGATCATATTGGTAACCCCGTTCTATATTGGGAAGCTGCAAAAGCGGTACTGAGAGGGAAAATGATTGACTATGCTGCTCATGTTTGGATGCAAGATAAGGAGAACCTGGGGTTGACGTGATAATTGTGGGTCGCTTGGCAGACGTTCAGACATAGGCCAACTCCAACTAATAAGCAATCCTTGCTTTCTTTGCAGACTACATTGAATGAACGGTTGATCAGTGTATGTTATGGTGAAGTCCATGGCATATTAGTTTCAAGTCAAGTTTCAAGTTTATTTGTTCTTAATGAATCGCCTATTTTAAATTACTAGGCGATGTACAATACCATAAAATATATAAATAAAACATTGGTGACTACATACACACAACTTTTGTTATACAATAAGATTATCCAATGATACATACATGTAAAAATTAAAAAAAAATGTTACTTATAAGTAAAAACATACAAAAGTTAAATATGGGTAAAAACATACAAGAATAGTGAGGATAAATTGGGGGAAATTACAATATTTAAACAGGAAAGAGAGAGAGACATAAAAGGGAAAAAAAACCAAATAGGATAGGAATCTGTGTTTATCAGTTAAAAAATCCTTGATTAAAATATTAAGAGTCGTAAGCATCTTTGAAAAAAAAAGTTTTTAGTGCTTTTTTGAATACGGCTAAATATTGTTTATATACTCAAGCCAAAAGAGTGGTAGGATGCTGGCAAGATTGATTTCCCATGGGGGAAAGAAAATCTTGATTCTGAAATCGGGGGGGGGGGGGGAGAGGGGGCATGAGAGCCCTATAGTATGGGATCAGGGGATTTGCGAGGCCTTTTGATACCTTTTATGAACATCTTTATGCTGCCCCACCCAATTCAGGTCTCCCTGGAGGATTATATCTTAATAATTTGAACCTTACTAGTCTTACTCATTCCCAAAGGGAAGCTCTTAACGTCTCCATTACAGACGAGGAAGTAGATTTGGCTATTGGACAGAGACCGTGTTTAAAGGCCTCTGGCTTGAATGGTTTTCAGGCCGAATTTTACAAACTTATGAAAGACCATATAGTCCCCTCGTTGACAAAGATGTTTAATGTCATGGCCAGTGCAGAAGCTATGCATGACCACTTTTAATGTTGCCCAAATAATAGCAATACCCAAACCGGGGAAAGATCCTACACATCCTAGTTCTTATAGACCAATCTCGTTGCTTAATTTTGAGGTTAAATTATTGGCAAAGGTTTTGGCTAATCGACTAGCAAAAGTATTGCCCATGATCTTGCATGAAGCATAGGTGGGTTTCATCCAAGAAAGGTCCATAGCTAAGAATCTGCGTAAGATTTTGACATCGAGAGAATCTGGCATTTGACTCTGGGAGAGAGAATGTCGCTTTTCAATGATGGGAGCAGTCGAGGCTTAAGTTGGTAGAACACTTGTTGGAGGAGTCCAGGCAGTTGCTGCCTGCCTCGTGGCTCCAGGAGGTTTTAGGAGTCTGCTGGGGGGATACCTTTGCATATTGTCAGATTATATTGATTTTATTTACAGTGAGCAGTGCCTGAGTCCTTTGGTCTACACACTTGATGTTGAAAAAAGACGCCCTGCACACTGTAAATAAAATCAATATAAAAAGCTCATCCTTCCGGCTTCCTGATGTATCGTAGTCTACTGTTAAATAACTTTTGTAGAGCCAAAACATTTGCCACTCCAGTAGAAGCAAGTATCCTTGCTCAATCCAATGTGTTACGATTAAAATTCAAGCACCTTTCCAGCGACATTGTACCGCTGCTGTGGTGCCTTGCTGAAGAGCTTATGAGTACATTTAAATATCTAAAAGCCTTTAAATGTTATATGAAGATACTATTTGAGAAACTTGCCCAGTATTGATGAGAGGGTTTTTTTGTGTTTTGTTCTATTTGGGCATATTCTAGAGCAGACATGGGTGACTCCGGTCCTCAAGAGCCGGAATCCAGTTGGGTTTTCAGGATTTCCCCAATGAATATGCATGAGATCTATTTGCATGCACTGTTTTCAATGCATATTCATTGGGGAAATCCTGAAAACCCAATTGGATCCAGCCCTCGAGGACCGGAGTTGCCTATGTCTGTTCTAGAGATTTCATTGTTTTCATAAAAATCTAGGACTTTGTGTGTAATCTGCTGAACAAGCATTTTTCTTCTCTTAGTTTCTGGAACAGCAAGAATGCCACCCTGCTGTTTCAGCTTCTTGGCCTTTTTAACCATTCTTGTTGAAACGCCAAATTCCAAAGCAGTTTTCTCAATAGTCCAGCTGTGTGGAGCAAGAGTGTGAATTTGTATTTTCTCCCTATTACTAGATAGTTCCAACTTCTGCTTCAGTTCAGTCAATAGAAGGTCATAGTCAGAACACCTTTTACATTGGCTACATTCTGGTTCTGATTTGATATCAGCTGGAGTTAAGTCACCAGTAACTGCAATTTGGTCTGCAATTGCATTATGGGCTTCAGAGAGTTTGCGTTTAGCGTAACTTAAGGAATTTTGCTTGCTAATCTTTTGAATCTTTATAGGAGAGATTCCTAGTGGTGAATAGCTTGCATTGAGTATCATCACTGTCAGAATCAGACTTAGGGCTACTTAGATCTTGCAGTTTGACACGCAAGTCTTGCCTGCATCTTGGGCAAAGCATTTGACCTGGTTTAAATTTGTGCTTTGTGATAGCTTTTAAATGATCAGCTGCAGGAAGATCAATTGGAGGTAGACCTTTGATATTGCTGTGATTCTGTTTTCTGAATGGATTCCACAGTTTTTCTGTAGAAATTCAAACTTTGTCAGAATCAAGGCTTCATGATGAGTTACAGATATTAGATTCCATGTACAAAGTAGAAAGTCCAGAGCGTCTTTTAATTCATTATTGGTCAGGCAAAGAGAAATCAGAAATAGGCTTCAAGCAGCTTTCTCCAGAATAGAAGGTAGATGGTTTCTGGCACTCAGAACTAACATGGATTCCAATACTGCAGGCCTCTAGCTTATTATTAGTCTCCATAAGATAAGTCACCTAAAAATACAGAATAAAAATAAGGTGAAAAATATCAGAGTGAAAACACAATGAAAATACGTACGTGTTAGCAAGTGCAGAGTAAGTTTCCAAAATCCACACAGGCATAGCCTAATTAACTAGGGAAAGAACCAGATGCTGCACAGAAAGAATAGACGGAAAGCAACACGCCAAAGGCAAGCTTTGTCAAATAATGAAGTCATATGATGTTATAAGGTCATGATGAACCTTAAAGCCAGACTTGTTCATACAGCCATGCATCAGACATACTACTACAGCTATGTGTACATTCTTGTGAGTCACATGATTATGCGTTTGGGCTTGGAAATGCATATTTTTGTGCAAGGCAAAACATATTTTGACTGTCATCTTGCAAAAGTAAGTTTGTCAAATGCTGAGCGCAGTACAAGATGAGTACTTGTGGCTGGCAAAGCTTGGTTATGAGTTTTCAGATCAATATAGTTCCACTGCACATTCACAATGAAGTGCCAATGACCCTTCAACATAACATGTTTACGCAAGCAAGTAATGCTTATCTTTAAACCATCAATTTTCATCAAAGAAAGATCGGTTCCAAGATGAAACAGTATAGCTTCTGTAGCAAAAAACATGCTCTTTCAAATGATATTTAAAAAAAAAACCAAAACTACACATTAGAGATAGTTGAATCTGAAAAACAGTGAAAATTTGCAAAAATGCATAAAGCCATATTTTTTTGATGGTTATATCTTCAGCTTCACTTGACTGTAAAAGCTCATATTGCAAATCTTGGAAGTACCTCGTGGTACATGTCTGCTGGTAAAGTTGTACTCTCAGCTGACTTAGCTACCAGCAGCAGTATGGAGCCAAACGTTGCCAAATTTTCATTCGTGAATTTTTTTGCCTACTTTGCTGACCTGTAGAAATGGAAGCACGTTCGCAAAATATTTCAAACTTGGCACAGAAACTTGTCCCAAGGTGTTATATCAAACTGCAAAATTTCAGACTCCTAGGTAGTTTCCTTCTGCCACAGTGCTTAAGCAAAGTTGGTGTTTTAGGTCACACGAGGCATGGTAGTGGATCGATTGCTTTTGTTCAATCACCCCTGGCTCCTGACCAAATTGAGATAGATCCAAAAATTTTCACAGAGTTTCATTTGAGACCCTAGACATCACCCTCTGTAAAATTTGGTTGGTTTTCAGTATTGGTCCTCTTTCTTTATTTCATTTGTAACACTCAGACACTTTTTCTAGGATACTGGTTGTGGATTTTTCCTGATGTTAACAAGGAGATGCAGAAAAGAAGAAAGCTCTTTCTTTCTTGCTATGTGACAGGAAACTAAAGATCTAGGAGTCTCTCTTCTTCTTTCCTATCCCTGTAAATGTCTTGTTAGATTTATTGGAGTGAAATATGTGTTTTATGTTCCGGACCAGCTTAGGGCATTCTTGGACTTAAAAAAGAATAAAGAACAATGGTATTTTTAAAATAACATCCATGCCTGGCTTACAGTCCTAACCTTTGCAACTGATCCTTTTAGCTTCTTTGAAGCCATTTTCCTCATTTTATCAGTCACCCTTTCGAAAATTAAATGCCTCTACAGTAGATTTTTTCTTGCGATGTCACTCCCTGTATCAGCTCAAATTTGATTACATTATGATCACTGTTTCCCAGCAGACCCAACACAGTTAACTCCTGTACTATGCCTTGCGTTCCACTAAGGACTAAATCTAAAATAGCTCCCCCTCTTGTCATTTATGATATCTAGGAATTTTACCTCCCTAGCACTCCCCAAAGTAATGTTTAACCAGTCAATGTTGGGGTATTTGAAATCATAAATCAAAAAAGAAAATTATGCTAGACACTAATAGAGCATCACACTGCTTCATGTAAATAGCAAGAACAGCAAGTCTTAGACATGCACACCAGCAAAAAGAACCAGCAGCAAAAAAAAAAATATTGTGGAGAAAAAGACCTCAGTTATAGCTTCATGGGTCTTACAAAAAAAACCCTCCACAAAAGGATTCTGCTTCTTCAAATCAGTGTGCATATATAGAAATGATAGTAACTCATCCTTCAATCATAGTTCATATTTTCCAAACAGTATCAGTGAGTCTCTATGAATAAAATATTATGGCTTGGCGAATAAGCTAAAACTTAGCTGCGCTCCAGGATCCAGCGTTGCTATACTCAAAGGCTTTCAACTTTTTGAAGGGCCTGGTCATGTTTTAACTGCAAATTATTTCTATATATGCTCACTCATTTGAAGAAATCAGAAAAACCCGAAAAAATTGGAAGGTGAATAGACAAATCCAACAACAAAATACCTCCCAAACCCCAAGAATAGAAACTAGACAAGGGAGAGAGACAAAAGCAGAGACGGCTCAACTACATTCACCAACCTATCAATGATGTTTAAGATGTAAGTAGATTAAACGGGAGAGCCCTCAGTAACACAGCCACCCACTAGAGAACCAGTGGAAAAGGCTGTCACATGGCTTACACCCAAACGAGTGTTAACTGTGAAACATCCCCGGGCTCTACTCCGTATTTTTTTACAATAAAGTGCACCCAACAGTGCTAAGTGTGAAAAAAGATATACATAAATCAAAAAAACACACTTTACCATCCACTACGATTGTCTCTGCCCCTTGTCCAGGGGGCCAGAAAACGTCCAAGTCCAGCCAAGCAAAAATCAACAGGAAGTACTTAGCTTCTCCGTGAAGACAAACAGCCAGCAAAGATATTCTTCGTCCAACGGGACTCCGCTTCGGGGGTGCACACCCCCTTCTTCAGGAACAGCTGGACTGCGCTGTGACCATCCAAATCATCCGGCACAGCAAGGATTGACAAAGCAGGAAATGGCACTGAACCGAACAGAACGCCTCCAATTTAAACAGCAGACCCAAAAGGTAATTGGACAAGAAAAAAGAAAGAAAAAGCACCTGATTCCAGAGAACTTCAAAGAGACCAGCAAAACACGGCCCGGAGTCAGCTGAAAAAATGAACTGCAAAAAAATTCAATAAAAAATAAAGCAAAACTAACTTTCAAAAAACAATAAATTAAAAGGTATGTTGCCATTCAATGACTATATTGAATGGCAACATACCTTTTAATTTATTGTTTTTTGAAAGTTAGTTTTGCTTTATTTTTTATTGAATTTTTTTGCAGTTCATTTTTTCAGCTGACTCCAGGCCGTGTTTTTCTGGTCTCTTTGAAGTTCTCTGGAGTCAGGTGCTTTTTCTTTCTTTTTTCTTGTCCAATTACCTTTTGGGTCTGCTGTTTAAATTGGAGGCGTTCTGTTCGGTTCAGTGCCATTTCCTGCTTTGTCAATCCTTGCTGTGCCGGATGATTTGGATGGTCACAGCGCAGTCCAGCTGTTCCTGAAGAAGGGGGTGTGCACCCCCGAAGCGGAGTCCCGTTGGACGAAGAATATCTTTGCTGGCTGTTTGTCTTCACGGAGAAGCTAAGTACTTCCTGTTGATTTTTGCTTGGCTGGACTTGGACGTTTTCTGGCCCCCTGGACAAGGGGCAGAGACAATCGTAGTGGATGGTAAAGTGTGTTTTTTTGATTTATGTATATCTTTTTTCACACTTAGCACTGTTGGGTGCACTTTATTGTAAAAAATACGGAGTAGAGCCCGGGGATGTTTCACAGTTAACACTCGTTTGGGTGTAAACCATGTGACAGACTTTTCCACTGGTTCTCTAGTGGGTGGCTGTGTTACTGAGGGCTCTCCCGTTTAATCTACTTACATCTTAAACATCATTGATAGGTTGGTGAATGTAGTTGAGCCGTCTGCTTTTGTCTCTCTCCCTTGTCTAGTTTCTATTCTTGGGGTTTGGGAGGTTTTTTGTTGTTGCACTCATTTGAAGAAGCAGAATGTTTTTGTGGAGGATTTTTGTTTTGTTTTTTTGTAAGACCCATGAAGCTGTTTGAGGTCTTTTTTTTTTTTCCTCCACATTTTTTTTGCTGCTGTTTCTTTTTGGTAGTGTACATGTCTAGGACTTGCTGTTCTTGCTATTTATATGTAGCAGTGTAGTGCTGTATTAATGGCTAGCATAATTTTATTTTTTGATTTATGGTTTTGAATTATGCTCCATTTATACATATTTGAAATCACCCATTATACTGTTGACTAATTCTCCAGCTTTCCTGATGTCTGAAAACATTTTTTCATCTGTCTGCTCATTATGTCCCGGGGAACAGTAGTATAACCCTACTTTTTATATTCCTTCCCTTCACATAATGGATTCCACACTGCTATCTATGTCACGCAGAATGTTTATTTTATTTGATTCAGTTCCCTCTTTATAACATATAGCACAACCCCCCTTCCGGTTTGATCCACTCTATCCTTAACGATATAACTATGTTTGTATAATAGTGTCCCATTGATTGTCTGCCTGCCAGCCAGAAACTAAACTATCTCTAGCAGAAGGTTCAAGCTTATAAAACTGTAGAACTATAAGTGGCTATTATTCTATGGAGACTAAGTAAAGTTTGCTCTTTTAAGATCTAAACTGTCTATAGAAGGGAACCTACAATTTTGCTTTTCTCCCCAAACCTATCAAAGCTCAGAGCAAAATAAGATTTACTTACTCAAAGATATGTCTTCTACTCTTCTCGTCTCGGAAAGAGAATGTCCTCTTCTCTCTCTCCTCTCCAGAAAGAATGCTAACTTGGACTTTTCTTCTCTTTATATAGATATGATTTGTAGGGGACTGCTTCAAACAGGCCCTTTGAAGCTCACAGAAACTAATTAACACCTAATTCAGGTTAGCAGCACTAGTTTCTGTTCCTTATGGCAAGACAGAAAATGTCTTTCTGTTTGTTTTAAACAGAGTTTGAGCTCTGCTCCTAACTTTAAATCTTCTAACTCTTTCAATTTAGGTTCTGGCAGACAGACTGAGTAGGGTAATGCAACCTCCTGAGTAGTCTCTGAACATGGACATAACACACAAGATCATCTGAGTTTAGGGCACCCTCCTGATGGATCTTTATGCCACTCATCTCTAAAAGAAGTCCCTCAGTTCTGCTCCAGACTAGGATTTTGATGACAAGACTAGCATTGGTTAAGAAGATAAGAGCTGCCATACTAGGATAGAATGCAGGTTAGTATCCTGTTGCCAACAGTGGCCAACTCAGGTCACAAGTACCCAGCAAGATCCCAAAGACAAAAACTGATTTTATGCTGCTTATCCTAGGAATAAGCAGTGGATTGAAATGAACTGACCACATCTCGCAGTATTATCATAGATTACATTGGTTGACAATGGAGGCTAGAGTGATTTTCAAATTTGGCTCTATATCAGTGGTCTCAAACTCAAACCCTTTGCGGGGCCACATTTTGGATATGTAGGTACTTGGAGGGTCGCAGAAAAAAATAGTTAATGTCTTATTAAAGAAATGACAATTTTGCATGAGGTTAAACTCTTTATACTTTATAAAACTTTCCTTTAACAGTTTTACCTTATGCAAAATTGTCATTTCTTTAATAAGACATTAACTATTTTTTCTGCGGCCCTCCAAGTACTCTATATTTTCTGCAGCACTCACATTTAAAGTTTAATATCTTTTCTTTATCAAAACTGGCACATTTCTATTACTAAATTGAAAATAAAATCATTTTCCTACCTTTGTTTGGTAATTTCATCAGTCTCTGCTTGCACTTTATTCTTCTGACTGTGCATCCAATATTTCCTCTCTTCTTTCAGCCTCCTGTATGCTTCCTCTCCTCCAGACCTCATTCCCTCCCCCAACTTTTTCTTTCTTTTTCTATGTCTGTCTTTCTCTGATTCCTTGTCCCATTTTTTGCTTTGTTTCTGGCTCCTTGTCCCCCCCCTTCTTTCTTTTTTCCTTCTGGCTCCCTATCCCCCCCTTCTTCCTTCCTTCCTTCCTGCCCTCCCCATGCCACCGCCGCCGGGGAATAGGCTGCTGCTGCTGCCATCGGGAACAGGCCGAGATCTCCACGGGGCCGACCAACTCTTGCTGCCCAACGTCAATTCTAACGTCGGAAAGGACGTTCCGGGCAGCCAGGCAGCGATTGGCTAGTCCTCTCGACGTCAGAATTGAGGTCGGGCGGCGAGAGAAGCAGGGAGATCAAAGAGCATGGTGCCAGCGGTGAGAAGGGAAGGGAAGCAGTTGGGCACCCCTGCTCTAGACGAGCCGCGAGCCGCACTCTATGAAGAACAGTGGAGGGTGACCAGTTGTGCGGACCGCCCCCCCCTCCCCCCCTCCCTCCTTGGTACGCCACTGGAGCAGCAGCGTGTCTGGCCGGCTCATTCCATTCAAAGCTGCGGGTGGTGGCTCCTTGCGAGATCTGCGCCTGCATCTGAAGCTTCTCTGATGTTGTGATGTCAGAGAGGCTTCCGATGCAGGAGCGAATAGCGCAAGGAGCCGCCAACCCGCGGCTTTGAACAGAACGAACCGGCCAGACCCGCTGCTGCTCCAAAAAGAAGGAATTATCCAGTCCAGACCGCGGGCCGCAAATAAAACTTGGAGAGCCACATGTGGCCCGCGGGCCGCGTGTTTGAGACCGCTGCTCTATATGTTTTAAAGCTTTGAACGGATTACTGCCAAGTTATTTTTTTGATTGTTTCAAATTTATAAATAGGAAACATCTACATATAGTACACCTCTTTGATTTTCCATCAGTAAAAGGTTGTGTCTACAAACGTTTCCTTGGTAAAATGTTGGCATATCGGGCGGCTCTGTGGGAAAAACAAATTGGCACTCATACCTCCTATTCTGCTTTCAGAAAAATGTTGAAAACATATCTCTTTGGTACATATTATGATTAATTCGTTATGATCTACTTTATTCTTAGTATTTCTTGATTTGTAAACTGCACAGAACCGTGTGCTGAAGTATATAAGAATCTGTTATGTTACATCCATCTTAAGGCTTATGGACTTCTCTTTTAGGAAGTTATCCAAATCTTTTTATAAACTCTGCTAAGCTAACTGTTTTCATCACATTCTTCGGCAGTGAATTCCAGAGTTTAGTTAGATGTTGAGTGAAGAAATATTTTCTCCTGTTTGTTTTAATTCTACTACTTAGTAGCTTCATCACATGTTCCTTAGTTCTAGTATTTTGGGGAGAGTCTGTTTATGTGTATCCTCCTACCCCTCTAGTAGGGAAGACTTTGTTGAAACATTAGGGAACCATGATCCTGATTAGAGAATGACACGGGGAGCGATCCCCGCAGGGAGCTGCGGCGTGGCTGCGGTTTGGCTGCGGGTTATGGAGACTCCAAAGCCAAATCGCCGCAGACACGGGGACAAAAGTTTTCACCACCCGCAAAAACGGTGAAAAGATTTGTCCCCGCAGGCCAATGTACCCCCTTCTAGGAACCGCTATTTACCTGTGTTTCACCGTGTTCCTCATTTGTCAGATCAACCCTTCCTGCCAATAGAACCCGCCCCCCCCCTCCCCCCCGACGATCGCCGGCAGGAAGGTGCTCAGCCCTTCATGCCGACAGAACCAGCCCTCCCCAACGATCGCGGCAGGAGGGTACCCATCCCCTCCTGCCTACCCCAACAGCCCCCCCGACGATCGCAGCAGGAGGATATCCAACCCCTCCTGCCAGCTCCCCAACAGCCCCCCTATGATCACTGGTAGGAGGGTGCCCAACCCCTCCTGCCGGCCCCCCCAATGGCCCCCTATATCGCCAATAGGAGGGTGCCCAACCCCTCCTGCCGGACCCTCCCCCAACAAACCCCGCCATCCCGAAACACCACCCTTAGTCTTACTTTCCAAGTTGGACCGGACAGCTCCTCGCTCGTCTGGCCAGCAGGCCTGCCTCCGTCCAAATGAGGCGGGCCCGCCCCTCCCCTCCCCTGCCTAACCCACAGGATCCTAGGGCCTGATTGGCCCAAGCACCTAAGGCCCCTCCTATAGCGGGAGTGGCTTTAGGTGCCTAGACCAATCAGGCCCTAGGATCCTGTGGGTTGGGCAGGGTAGGGGCGGGCCCGCCTCATTTGGACGGAGGCAAGCCTGCTGGCCATACGTGTGAGGAGCCGTCCGGTCCAACTTGGAAAGTAAGACTAAGGGGGTTCCGGGGTGGGAGGGTTCGTTGGGGGGGGGTCCAGCAGGAGGGGTTGGGTACCCTCCTGCCGGCGATCTTAGGGGAGGCCATTGGGAGGACCGGCAGGAGGGGTTGGGTACCCTTCTGCTGCGATTGTCGGGAGGGCCGTTGGGGGGGGGTCTACAGGAGGGGTTGGGTGCCCTCCTGCCGTGATCGCTGGGGGGAGGGGAGACTTGCAGCCGTAGCCGCGGTCACTATGCTAATCACGGCAGGGAGATCTTTGCCGCGATTAGGTACAGCGGCCGTGTCTACTTACCATGTAGGCTAACATTGTAAGCATTTAAAGTACATGTCGTGTTTGTTTTTGTATAGTTATTAACTAATATTTAACTAAGTTTTAAAGTTTTAAAGAATGTTTCCTTTATACGTAAATAAAGAAAAGTATATAAAATCGTACCCGTTTGAGGCTTTTATGTATGCAGCGGTGACGGTGATGGGGCGGTGAATGGGGTTGCAGTGGCGGTGAATGGGGTGGCAGTGGCGGTGACGGGGCGGTGAAGGGAATGGCGGTGACGGGGCGGTGCAGAGGATGGTGAGACGGGGACGGGGCGGTGACGGGGACCAATTTTTTCACCGTGTCATTCTCTAATCCTGATCGCACCCTATTGGGTGAGGCAGATCTGGTTCTCTATTCTTCTGGAGTTATCCTCCAAAGAACTGCTTTCCATCCCTCATCATGCAGAACAAAGGATCTCTTCGGCATCCCATCCTCCTAAACCTGACCTTCACAGCCTGGATGTTGAGTATGTAGAACTTGCAGTAGTGGCATGCAGAGCTGTGGTCAAGTGTTACTTGGTGGGTAGCACGGGAGGGAGAAAACTTTGCTGCAAGAAGGAGGTGGATTGAAGGGGGGAGAGAAAGACAGAGCAAGACTGGATAGGTGAAAAGGAAAAAAGAAATGGGGCAAGACAGGATGGGAGGGGAGAAAGATGGAGAGTGGGGCCATGCTAGATTAGGAGAGAAAGAGACAGGGCAATAGTGAATAGGAGGTAGGGAGAATGACAAGAAATGCTGAAAGGGCTGAAGAGACAGTACAGAAGGGAAATAGCTTACATAGGAGGAGGGAGAGAGGCAATTCTGGGGGGGGAGATTGTTGGGCAAGGGTAATGCTGAATGTTGAAGTGGGGGAGCAGAGAGACACAGGCTATGCTGGATGGTGAGGAGAGACGGGAGATACTGGATGGTGGCTGTTGGGGAGTGAGACAGACAGGCAAGAGTGGATGTTGGGGGGAAGAATAGAGAGAGAACTCTTCTCTCCTTCCAGATTTTTCATAAATCTATGAAAACACTGTTATTTCAACAGTTCTTAACTAAGAGCTAGATTCACTAAGCCCACCTTACCTTTCCAGTCTGTGCCCAATCTATCCGATCAGTGGCTGGGCTACCGATTCACCACGAGTCTCCATGCAAATTATGCCGATCAGAGGCACGCCCCCAAATTGACCACATGGGTCGCTGAAGAACGATCCTGACGCATGCACAGACCATCTTCTTTGCCTGTAGATGGTCTGCGCATGCGCTGGCCCTCAGTAGGACTGCTCGTTGACTGATCTCCCCACACTTCCTGAGGCAGAAAAAGATAGGATCGGAGCCGGCAAAGCCGAGGTTGCATGTTTCCTCCTGCACTTTTCAGAGCTGTAAACTTTTTTTTTTTTTTTTTTACTTTTTTCGCAAGGCGCTTTAAACCCGCAGGTTAAAACCACGGGCTCGCAGGGTGGCAGAGAGCAGGAGAGTCAGGGCTCTTGCCGTCGGTGGTTAACACTTTGCTTTCAGCTGGAGTTTAGTGTCTCGCAGATCTATAAGCAGTGCTGAGTGCAGTAAATATGGTTTGCAAGGCTGGCTCTCAAATGTCCTGGGAAATTGTGTTGACGGTGAGGATGCAAACAATAATCTCTTCCTCCCATGGTGCCACAGTCCTAAGTGCTGCCTCCTGTCATATTTTTCGCTCCATAAGACGCACCTGACCATAAGACACACCCTAGATTTAGAGGAGGAAAAACCAAGAAAAAAATATTCTGAACCAAATTGTGCCTCTGAACCCAGCCCCCTAGAAAAATAGACAAATATACTGCAGCAGACAGATTTTGATCACTAAATTGAAATCCTACCTTTGTTGCCTGGTGATTTCTGGTTGCAATAGATACAGTACTCCCCCGAAATTCGGAGGGGTTACATTCACGGAGTGACTGCGAATATCGGAAGAGTACTGTAATCGGCATTCCCCCTCCTCCTCCTCTCTTGCTCTGGCCCGAGCTGCACCACTGGGCAAAGTATAAGGACAGCTCGAGAAACCATCATTTACTGGGGGCATCACTAGGGATAAGTGCACAGCCCTGGGGGGTAGGGAGGAGAAAAGATCAGCACTGAGTGCCAAATACCACCAGATTCACCCTGCTTCGCAATTTTCCAACCCTTGGTGCAAAATGACACCCTACCCTGTCTTGACCTGCCACTGGAAACTGAGACTCTGGATGCAATACTTTGGAAATCTGAAGTTGCTCAATTCATGTTGAGTCTTTCCATGTTGGTCTTCAAGGGGGATCAAGAGGGAAAATTATCATGCATGGAGGTAAGCCTCAAAGACATACTCAAACAGATAGATAGATTAAAAACTGACAAATTTCTGGGCCTAGACGGAATCCACCCGAGAATACTGAAAGAGCTCAGAGACGAAACAGTGGAGTTACTGCAGCAGATTTGCAATCTATCCTTGAAAACAGGGGTAATCCCGGAGGACTAGAGAATGTTACACCTATCTTCAAAAAAGGATCGAGAGGCGACCCAGGGAACTACAGACCGGTGAGCTTAACCTCAGTTCCGGGGAAGATAGTTGAATTATTGATCAAGGACAGTATCAATGAGCATATAGAAAAAAATAATCTGATGAGAACAAGCCAGCATGGTTTCTGTAAAGGAAGATCATGCCAAACGAACCTACTGCACTTCTTTGAGGGGATAAGCGAACAATTGGACAAAGGTGACCCCATAGACATCGTATTTCTGGACTTCCAAAAAGCCTTCGACCCAAGGTACCCCATGAGCGCCTACTAAGGAAACTGTGGAACCACGGGGTGGAAGGGGACGTGCATAGATGGATCAGAAATTGGCTGGCAGACAGAAAACAGAGGGTAGGAGTAAAGGGACACTACTCTGACTGGAAAGGGGTCACGAGAGGCGTCCTGCAGGGAGTCAGTGCTGGGACCGCTGCTGTTCAATATATTCATTAATGACCTGGAATCAGGGACGAAGTGCGAAGTTATAAAATTCGCGGACGACACAAAACTCTCCAGTAGGGTTAGAACTGTTGAGGAATGTAAAGAACTACAAAGGGACCTGAACAAACTGAGTGAGTGGGCAAATAAATGGCAGATGAGCTTCAATGTAGAGAAATGTAAAGTCTTGCACATAGGGAAAGGAAACCCAATGTATAACTACACGATGGGGGGGATGGTACTGGGGGAAGGCAAACTAGAAAAGGACTTGGGGGTTTTGGTGGATAAAACAATGAAGATGGCGGTACAATGCACAGCAGCTTCAAAGAAGGCGAACAGAATGTTGGGCATTATCAAAAAAGGTATCACTACCAGAACGAAGGAGGTTATCCTGCCACTGTATCGGGCGATGGTGCGCCTGCATCTTGAGTACTGCGTTAAATACTGGTCGCCGTACCTTAAAAAGGATATGGCGATACTCGAGAGGGTCCAGAGAAAAGCAAAAAGGATGATAAAAGGCATGGAAAACCTTTCATATGCTGAAAGGCTAGAGAAGCTGGGGCTCTTTTCCCTGGAAAAGCGGAGACTTAGAGGGGACAAGATAGAAACTTATAAGATCATGAAAGGTATACAGAAAGTAGAGAGGGACAGATTCTTCAGACTAGCAGGGGCAACAAAAACAAGAGGGCATTCAAAAAAATTGAAAGGAGACAAATTCAGAACAAATGCTAGGAAGTTCTTCACTCAGAGGGTGGTGGACACCTGGAATGCACTTCCAGAAGAGGTGGTAGGGCAGAGTACGATTTTGGGTTTCAAAATGGGATTGGATGATTTCCTGAAGGAAAAGGGGATTGAAGGGTATAGTTAGAGGGTTACTATACAGGATATTAAAGGATTAGGGAATAAAATGTTTTAGGTAAAAGATCACTTACAGGTCATGGACTTGGGGGGGCCGCCGCGGGAGCGGACTGCTGGGCATGATGGACCCATGGTCTGACTCGGCAGAGGCGATGCTTATGTTCTTATGAGTACTGTGTCCAGCACTGGTCACCATACATGAAGAAGGACTCGAAAGGGTCCAGAGAAGAGCGACTAAAATGGTTAAGGGGCTGGAGGAGTTGCCGTACAATGAGAGATTGGAGAAACTGGGCCTCTTCTCCCTTTAAAAGAGGAGACAGAGGGGACATGATCGAAAGTTTCAAAATACTGAAGGGAATAGACTTAGCAGATAAAGACAAATTGTTCACCCTCTTCAAGGTAGGAAGAACGAGATGGCACTCTCTAAAGTTGAAAGAGGATAGATTCCGTACAAACGTAAGGAAGGTTCTTCACCCAGAGAGTGATAGAAAACTGGAACGCTCTTCTGGAGTCTGTTATAGGGGAAAACACCCTGCAGGGATTCAAGACAAAGTTGGACAAGTTCCTGCTAAACTGGAACGTACACAGGTGAGGCTGGACTCATTTAGAGCACTGGTCTTTGACCTGGGGGCCACCGCGTGAGCGGACTGCTGGGCATGATGGACCACTGGTCTGACCTAGCAGCGGCAATTTTTATGTTCTTATGGTCCCAGGCTCTGGTTTCTATTTTTTGTTAACTCTTTCGCCAGGGTCTCCTGCCCTTTTGACGTTTTCTTCTTTCTCCATCTCACCATCCATCTTCTATCTTTATACCTTCCTTTCTGTTTCTTTCCCATGGTCTACCATCTCTCTCTCTAACCTTGCCTTGTGCCCTGGGTCAAACCTCTCTATTCCCCTCCATGCAGCATCTCTCCCTTCCTTCCCTCCATTATCATGTGCAACATTTTTCTCTCGTCCCATGCACCATCTTTCCCTGTCCTCCACTCTGTTTCCAGCATTTCTCCCTCACAACCCTTTCTACCTCTTTGTTGCATATCTCCCTTCCTCTTTTCCACGCCATGTCCAACAATTCTTCCTCTCTCCCCTCATGTGCAGCTTTCCATCCATCCCTCCCATCCCCCTATGCAGCAACTTTCCATCCATCCCTCCCCACCCACCGTGAGATCAGACATATTTCAGGTCTCCTAAAGCAGCAGTGGCAGTAACTGGCCGACAGAAGCAGCGTTGTGAACAAGCTGCCTGCACCACTAGGGTTTATCCCAGGACAAGCAGGCATGATATTCTCACATGTGGGTGACGTCATATACGGAGCCCCAGCGCGGACAGCTTTTCAAGCAAACTTGATTGAAGTTTCAAGTTTGCACACTGCACCACGCATGTGCCTGCCTCCTCGCCCACTAGAGGGCGCATCCCACCTCGTGGTCCTCAGTTCAACTTTTTCCGCGGAGCCAGAAAGCCCTGTGGATTGTGAGCTCCCCTTTTGCCTGCATTTCTGTCACCGCGTCTGAATTCCTTTCGGTCGCTGTGTTTTTCTATTTTCTTTTCGTGTTGTGTTAATTCGTTTTTTATAAAAAAAATATAGAAACATAGAAACATAGAAAGATGACGGCAGAAAAGGGCCAAAGCCCATCAAGTCTGCCCACTATAGACCCTCCCCTTAAGATTAGCTAGTGTTTTGCCCTGACCCTCTTAGGGATCCCACATGGGCGTCCCATTTATTCTTAAAATCTGGCACGCTGCTTGCCTCGATCACCTGCACTGGAAGCCCGTTCCACCGATCAATCACTCGCTCCGTGAAGAAATACTTCCTGGTGTCGCCGTGAAATTTTCCGCCCCTGAGTTTGAGCGGGTGCCCTCTTGTGGTTGAGGGGCCTCTAAGAAGGAAGATGTCATCTTCCACTTCTATACGTCTGGTGATGTATTTAAACGTCTCAATCATGTCTCCCCTCTCCCTGCGCTCCTCTAGAGTGTAGAGCTGCAAATTGTCTAGTCTTGCTTCGTACGGGAGACCTTTAAGCCCTGAGACCATTCTGGTGGCCATTCTTTGGACCGACTCTACCCTCTGCACGTCTTTGCGGTAGTGTGGCTTCCAGAATTGCACGCAGTATTCCAGATGAGGTCTCACCATGGCCCTGTACAATGGCATAATGACAGCAGGCTTTCTGCTGACAAAACTTCTACGGATGCAACCCAGCATCTGCCTTGCCTTTGAGGAAGCCTTCTCCACCTGATTGGCAGATTTCATGTCTGCACTAATGATTACTCCCAAATCTCGTTCCGCTGAAGTCCTGGTCAAGGTCTCCCCGTTCAAGGTATAAGTTCTGCACGGGTTTCTGTTACCTAAGTGCATGACCTTACATTTTCCAGCATTGAAGCCCAGCTGCCAGGTTGAGGACCAGCATTCCAATGTGCGCAGGTCCTGCGCCATACTATCTTGTAAATTGTCCTCGCTTACCATATTACATAGTTTGGCGTCGTCGGCGAATAATGTTACTTTACCTTGAAGCCCTTGAGTCAGATCTCCTATGAATATGTTGAAGAGGAGCGGACCCAAGACCGAGCCCTGAGGCACCCCGCTGGTCACCTCCGATGTCCCAGAGAAAGTACCGTTAACCATCACCCTCTGACGTCTGCCACTCAGCCAATCTCTGACCCATGCCGTCAGAGTCTCTCCCAACCCCATTGATTTCATCTTGTTTAACAGTCTGCGGTGTGGGACGCTGTCAAAAGCTTTACTGAAGTCCAGGTACACTATGTCCAGTGAATCTCCTTCATCCAGTCTTTTTGTTACCCAGTCAAAGAAGCTGATGAGGTTTGATTGGCAGGACCTACCCTTGGTGAATCCATGTTGATTGGGGTCCCGTAGATTCCCTTCGTTCAAGACCGGAAGCCGTGGCCGCGGGACGTCGGTCGTTCCCGGCCTGTTTCATCGTTCATGTCCCATCCTGTGACGGGCTTTAAAAAATGCAGCCGGTGTGAGCGGTTGCTCTCCATAACAGACCCCCACCGGTGGTGCATAATTTGCCTGGGCCCGGATCATCCTACGGCCTCCTGTGACCGCTGTTCCACCTTTCAGCCCAGGGCTCTCCGCCGCCGGCGGGCGAGAATGGCGGAGTTGTTTGTGGTGGACCCCGCGCCGGTGAAGGCCTCGACTTCGGCCCCGGCCTTGACCTCGGCCTCGGCGACCTCGGGGGCCTCGGCTTCGCCTCGCCCCTCGACTTCGAAGTCGACCTCGGGAACAAAACCTGCCTCGGGTAAGTCCTCCTTTCCATCCCCTACAGGGTCTGCGAAGAAGCCATCCTCTGCTCCGGCCAAGGCGGGTGGGTCGTCCTCGGCCCCGCCTAAGGCTCCGACCTCGCACGCCCCGAGGGAATACTCGAGACCGAGGTCGCCCTCCAGGGAGCATGCCCCGGACTCGGACCTCCCGACTTTCGTCGGGATTCCGGCCTTTCAGGACCTCCTCCGAGCTCTAATTTCATCGGAGCTGTCGGGGGCCCTGGAACAGCTGCAGCGGGCTTCGACCCTGGCTGCTTTGACCTCGAAGGCCCCGACCTCGGCGACCTCGGCCTCGGGTATCGGGGCTCCACCGACCTCGGCCTCGGTCTTACCCTCGACCTCGGCCTCGGGGGCACCGCCTGAGTGCAGCGTGCGGCCCCGGGACAAGGTGCGGCGGGTGCGACGCATTTCCTCCTCTTCTTCCTCGAGGTCCTCCCGGGGCTCTTCGCCCTCGACTCGACCTCGGACGAGGCGCCGACCGAGGAAGCCGAAGCGCTCGCGGGGCTCTCCTCGGCGGCGTGATCGTTCTTCGCCGATCGGGGGCGATGCTTTGCGGGTGTCGGAGTTGCGCCTCGATAATCCGAGGCTTCTCCGCTCCCCTGCTAAACGGGTGTCCCGCTCTTCCTCGCCGAGGAAACGGGAGGGTGCCCTCGTCCCCCAGACTCCGGGTACCTCGCCTAGAGGCTCTTCGAGGCGGGGACGTTCTCCTACCCCCTCGAGGCCTGTGGAGCTGACGTCGTGGGGCTCGGGGTCCGGCAGGGATCCCCATTATTATTCTCACGAGGCTTCTCCCGTTTCTTCGGCGGTGAGGTCGAGAACTCCTTTGCCGCCTGCAAGGCCGTCCTCATTTTCAACTTTTGTACAGGACATGGCCCGAGCCCTCGGGTTGGACCTCTCGGCGGGTTCTCAATATTCGAAGGAGTTCCTTGAGGAGCAGGACCTTCCCACTCCGCCTAGGGAGGCTCCCCGGCTCCCCTTCAATAAGGTCCTCCTACAGACCTGGCTGAAAAATCTGACAAACCCTCTTACAGTCACGTCCGTCCCGTCCAAGATGGAAGGCAAATACAGGACGGTGCCGGCCAAGGGGTTTGAGAAGGCGCAACTCTCCCACCAGTCCTTACTGGTGGAGTCTGCCCTGAAAAAGTCACAACCCTCCCGGGTTTCTGCGGCGGTTCCACCCGGCAGGGAGGGGCGGACCCTGGACAAATTTGGCCGTTGCCTCTACTCTAATTCCCTGATGGCCACCAGGGTACTAAATTATGCCTTCACCTTTTCCTCATATCTGCGTGGCATGGTGAAGGACCTCCCTCAATTTCGTGACTCCTTACCGGACTCCCAAAAGGCGGGATTTGACAAATTTATGTCCAACCTGTCTCAATTGCGGTTGTACCTTTTCCATGCCTTGTACGACGCATTTGAGCTGGTTTCGAGGGTGTCGGCCTTCGCGGTGGCCATGCGCCGTCTGGCCTGGCTTCGCACCCTCGATATGGACCCAAACCTGCAGGACCGTCTTGCAGACTTGCCTTGTGTGGGGTCCGAGTTGTTCGACGAGTCTTTAGAGGCGGCGACCAAAAGGTTGTCGGAACAGGAGCGCTCGTTGGCCTCCTTGGTCCGTCCTAAGCCTAGACCCCCGCCGCAGAAACCTTTCCGTCCTCCTCCGAGGCGGTATCCCCAAAAGTCTACCCCGGCTTTTTCTAGGCCGCCGCCTAGACGCCCAGCTCAGCGAGGCAGAGGGGGACAGACGCAAGCCCCGGCGCAGGGTCCTTCCAAGCCCGCGCCCTCCTTTTGACGGGCTGAGCGGATGGGGCAGGTTTCCCTCCGCGACCTCACAGGATACCCTTCCCATTGGGGGGCGTCTCCGGTCCTTCTATGCGGCTTGGACCGAAATAACATCAGACGCTTGGGTGCTCCGGACCGTCTCCGAGGGCTACTCTCTCAATTTGTTGTCAGCGCCGCCGGATCATCCTCCGGGAGCTTCCCCTTGCAATCGGGCCCAACTTCCCATCCTACTGGCCGAGGCCAGGGCCCTGCTGAAACTTCGGGCGGTGGAACCGGTCCCCACAGACCAGCTGGGGACGGGGTTTTACTCCCGCTACTTTTTGGTCCCAAAAAAGACCGGCGACTTACGCCCCATACTGGACCTCAGGAAGCTCAACAAATTCTTGGTCCGGGAGAAGTTTCGAATGCTGTCTCTCCCAATTTTATATCCTCTCTTGGAGGAAGGGGACTGGATGTGCTCCCTCGACCTGAAGGAAGCATACACTCATGTTCCGGTGCATCCCGCCTTCCGGAAATTTTTAAGGTTCCTGTGGGGGATCTGCACCTTCAGTACAGGGTCCTTCTTTTCGGCCTGGCCTCGTCCCCTCGAGTCTTCACGAAGTGTATGGTAGTGGTCGCGGCAGCCCTGAGATCTTGTGGGCTGCATGTTTTCCCGTACCTGGACGATTGGCTGATCAAGAGCCCGACCAGGGAGGGGGTTATCTCAGCGACCCGACAGTCTATCGCCTTCCTTCAACGACTGGGGTTCGAGGTGAATTTTCCCAAGTCGCAGTTGCGCCCGGCCCAGTCCCTTCAATTTATAGGCGCAGTGCTGGTCACTGTGCGCCTACGTTCGTACCTCCCGCCGCCTCGGCAGCCTTGGTTCGGCTGGGCCGTCTGGTCTCTCAACTTCCTGTGGTGTCAGCCCAGCGCATGATGATGCTTCTGGGCCACATGGCATCGACGGTCCACGTCACCCCGTTCGCCAGACTACACCTGAGAATTCCTCAGTGGACCCTGGCCTCCCAGTGGCGCCAGGATTGCGATCCGGTGTCTCGTCTCATTACGGTGACTCCTTCTTTCAGACGATCGCTCCGTTGGTGGACCGACTCTTCGAATCTTTCCGGGGGTTTGCTATTTCTCGCCCCTCCTTATCGCAAGATTCTGACCACGGACTCCTCGGAGTACGCGTGGGGGGCCCACCTCGACGGTCTACGGACCCAGGGTCTGTGGTCGACGGAGGACCGTCGCTGTCACATCAACGTGCTGGAACTTCGAGCCATCTATATGGCGGTTCGAGCGTTCGCTCACCTCCTCCACGATCAGGTAGTCCTCGTTCGCACGGACAACCAGGTGGCGATGTACTATGTGAACAAGCAAGGTGGGACGGGCTCTTGGCCCCTCTGCAGGGAGGCGCTTCGCCTTTGGGAGTGGGCGATCTCCCGGAACATCTTCCTACAGGCGGTCTATATCCAGGGAGACCAAAACTGCTTGGCAGACAAGCTCAGTTGGCTTCTTCAGCCGCACGAGTGGTCTCTCCACTCCAGGGTCCTGCGCGAGGTCTTCGACCGCTGGGGGACTCCGCAGGTGGACCTGTTTGCCTCCCCGGAGACTCGAAAACTACCCCTGTATTGTTCTCGGATGTACTCCCCGGACCGTCTGGAAGCAGATGCCTTCCTTCTGGACTGGGGGGGAAGGTTCCTGTATGCGTTTCCTCCCTTTCCTTTGATCATGAGAACGTTGGTGCGTCTCAAATCATCCACGGCCACTATGATTCTCATTGCGCCTCGGTGGCCCCGTCAACACTGGTTCTCCCTGCTTCTTCAACTCAGTGTCAGGGAACCTCTGCTTCTGCCTGTGTTTCCCTCTCTGCTATCTCAGAGTCGGGGTTCGCTGTTGCATCCCAATCTTCAGTCATTGCACCTGGCTGCTTGGTTCCTTTCCCCTTCACTTCGATCCCGGTTTCTCAGTCAGTGAGGGAAGTTTTGGAAGCCTCGCACAAGGTCTCGACCAGGCTTTGTTATTCCCAGAAGTGGACCAGATTTTCATCTTGGTGTTCCTCGCGTCATCTTCGGTTTTAGACTACTTGTTACATTTGTCTAATTCAGGCCTGAAGACGACATCTGTTCGAGTACATCTCAGTGCCATTTCAGCCTTTCATCGGCACTTGGATGGTCGTTCTCTTTCGCTTCATCCTATGGTGACACGGTTCTTGAAGGGACTAATCAATGTTTGTCCCCCTCTGAAGCCTCCTCCTGTTGTTTGGGATTTGAATGTTGTCTTAGCTCAACTGATGAAACCTCCCTTTGAGCCGATTGACAAGTCTCTCCTGAAATTCCTTACTTGGAAGGTGGTATTTCTGATTGCTCTCACATCTGCTCGAAGGGTTAGTGAGTTGCAAGCTTTGGTTGCGGATCCACCTTTCACTGTGTTCCATCATGACAAGGTGGTTCTACGCACACATCCAAAATTTTTACCTAAAGTTGTGTCGGATTTCCACCTCAATCAGTCCATTGTCCTTCCTGTGTTCTTTCCTAAGCCCCACTCCCATCCTGGCGAGACGGCGCTCCGTACGCTTGACTGTAAGAGGGCGTTGGCATTTTATCTCCAACGTACCAGGTCTCATCGGAAGGTTCCTCAATTGTTTTTGTCCTTTGATCCTAATCGTCTGGGACACCCGATTTCCAAGCGCACCTTGTCCAACTGGTTGGCTGCTTGCATTTCTTTTTGCTACGCTCAGGCTGGTCTCCCGCTCTCGGGGCGAGTCACGGGGCATAAGGTCCGGGCGATGGCAGCTTCGGTTGCTTTCCTCCGATCCACTCCTATGGAGGACATATGTAAAGCTGCCACTTGGTCTTCGGTTCATACGTTCACCTCCCACTACTGTCTGGACACTTTGTCCAGAAGCGACGGCCGATTTGGCCAGTCGGTGTTACGTAACCTGTTTTCTTAAATTGCCATCCTCCCACCTGCCCGTTTTTTTTTGGTTGGCTTGGAGGTCACCCACATGTGAGAATATCATGCCTGCTTGTCCTGGGATAAAGCACAGTTACTTACCGTAACAGGTGTTATCCAGGGACAGCAGGCATATATTTTCACAACCCGCCCACCTCCCCGGGGATGGCTTCTTTGCTAGTGATGGAACTGAGGACCACGAGGTGGGATGCGCCCTCTAGTGGGCGAGGAGGCAGGCACATGCGTGGTGCAGTGTGCAAACTTGAAACTTCAATCAAGTTTGCTTGAAAAGCTGTCCGCGCTGGGGCTCCGTAGATGACGTCACCCACATGTGAGAATATATGCCTGCTGTCCCTGGATAACACCTGTTACGGTAAGTAACTGTGCTTTCTTTCTGGTGCATCATCAATGACGCAGCAGAGGGAAGGCCTTGGTGGGGCAGGCGTGGACCCACCCATCTCCCCTCACAAAATGCCCTTGTAGTCTAGTACAGTGGTCCCAACCCTGTCCTGGAGGACCACCATGCTAGTCGGGTTTTCAGGCTAGCCCTAATAAATATGCATGAGAGAGATTACCATATAATGGAAGTGACGGGCATTCAAATCTGCTCCATGCATATTCATTAGAGCTATCCTGAAAACCCAATTGGCCTGGTGGTCCTCTAGGACAGGGTTGGGGACAACTGGTCTAGTAGATCTCCCCCCCCCCCATGACCCACCCCATGACCTCAACTTACCATAGAATCCAGGGAAGAGGCATACTTCCTTTTGGGAGTGTCATCAGAATGGTGGCACCCCCACCCAGTGTATTCTAAGAACATAAGAATAGCCTTACTGAGTCAGACCAACGGTCTGTCAAGCCCAGTAGCCTGTTCTCATGGTGGCCAATCCAAGTCACTAGTACCTGGCCAAAACTCAAAGAGTAGCAACATTCCATGCTACCAATCTAGGGCAAGCAATGGCTTGCCCCATGTCTTTCTCAATAACAGTCTATGGACTAATTGTCCAAACCCTTCTTAAAACCAGCTGTGCTATCTACTTCACGGTATAGCGGTATATAAGAAATAAATTATCATTATTATTACTCTTACCACAACCTCTGGCAATGCATTCCAGAGCTTAACTATTCTCTGAGTGAAAAAATATTTTCTCCTATTGATTTTAAATGTATTTCCCTGTAACCTCATCAAGTATCCCCTAGTCTTTGTAATTTTTGATGGAGTGAAAAATCAATCAACTGTACCCGTTCTACTCCACTCAAGATTTTATAGACTTCAATCAGATCTCCCCCTCAGCCATCTCTTTTCCAAGCTGAAGAGCCCTAACCTTTTTAGACTTTCCTCATATGAGAGGGGTTTAATCACCTTTATCATCTTGGGCGCTCTTCTTTCGCTCTTCTTTGAACTTTTTCTAGTGCTGCTATAACTTTCTTGAGATAAGGATACCAGAATTGACCTGCAATATTCTAGTGAAGTCACACCATGGAGTGATACAGGGACATTATAACATTCTTAGTCTTGTTAACCATCCCTTTTTAAATAATTCCTAGCATCTTGTTTGCTTTTATGGCCGCCGCCGCACATTGGGCAGAAGATTTCATCGTATTGTCTATGATGCACTGGGCAGGGCCTAACTATCAAATAAGGGGAACTACCTTATTTTGTAATTAGATCCTGCTTAATGTATCCCAGAATGCACCAGGTGGGGGCATCACCAGTTTGATAACACAGCTATGGAAAGAGGAGTGAAGGATGCCTACTCCTTCCTCCATGCTTTTTTGAGGTATGTTGGGGCTGTGGAGTGAACCAGATCTGGGTGTCTGGCTTGCCTTAGAGTGGGGGATGGTCTGGCCTGACCAGGAACCCCACTGGACCACCAGGGCCTTTTGTAAGGGGTGCTGGGAGGAAACCACCGAACCACCAGAGACTTTTTTAAGGGCTAGAGAGGGTCAACTGATTGCTTTTTTTGTCAACTTTTCTGCTTGTGCCTATGCCAGTCAGCGCTCAGGCATTGAAAGGAAGATAACACAGAATAGTGAGCAGCTAATTAATGCTGAAATTTTAAACATGGAATTAATTATTCTGAGCAAGCCATGGTAGTTATGTTGCGCTAGCTTCACAGTAGAATTTGATTCTATCATGAATCTTTGTAAGTCTCTTTAGCTTTGAAGGCTGAGGGAGTGGATATGATAGAAGTCTAAAATCCTGAGTGGCGTAGAATGGGTTAAAGTGAATTGATTGATCAAGTCTTTGTACATTTTGAAAGAATAAGGGACATACCAAGAAGTTACATAATACCATATTTTTTGCTCTATAAGACGCGCCTGACCATAAGACGCACCCTAGATTTAGAGGAGGAAGCCAAATTCTCCCTGCCGGGCTCTGCACCCAGCCCTACATTTTTTTTGCTAAGCCCTGCACCCTGTCCTCCCTTTCTGCCAGGCTCTGTACCCTGTCCCCCCTCTGGTAGGGCACAGGGCAGGCACGCCTAATGGCTGGAAGGCAGGTAGGCCTAGTGGCTGACTGGCCGGCAGGTAGGGCAGGCAGGCCTAGTGGCAGGTAGACAGGGACAGGGCATAAGGCAGGCAGGCAGATAGATATGGTTTTGCGCCATGACATGCAGAGAAATACGTAGACAAAGGTTAAATTGAACCACCAAGAAGCTGGACTCTGCATACATTGCAACTCCAAGAAACAGCAATGCAAGTCCCCTAAAGAAAAAAATAAATAGAAAATTTTTTTCTACCTTTGTCTTCTCTGGTTTCTGCTTTCCTCATCTTCTTGTCACTCTCTTCATTTCATCCACTGTCTACCCTCTTTCTGCCCCTTCTATATGGCATCGTCTCTCCTTCTATTCCCCTTCCAGAAACTGTATGCCTCCCCCTTCCATCTCCCTTCACCCCCATTGGTCTGGCATCCATATTCTTCCCTTCTTCCCTCTCCTAATGGTCTGGCATTTCACTCTGTCATCTCCCTTCCCCCCACTTCCATCAGCATCTGCTCCCTTTCTTTCCCTCCAACACAAATCCATTCAGTATCTTTCCCCCTTATATCTCTCTCCCCTTTCCCTGCACACCAATTCCATCAGCATCTGCCCCCCTCTCCCTCCACCATCCTTCTATGCTCCTTTCTCTCCCCCCAATGCTGTGCAGCAAGGTCCCATGATGACTGCGGCTGCCGGTCCACCCCCTCCAATTTTACTTAATTTTTCCTGAACAGAGCCGATAGACGCAGTCATCGCGGGACTTCCTGCACTTCAGCACAGCTGCCAACTCTGTTCCAGAATAAATACGTCAGAGGGAGAGGATTTGCCAGCTCACGGGGACCCCCTAGAGCCGTGGGGCCCGGGGCAGCTGCCCTCTTTGCTCCCCTCTAACGCTGGCCCTGCCCAGACCCCAGGGTCAGGAAGGCTGCTGCCGCCCCTCACTCAGGACACCCGCTCTCGCGCTGTGGAGCAGCCATCTTGGATCCGAGGCATGCAGCGCTTTGCCATTGACTGACAGAAGAGGTGACATAGGTGGAGCCAGTCAGAAGTGCCGACGCTGTAGAGTGAGCCAATGAGGGTAAGGCTGGAGGCCTGGAAGGTTGGCGATGGGGGAGGCGGCTTCATGTGACAAGTGACATGATGTAAGCGCTTTCCTTCGGGAGCTGCAGCATATCCTGGTTGGTGGCAGCGGTCTGAGCGAGTTCATGAAGGTTGCAAAGAGTCTGCGCTGCTAGCTCTGGACCGACAGTACAAAAAGGGGGAAGGGTGTGTGTGGTATTCGCTCCATAATATGCATCCATATTTCCACCCACTTTTTTGGGGAAAACAGTGCATCTGGAGTGAAAAATGTGGTACTTCTAAAAACTCCAAAAACCAGATCTGCTCTCTATTCTTCAGACACCTGAAGGGTTTCGGGCTAACTGAGCCTCTTATACCAAATGTTTGGTTGGAAATTATAAACAGAGTGTTACATCAGTAAGCAGGAACTTATGTGGAAGGTTTTATCCGAGTTCACCAGGGTTCAACACCACCAGATGCACCAACGTGCTTGGCAGATATTCCCCAATCACATCATTTTAAAACACTCTGTGGGCTAATCTAAAAATCTATAATTCAGAGTGCAAAAGTTTTTTTTTTAAACTGCTTTTTTTCTTTTTCTCTTTAGACTATAAATGAATGCAAAAATTGTTATCAATCGCCCAAAAACCCTGGTGTCTATATAGTGTAGAGAATTAAATTTAAATAGGATTGAAATAAATAAATCAATAATTCAACAGTGCTTTTAAATGACATTGGTGAAAAAGCTCCTGAGAAATAAAAAGCCTGGTGAATTTTAAACCCTTAATAAAATGGCTGAAAAACAGGAACTTATCTGCAAACCGTTGTTTATTATATTATGCAGGGTGCCAGTTGATTGTCCTACAGAGCCCCGTTTCGTATCCTTCATCAGGGGCATCTCCCAAAGCAGTACGGGTCAAAAGATGGTTCTCTGCGGTGCAGTTACACTGCAAATTAAAAAAAAAAAGTAGTTTTTTTAAAAAAACTTTTGCACTACGAATTATAGATTTTTAGATTAGCCCACAGAGTGTTTTAAAATGATGTGAGTGGGTAATATCTGCCAAGCACGTTGGTGCATTTGGTGGTGTTGAACCCTGGTGAACTCGGATAAAACCTTCCACATGAGTTCCCACTTACTGATGTAACACTCTGTTTATAATTTCCAACCAAACATTTGGTATAAGGGGCTCAGTTAGCCCGAAACCCTTCAGGTGTCTGGAGAATAGAGAGCAGGGTCTGGTTTTTGGAGTTTCAAGTCATTTTGACCCCTCTCATTAGATTAAGGCTCTTATTTCTAGTACTTCTAAAAGAAATCATATTTTTTCACTCAAGAAATAGTTCAGCTCAGGACCTCATTACCAGGAGATGTGGTAAAAGCAGCTAGTGCAGGGGCATAGCCATGGGTAGGCCTGGGTCCACCCACAGTTAAGGGCATTAAGGAGCAAGCTAGGCTCCTGCTGCTGTCTTCAAAGGTTCGCCAGCAGCATGTAAGAATCACTGCTGCTGGCCAGGAGAGTCTCGCAAGGTCCTTTTGCAGTTTTTCACAATCCTCTTGCAACTTTGGGCAAGTTTGTATGATCAGCAAATTTACCCCCTCTTTTACTAAGGTGTGCTAAATATTAGCGCATCGATAGAATATAATGGGCATGCTAGCATTTAGCGCGCGCTAAATCGTCTAGCACGCCTTAGTAAAAGGACCCCTTAATTACCTCACTAGTTATTCCCATCTCTAGATCCTTGATAAATATGTTAAAAAGCAGCAGTCCCAGCACAGACCCCTGGGGATCCTCACTATTTACCTTTTGCCAATGAGAATATTAACCATTTAACCTTATGCATTGGAGGAGAGAGCTTTATGTACGAGACCAGACTTCATTGGTAAAGTCTTGTTGGTAAAGAGGTGAAATGCTAAGGTGTCTACCTAAGTAGATTTACCCTCCAGATCACAATTCATGTTAACACATTGAAAAAAAAAACCCACTGCTGTATATTAATTTTCAGTTCTAAACTTTAAATATTTGGTTTGGTTTTAAATTGTATTACTTACGGAATAATATAAAATGAATACTTTTTGACAAGTAGATATACTTTGCCCCTTCATGAAGTCTTAATCACTTAGCTCCTTTCTGTGTTTCGTGTTCTTTTCTTGATCATTTGTTTTGGAAAAGACGAGTTGAAGATAAAATAGTAGTTACTGCTTTTAGATCTTTTTAGTCCGGTTGGTAGCTTAATTTGCATACTTGTCTGTTCACAGGACAGTCGGCCCAACATGTCAAGACCTCTGATTACTAGATCGCCTGCATCTCCGTTAAACAATCAAGGCATCCCTACTCCAGCACAGCTCACCAAATCCAACGCGCCTGTGCATATTGATGTTGGTGGGCATATGTACACCAGTAGTTTGGCAACACTCACTAAGTACCATGAGTCAAGGTAATTTGTATTACATTGTGACATTTGATAGTGAGAGATTTTGGGTGGAGATTTGTGGTAAAGAGACAGATTTCTGCTGTGAATTTTGTTTTCAATCAAATCTCTTCTTCCATATCCTACTTGAAAATTTGTATTTTCTGTGTGTTAATTACTGCTGGTAGTGTGGTTATGATTATTATTTAGTTTTATTTCCAAGAGTATATTACTTTGAACCTAGAAATACAACTTGAATACCCCTTGTGTAGCTAAGGATTTTTGAAAAGTAACTTTTCAAATTCAGGGTGTTTTTTTTTTGTTTGTTTTTTTAATTATCTTGTGACTTTTCAACCAGAATACTCCAAATATAAATTCTCATTCAGTTTAAATGTAAGAAAAATATATGCAAAAAGCTGTAAGAAACTGTATAACTTATCCTCCAAGGACAAGCAGGTATAATATTCCCTCATGTACTGTCACCCACAGAAGCCGATATGGACAGATACCAAGTCTACTATCACTTTAAATTTTAAGCACTACCCTTACCGTGTGATGCTGGTTTCTTCCCGCCCAGCTTAGGCTTTTGTGGAGCTGAGCAGTTTTGCTTTCAGAGTTTTCCTCGATGCGTCAAACTTTTGCCTTTATTGGGTGCCTTCCCTTCAGTTTTTGTCATTATTTGTTTGTTTTCTTTCAAGTTCCATCCCTTTTAGCTGAGTTTTCAAATTTTTTCAATCTAACATTTTAGGCCTTCAGGCCATTTCAATCCTTTTCCTGTTCCAAGAGCAATAAGCTAGTTTCGGTTTTCATTTTACTCGAGCCCCCTTACCTTCGCTGCGCTTTAGAAAAAAAACTGATGCCAAAGAAGCCTGCCTGTGCCGCCCTGCAGTCGCGTGTGTGTGGGCGGAAGTTTCTCCTCTGACAATTATCATTTTATAAACACAAATAAAACAGAGCAAGGTTCAACAAAACCCATCTCCCCTTCCTTTCACAAATATCCCCTTCACTATTGTGAAAACTGAACAAACCAAATTACTACAGAATGCTACATAGAAAAATCAAGCAAACAGAATACTTTAGAGAGAGAGCCCTAAGCCAGCTGGAAGCTAAAGAAGCACAGCCTGGACTTTGTGGTCTCCAGTTATGTCTAATACCAGCTCTAGCAGGATATATATTTCAAATCTGAACTATTCTAATCACAAAATATAAAATAATTTTGTTGTTGTTGTTGTTATTGTCTGGTAATTTTATTATCTTCAAATCACATTGGTCTCAGGCTTTGGTTTTAGGTTTCTTCTGTCTTCATCGTGCCATGGCTGGCTCCTGAAGGTAAAATAGGTGCAAGAGGAACTGGGGAGAAGATGCCAAGTCTGATACGGGCGCAATTTTTTTTTACCACAGGAGTAAGACTTTCCACCGCTCCCACGGAGCGGTAAAAGGTCTTGTCCCCATTCCCACAGGGCGGTGAAAGGTCTTGTCCCCATTCCTGCGGTAAACCAGTTGCAAATGTCTTCATTCCTGCAGGTTTACTGCAGTGACCCACGGTTTACCAAGGTAAACGGTCCCCGTGTCATTCTCTAGTTCAAAGTGCCTTAGCAGCTTCAAGAGGTGCACTCGGTGTGTTCAGTGTCTTGGTCCTGAGCATTGGGATGTGCCTTCTGCTGTCTTATGCATAAGAGGTTGCTGAAGGCCCATAAACTTCAATTTAAGAAGTACTTCGGTACTGCATCAGGGTTATTGAGCATGGTCGGAGATTCTGAACCCAACACTCGACTTCCTTCTACACTGACATTTACCTCTGCACCAACTGTGACATCGCATTGTTCTAATTCGATGCAATACCGGGATTCCACTTCTTCATTGTCAGGGAAACTTGCATCAGAGGAACTACATAAGAAAGATAAAACATAACTTCCCTACCAGACATGCTTTGGCATCTTCTTAATCTTCAGCTGCCTTGAAGCAATCTAAGCTTCGATTTATGGAGGACCAATCACCATCTCTCGAAATGTGCCTCAATTTCAAGGTCCCCAATGTCTCAACACCCAATATCACAAGTGTCTTCTGTACCTTTGCCTACATCAGCATTGGTGCCATCAATATAAGAGCAGCTTCAAGCACTACTGCAACAAGCACATGCAGGGCTACTGCAATCGCAGTCTACCCAGGCTCCTGCGGCCTCAGCCCAACCCAATAATGTGTCAGCACTCCAGGACTCCTCACCGTCAAGTATAGACATCCAGGTGACGCTCGATGCATGCTTTGTCATAGGGGAGCATGATTCACCTGTTTTACCTCGATGTTCATCTTGCCACTCAATGCTCTGCTTCAAAATCATCTAAAAGAGAGTGCTTAGGTCTGAATCAGATTCGGTCACAACATTCCAGTAACAACCTTCTTGACTATTCGGCAGATGAATCTTATGGTATTTCATCTGATCCTTCTCCATCTTCTCCACATCATAGACCTCCACCTGAAACTTATCTTTTACAAGCTTTGTGGTTCAGATGGGTCAGACTCTACCTATCAAAATGGAGTGTGAGAGGAACATCATGCTTAGACTGAGGAATGGCCTAAATTGTGTATTATTTCATTCCATACAGTCATGGAAGACACACTGTTTAAAAATTAGGAGACCCTTCTTATCATCCCTGTGGCTTCCCATAAACTAGACTCTTTCTACAGAATACAGACTTGCCCTGGCTTTAATAAACCTCAGCTTCAACTATTTATTTTATTTATTGGGATTTATTAAGTGCCTTTATGAAAGGATTCACCCAAGGCGGTGTACAGCAGGTATAATTCAACATAAAACTTACAATTTTGTTAACAGCATAACAGTAGTAAAAAGACCAAATAAATACATAGATACAATGAATGAGGTAAAGGTAAAATCAGTAAATTGAAACTTAATAGGACTACCATGAAACAGTTTCAAAAATATACTTATTAACAACCACTGAAATTCAAATGAGAGAGATAATATACATAATACATATGCAGCATCTAATAAACACAAATCAGAAAATTCAGATAGCATATGTATATATGACATTAATGTTTTTCTATAATACAACTTATCCTGTAGCTGAGGAGTCAAGTGTAGATGTAAAATGGAGAAGATGGGTGGTACAGAGTGCATTGGGATAAACAGATAAGAGGCTAAACTCAAGGCAGGTTGCTTATACAATTAAACAAGGTATAAGGAACTGATTTACTACGTGTGGGAAACTGACTATACACTCATTCTGCACCAGGACTATCACCCTATGTATTAAAGGCTTAGGTGCTTAACACTCCGCCAGGTAGAGAGGCCAGAACCCTAGATAAGTTTGGCAAACGTATATTTCAGGCATCTGTGCTCACTAATAGAATAATGGAGTATTCTACATATCCATCTATTTAAAGTCTTTAATAAAGCAGTTGCCAGACTTTGAATAACATCTTCCTTCAGACCAGCTAAAACTATTTCAACACTTCATTGAGAACTGACTAGAGCCACCTTTGATGCGTTTGACATATCCTCAAGGACTTCCGCAGTAGCTATTACAGTGCGCAGAATGGCTTGGTTTTGAGATTATGACCTTGAGACTTCGATACAGGGACGTCTTTCCAATGTCCCTTGCAAAGGTGATGACCTCTTTGTGGAATGCATTGAGAAGCCACAGACAAAATTAAGAAGCATAATGATTGTGTGATTACTTTATATAAAACTCAAACATCTCAGTCATCTTGTAGGTACTCCAATATCTCTAGACGTTCATCCTTTCATAATTCAAGACATTGTTACAACCAACCTTTCTCGTCTGCAAGCTCAAATAACCAGGGACAATCTAGACAGTAGGAAACAGTTTCAGAATCAATCCAAGCAGCACTTCTACCAATGACGGATTCTCATAACTTTAGATCAGTGAATGTAACAGGTAGTAGCTCAGGGTTATGCCCTACACTTTCTACAAAAGCCTCCAAGTTACCCTCCAAAAGAGTTTTCAACTCCCTACAGAAGACCCTCCTTCTCCAAGAGTTCTCAGCCCTTCTTCAGCTCAGTGCAGTAGGACAAGTTCCCCTGCAGGAGAGGGGCTGAGGGTTCTACTCAAAAATATTTCCTGATACTGAAAAAGACTGTAGGTCTCCGCCTAATTCTAGACTTCTGCGCTCTCAACAAATACTTGGTGAAAAAGTTTTGCATGGTCTGTCTGGGAACTTTTACCATTACTGGAGAAGAACAATTGACTCTGCGCTCTAGACCTTAAAGAAATATACACTCTCATACCAATCTTACCTGCCCATAGAAAATACCTTCAATTTCTAGTGGATTCTCATCATTTTCAATACAGAGTCCTGCCCTTCAGCCTAACTTAAGCACTGAGAGTGTTCATGAAATGCCTCGTGGTGGTTCTGCAACCCTTCATTCTTGGGGATTTCACATGTTTCCTTATATAGATGACTGGTTAATAAAGGCCTCAGTGCAACAAGCTCAATATGCTATCAACTCAACAATTCATGTATTGGTACTCCTGGGGTTTGCAGTGAGCTACCAGAAATTGCAACTACATCCAGCGCAATTCAGGGAGTTCAGAGGAGCTCTCTTGGACACTACTCAGTCGAGCTTTTCTACCTCATTAGAGAGTTGACGGTCATTTTCTGATGCAGATGAATCTCTCTTCCCTAGCACGCATAACTGCACGTCAAATGCTACGCCTTCTGGGTCATACGGCTTCAGTGGTTCACGTCATTCAGTATGCATGCTTATGTCTCCAGATTCCTCAATGGATTCTCTCCAACCAACGGACACAAGCCACCAGATTTTTATTTGCAGTAATACATGTGACTTCAGACCTCCATTACTCCTTGCAGTGGTGGTTGCTTCTGTACAATCTCTCCAGAAGCATTCCCTTTCAACTGCAACCACACCAGAAGCTACTCGCCACAGAAACTTCCATGCAAGTGTGATTTCAATTACCCCAATATCGACTGGTTAAATGTTATATCGGGGAGTGCTAGGGAGGTAAAATTCCTAGATGTCATAAATGACTGCTTCTTGGAGCAATTGGTCCGGGAATCGACAAGAGGGGGTGCTATTTTAGATTTGGTCCTTAGTGGAATGTAAGACAATACTGTATTGGGTCCACTGGGAAACAGTGATCATAACGTGATCAAATTTGAGCTGATACCGGGAGTAACATTGCAAATGAAATCTACTGTAGGGGCATTTAATTTTCGAAAGGGCGACTATGATAAACCAGGCGTGGATGTTATTTAAAAATACCATCATGGAAGCCCAGACCAGATGTATTTCACGTATCAGCAAAGGTGGAAAAAAGAGTAAACGAGAGCTGGCGTGATTAAAAGGTGAAGTGAAAGAGGCTATTAGAGCCCCAAAAAATTATTTAAAGAATGGAAAAAAGATCCGAATGAAAAAAAAAGAAGAAACACAACTGACAAGTTAGATGCAAAGCATTGATAAAGACAGCCAAGAAATAATGTGAAGAGCAACTTGCAAAAGAGGCAAAAACTCATAACCATTTTTTTTAGGTACATCAGAAGCAGAAAACCTGTGAGGGAATCTGTGGGACAGTTGGATGACCAGTGAGCAAAAGGGGCGTTCAGGGAGGATAAGGCCATAGCGGAAAAACTGAATGAATTCTTTGCTTCGGTCTTTACGGAAGAAGATGTAAGGGATCTACCTGAACCGGAAATGGTTTTCAAAGATGATGATGTGGAGGAACTGAAAGAAATCTCAGTGAATCTGGAAGATGTACTAAGCCAAATTGACAAGTTAAAAAGTGATAAATTGCCAGGATTGGATGGTATACATTAGAGGTCTGCACGGGAACAGGGATTGCAGGAATCCCGCGGGGTCCCATGGGAATTCCCCCTAACCCACGGGACTCCCACGGGCACCCCCTTCTGGCCCACGGGGACCTCCCTTTAGCCAACGGGACTCCCACGGGGATGGAAGGCTTTGGAAGCAGGGTTCGTCCATATAATATAATGGACATGTCAGCCTTAGTAAAAGAATGGGTTTATAAGTTAATTACCTGAACAGAAAACAAAAAAAGGGTTCCACCAAAGAGATTCCACAAGGAAAACAGCAGCACAAACACAAAAGAAACTGTGGAATTGATGATCCTTTCAGAAGTAATTGCTGCTTTTTATAGGGACGGGTGGGGGATGGAGGTAATTCCATGCGGGGATGAGTGGGGACAGAGAGGATCCTGATGGGGACAGGTAGGGACGGAGAGGATCCTGGTGGGAACGGGTGGGGACAGAGAGGATCCTAGCGGGGACGGGCGGGGATGGGTGGGATTTCTGTCCCCGCGCAACTCTCTAGTATACATCCCAGGGAACTAAAAGAACTCAAACATGAAATTGCTACCCTGCTGTTAGGGATCTGTAACCTATCGCTAAAATCATCTGGAGACCTGAAGATTGGAGTGTGGCCAATGTTACACTGATTTTTAAAAAGGGCAGCCTCATTTCAGTGCCAGCCAAAATGGTAGAAACAATTATAAAAAATAAAATTGTGGAACAGGTAGACAAACATGATTTATTGAGACGGAGTCAGCATGAGTTCAGCCGAGGGAGATTTTGCCTCACAAATTTGCATGACTACTTTGAAGGTGGGAATAAACATGTGGATAAAGGTGAGCCAGTTGATATGGTGTATCTGAATTTTCAGAAAGCTTTTGATAAAAGTTCCTCACAAGAGGCTCCTGAGAAAATTAAAGTGTCATGGGATAGGGGCAAAGTTCAGTTGTGAATTAGGAATTGGCTATTGAATAGGTTGGTTATCGAAAACAGAGGGTAGGGTTTTATGGTCATTTTTAGCAATGGAGGAGAGTAAACAGTGGAATGCCGCAGGGGTCTGTACTAGGACTGGTGCTAAATAACTTATTTATAAATGATTTGGAAATTGGAACGAGTGAGTTGATTAATTTTGCAGATGACAGTAAACTGTTCAAAGTTGTTAAAACGCATGCGGATTGTGAAAAATTGCAGGCGGACCTTAGGAAATTGGAAGACAGGGCATCCAAATAGCAGATGAAATTTAATGTGGACAAATGCAAAGTGATGCACATTGGAAAGAATAATCTGAATCATAGTTACTGGATGCTAGGGTCCACCTTGGGGATTAGCGCCCAAGGAAAGGATCTGGGTATCATCCTAGACAGTACGATGAAACCTTCTGACCAATGTGGCGGCTGCCAAAAAAGCAAACAGGATGCTGGGAATTATTAAAAAAGGGATGGTTAACAAGACTAAGAATGTTATAATGTCCCTGTATCGCTCCATGGTGTGACCTCATCTGGAGTATTGTGTTCAATTCTGGTCTCTTTATCTCAAGAAAGATATAGTGGCGCTAGAAAAAGTTCAAAGAAGAGTGACCAAGAAGATAAAGGGGATGGAATTCCTCTCATATAAGGAGAGACTAAAACAGTTAGGGCTCTTCAGCTTGGAAAAGAGACGGCTGAGGGGAGATATGATTGAAGACTATATGATTGAGTCTACAAAATCCTGAGTGGAATAGAACGGGTACAAGTGGATCAATTTTTCACTCCGTCAAAAATTACAGAGACTTGGGGACACTCGATGAAGTTACAGGGAAATACTTTTAAAACCAATAGGAGGAAATTTTTTTTTCATTCGGAGAATAGTTAAGCACTGGAATGCATTGCCAGATGTTGTGGTAAGAGCAGATAGCGTAGCTGGTTTTAAGAAAGGTTTGGACAAGTTCCTGAAGGAAAAGTTCATAGTCTGTTATTGAGAAAGACATGGGACAAGCCACTGCTTGTCCTGGATCGGTAGCATGGAATATTGCTCTCCTTGGTTTGGCCATTGATGGACCATTAGTCTGATTCAGTAAGGCTAGTCTTATGTTCTTAAAACATCCAGACAACAAAGGTAGAAGAAAAAACATTTTATTTTAAATGTTTTAAATTGAATATGGATAATTAGCAAAAATATTGTTTAAATTTTGACAAAATTGCAGAATTTGCTAATTTTTTTTGTGCAGAATTCTACCAAAAGTAACATTTTCTCTTCAGACTATCATTATATGCCTTTTATGGTTTGTGCTTTCTGGAAATACCATCATTCATTTGCTTTGTATGGGCAAAAAGAAGGGCAGTGTTCTCCTAGCGCCTTTTAGCTGGGCGCTCTGCCCGGCTAATTTAGGTGAGCGCCTGGCTGTCATCTGGAAGGTGTCGCTGCTCAACATTTTTTTAAAAACCCTCTCACCAGCTTGGGGATTCAATTTGCTGCAGGCTAAGGTGGGAGATACGGCAGCAAATCGAAGTAAGGGAGGGTAAGAAGCTTACAGCTTGCTTGATTCGTGCCTTCCTCACTTGCTGAGTCCTGCCTACATTGTTTCCATGAAGGCATTACGCGACAGCGAGGAAGGCCCGAATCAAGCAAGTTGTAAGCTTCTTTCCCTCCCTTCCTTTGATTCGCTGCCCTATCTCCCGCCTTAGCCTGTAGCGAATTGAACCCATGGTCTGGAGGCGTGCGCACTCCCTATAGGTGTGGTTCACCCTGCACGGGGAAAGGGCCGGGCTAGTAGCAGCAGCCGTCGCTTCCTCCTCCTCCTCCCCAACCACCTCTAAGCGAGTTTTGGGCTGGTTCTGTGCACGGCCCCCACCTCTGGGGTGGCGTTACTCTCTCTGCCGCTGGTACCCTCCTGCTGGTGGCGGCATGCCCATGCAACCCACTCCTTTGGGCCCCCTGACATGGCTGACTGCATGGCTGCATGGCTGACTGGTCACAAAAGGTAACGGCAGGAACCCTGGCTGGGCAATATGGCACACCGTGGGGCACAGTGGCTGAGGGAGAGCATCTTACTCTTTTTTTTTTTTTTTTTTCCCCCCCTCTGTCAGAAGCAAATCCGCAAATCCCCCCCCCCTCCAATATAAGTTAGCTCGGTTTCGCCTCTGATCTGTTGAGTGAACGGTGAACTGGTAAGAGAACCACAGCGCATAAATCCAAATAAATAAGCTAATAACAAGATCTGGCCTCTAATGAGTTTGTCAAGCTTTAATCGCTGTATCTTCTAATTTATTAGACTGTTGTACACGGTGTTTTTGCTGCTTACCCTTATTATATTTTGTTTATGGTGTTGGCTTCTCTTGTACTTTTCCTTGAATCAGTTAATAATGAGGTGAAGTAGCCCTATATTGCAGGCCAGAAACTACCAGGCCTGGCATGTCACCAGAAAAAAAAAATCATGTATTCCAATCCAATTCTTAGTCTTGTATACCGGGTCATCCTGACTATAATAATAATAATAATAATAATAACTTTATTTTTCTATACCGCCATAGTCAGGCGACTTCTAGGCGGTTTACATTGTAAGAAGGCTGGACATTCAGCGAATAACAAAGGTCTTAGTACAGTACAATGCTAATACAATACAATAAGTCCACATATAATACAATACAATACAATATAGGGCTCAATCCGGTTCACACAAAGTTATTGAAAGGACAGGAAAGCAAATAATCAGACAAGAAAGTCATTAATTGCAATCCCTTGTTTATCATTTAAAGCTTTCTGAAATAGATAGATCTTTAAAGTTTTCCGAAAGATTATCAAAGAAGGGAAAAGTCTAATTTCTTTAGGAAGATTATTCCAGATTTTTGCAAAAGAAACCAAAGAATGATAAATCCACGAAGGCAGGACCCGAAGCAAGCAAGAGCAGCAAGTTGTAAGCTTCCCTCCTTCCCTTCGACTCCCTCGTTGCCCTATCTTCTGCCTTAGCCTGTAGCGAGTTTTGAATGCTGCACTGCTGACGGGTATGTGAGACAGGGAATGGGGGAGGGGGGAAGAGAAATGCTGCGGCTGCTGCACCCAATTGGGGGGAGAGAGGGAAGGAGGGAGAAGGAAGACCAGGGAAGGGAGAGGAGAGGAAATAATAATAATAACTTTATTTTTCTATACCGCCATAGTCAGGCGACTTCTAGGCAGTTTACATTGAAAGAAGGCTGGACAGTCAGCGAATAACAATAAGTCTAAATAGAAAGCTTACATACTACTTGGAGTTCTATGGGTAAAGAATACATGACAGGAGCTTCTTGAGAGAAAGAAAAGGCGTTTAAGAGATGCCAAGACCATGGGAGGGAGGGAAAGGAAATACCAGACCATGGAGGGGGGAGGGAGAGATGTCAGGGCATTGGGGAGGGGGGGTTAGGAGACAGATACCAGACCAGGGGAAAGGCAGGAAAGAGGGAGGGAAAGAAAGGAAGTAGAGGAGATGCCAGATAATGGAGGGGAGGAGGAGATGGAAGGAGAGGAGAAAGATGCCAGGGCTTGGGGGGAGGGAAGGGGATAGAGATGCCAGACTATGGGGTTGAGTGGGAAGAAAGGAAGGAAAGGAGAAGAGAGATGCCGGAGCATAGGGGAGGGGTGAAGCTGAAATGAATCATGTACAAAGGAGAGATAGGGTACAGGATATACAGTTTATTGAAGGGATATAGAAAGAGGGAAGATGCCATTTTGAAGAGCGAGGGTGGACAGTGGATGGAAGGGGTAGAGAGAGAGGGCAGAGGCTGGGTGGAAGGGGCAAAGAGAGAGGGCAGATGTTACATGGAAGGAAGAGAGGACAAACACTGAATAGAAAGAAGAGAGCGTAGAGAAGATGATTAAAGCAGAAATGACAAAAGGTAGAAATAATTTTTTTGTTGCTTTACATCAGTGGTCTCAAATTCGCGGCCTGGGAGCCACATGTGGCCCGCCAGGTACTATTTTGAGACCCTCGGCATGTTTATCATAATCACAAAAGTAAAATAAAACAGTTTCTTGATCATATGTCTCTTTTAACTATACATTACAATATTATTATTAAGACTTAACGAAAAGGAAAGATTTATAAACTATAAAGAGTTTTGCCTCGTGCAAAATTGTCATTTCTTTAATAAGACATTAACGATTTTTTTCTGAGGCTCTCCAAGTACCTACAAATCCAAAATGTGGCCCTGCAAAGGGTTTGAGTTTGAGACCACTGCTTTACATAGAATCAAGTAGTACTGTAACTGTAACTGTATTGATAAAAGTTTATAAATAGGAAATGGAAATAAGGCAGTTTTTTCTGGACTAAACCCCTTTGCTCAAGACAGGACAGGATACCATAACAGCAGAATACTGTACTGTTTTGAAGAAACATTTGACCTCTGAAAGCTAATTGAAAAATGGATTAGTCCAATAAAATGGTATTTTCTTATTTCTCGTTATTTGTTTTATTTATATTTGTTAATTTATAAAGTGGTGATTGTTATATATCACCTTTTTCAAATTTACATCTACTGTCTTTATTTTTTGCACAGTATTAGGGGACATGTGTCACTGTTTCTGTGGTGCTGCATTGTATGTAGAGCCTGGTTTCTTGGCAGTTCAGTTTTTATGTCTACATATTTCTATTTTTAGTTTGTGATTATTCCATATTGAGCAAGTGTGAATGAAAAGGACATGGTTTTCTGTTAGCATCGACTTTACAGGATCTATTGACTGTGCAGGATCTGTCTTGTTTAGTTTTGCAATGTGTTTGTTGGTGTTCTAGTGCTCACTGCAGTGTTTAAGATGCTGCCTTTTCCTAGGTGCATCCTTATTGTGTGATTCATGGATTATTACTAAAAATAACTTTTTTATATTGAGGAGGGGGTTGTTAAAAAGTGATCAGTACTGGCTTTCATATATACTAGGTACACCACTAGATTTAATGACCCTATTCTAACCACCAAATTTCCCCATCCCACCCCACCCGGCTACTTTTTCAAGCCACCCAGCTGGAAAAAAAATTCTGGGAAGAACACTGAAGGGTGTTACATTTCTCGAAATTTTTCGGGTATAGAATCTAGTCCAGTAAAAGATATGCTATTTTAATTTAACCATTATTACATGAATACAAATGGACTAAACTGACACAGCTGCATTATTTAAATTGATGAATCAAATCAAATGACCTCTCTGTGCAGTTAATGGTGTATATAATGTGCAGCTTCCCTGGGTTGTCATTCTCTTGCATAGTCTGAATTATGGTTGTACTGAACAATTAACCATGGCTTTTGACAGCAGCAACTATTTTGCTTCCAGCCCTGTATAGGCCAGGATAGCTTTTGAGCCTAAAAGTTGGCTTTAAGCTTGCCTGAACTTGTATACCTGATTCAAGCTGAAAGCTGTTCAAAATTCCCAAGTTTATTAGGCACAACCTCAGGTGCTTTTTACCCATCCCATAATTTGATTTCTTTTAAACAGTTAAAGAGGCCCTAAGGAACTTGCAGCATATACAGTATATTAAAGAAAATCCTTCCTGTGTCAAAGCAGTACAGTTGGTCAATACTGAAAAGAAAAATGATCTTTTAAGTGTGCCCTACCAAATCTATTATCTTTGAGTCAGTGTGTAATGCATCGTATAATGCATGATGCTCTGATGAATTGCAGTAAAACTGATTAAGCAAGCTAAGATACACAATAAAGTGGGTACTGTAAAATTAAAAAAATTTTGGGGGTTGTGATGAATAACTTAAAATTCTATAGAGAAGCTTTCTTGTCGAAATATATTTCAACAGACTTGACCAGGAAGTCCTAAGAAAACAGTGGTACAGGTCTTTCATTTTTCATGGTAAGGTCCCAACATCAGGATATTAGGACAGGACTTAACTTGGGGTGTTTTGTTTTGTTTTGTTTTTTTCATTTTAAAAAGAATGGATGAGATGTGGCCTGGGGGCAAGTGGATAGAGTAACAGTAGGGCTTCTGATCCTAGGTGTGTGTTTGGAATTTTAAGGGTGTTACTTTGGAGGTAATTGGGTGACTTCCCAGAAATCTAGGAGTTTATGGCTATATACTTGTTCCATTAATTAAAAAATATATATAAACGTGGCTTTCTAGGCTTTCTTGGTGGGTTCCATTCAATAACCTAGAACACAGTTTTCCAGGTCCCACTTCCGCAAGACCCAGCATGAATTACAGCCCATTCTTCTGTCAGCTACATCTCCCCCTTCTTTAGGTGCCAGCATCAGTCACAGCCCGAAGATGTGGAGAGGAAGGTGCTATAAGGAAGCCAGTACTACATATGAGAGTTGTCATATTTTGCATACCATCTATTAAATTATTTAGATGGAGTTTTGGGGGTTGGTTGCTGATGAGGAGAGGAATTGTAAGTGATCAGATCAGGAGGAGGTAAGAAGCAGAAAACCATTATACCATCAGCTTATTCATTTATTCAGCCCGTCCTCCCAAAGGAGCCCAGAACGGGTTACAAGATTACATTCACAATATAAGTAAGACAAACTTTGGTGGGAAAACAAACTTGGTGTACATAGAGGTATAAATTTCAGCTTTTACAGAATAATCATGACATAGAGACTTGGAAATATAGACAGTGGACATAGGGTATTTTAAAAATTGCAGTATGTTCCGAGAAGACATAGTCTATGGTAGTTTGTGTGCAGTCATCCAGTTCTTTATTTCAGTTAGGCAGCAATGAGGTTTTTTTATTTGTGCGTCTCAATTTTGATCTAGGGGGAGCGTCTGCATAAGAGTGGATCTTGATTTGATATTTTTTTTGCGATGTCGAGTACTGGTTTGACGTACAGGTTAAAGAGGAGTGGGGATAGCAATGCACCCTGGGGTACTCCATAGCAGAGAGGTTTTGGTTCTGATAAGGAGGGTCCTAGTAGTACTTTCTGAAATCTTTCTTTTAAGAAGGAAGAGAACCATGCCAGTGCGATGTCACGGATTCCGATGGAGTGTAGTCTAGATAGAAGTGAGTGATCAATAGTATCGAAGCAGCACTCAGGTCTAGTAGTACCAGCAATGTGTCTTTACCCTCATTGAGGATTTTCCAGCTGTCATCTACAATGTCTAGAAGTACCATTTCTGTGCTGTGGTACTTCCTGAATCCTGATTGGAAATTGGAGAGGGTGGTGTTAGTTTCTATGAAGCCTCACAGCTGTGTATGACCTTTTGAGACTAATGGGAGTTCCTTAGCAACAGCAGCAGATGAATCCAGAGACCAATGGGATAGCACACATCTACCAGCAGGCGGAGATAGAGAAACTGATTAACAGGTGGTCCTATTGGCTGGCACTTCTCCTGTATCTTCAGTATTCTCTATCTCCCAGCAGGAAATGGTCGCTATTCAACTAGCTCCTGAATTCTGGCTGTGACTGGAAATTTATTTTCTCCTGTTGAGGTTTCTCTTCAGTGAGACTACCATTCTATTTCTCCTGTTGAGGTTTCTCTTCAGTGAGATGGCAATTTTATTTCTCCTGTTGAGGTTTCTCTTCAGTGAGACAGGGGTGTCCGGCTGAACTGTGCCGGCTTTAGGGGTTACACCTGGGCCCCCCCAGGTCCCTGCCTCACCCTCCCTCCAATGATAGAGGGTCTGACTGGGTCTCCATTTTTTCTTCTTTCCCTTCTCTGTTTCAAAAAAAAAAAAAAAAAAAGGAGACCACAGTTGCTACATTCTGTCCTGTTAGTGCTGCACAACCAGCTCTTACTGGCTTCAACCAGCCCTAACAACAAGCTTGTGAGTATGTATGTGTTTTTTACTGTTTGAACTTCAGGTTCTGTTTGGGAGTCTTAGTACTGTGCAGTGTTCTCCCTAGGTCCTTTTAGCGGGCGCTCCCCCAGCTAATTTAGATGACCGCCCAGCTGTCATCCGATGGCAAATCCAGCTGCTGCTCAACTTTTTTTAAAAAAAACAAAAACTCACCGGCTTGGAGATTCCCACTTTAGTCCGTAGCGAACTCGTGCTCCGAGGCTCTAAAGCAGTGATTCCCAACCCTGTCCTAGAGGAACACCAGGCCAATCGGGTTTTCAGGCTAGCCCTAATGAATATGCATGAGAGAGATTTGCATATGATGGAAGTGATAGGCATGCAAATTTGCTTCATGCATATTCATTAGGGCTAGCCTGAAAACCCAATTGGCCTGGTGTTCCTCCAGGACAGGGTTGGGAACCACTGCTCTAAAGTGTGCGTGCCAGCTTCCCTTCTCTTCCCTCCGAAGCCGGAAGTTATGTCCGGGGGGGGGGGGGAGAGAAGAGAAGGGAAGCCGGCACGCATACTTTACAGCCTCGGAGCACGAGTTCGCTACTTAATATCTGATGAGGCCTCGACCATGCTGCCTGAAGATATCCATCTAGAACGTGCTCATAGAGCCTTGCAAGCACCACGCGCTAACAGGCCGCGCGATATATTAGCCTGTTTTCAAAACTTTAAAGCCAAGGAGGCTGTCATGGCTAAAGCTCGGGTGCAATTGCCTCTTCAGTGGAAAAATTATGACCAGTTTGGCGTCTGTCACTTTAAGGCGGAGAGTGGACTTAAAACCAGTCTTGAAGTACTTGCGAAAAAAGGCGATTCGCTATCGCTGGCACAACCCATTCACACTATTATTTCATCTGAAAGGAACTTTGAAAACAGTGCATTTCATGGAGGATGCGATCCAGATTTTTCTGGATGTGAGCTTTGGGGTCCAGGAATCGTCGGCGGTGGTGGCCTTTGAGATTTCCATCTTTTGAACCACCGTGGCTGGCTTGCACGTCCGGCCTCACAGCACAGACCATCAGAAGGGGGCCAGCTTGATGGACAGCTTTACAGGACCTTTTTGGCTGTTGCTCCTGTTCTGGAACTAATTTCAGGGATTTGCTTCTATTTTTCCTGATGTGTGTTTGAGTTGAGATCGTGTGGTGTTTTGTGATTATTGAGTGTAGCGGAGTGGATGGCTGGATGTTAGTTTTTACTTTCATACCGGTAGGTTGCATTTAAGGTTGGTGGGGAGCGGGGATTGGCCATCATGTGGTGGGATATTTCCAGTAAATTGTTGATTGGGAGTGAGTGGGGTGGGGGTGGGGAGGTCAGTATTTTTGTTTTCATTTGGTTCTCAGGGTCTTCAGATATTAAAGAGGGGTTTTGTTGAAGGTCTCTTTTTTTTTAAGTACAGAGGGGGGAGGGTATTAAAAGAAGTGCTAGATTGGGCAGGGGAGTGAGCTTATGGGGCCAGAAACAGAGGACAGACAGAGATATGGTGGACAGTGGTCTGAAGGGAGAGAAGTTGTTCCAGGGGTGGTATGGAGGAAGAGGGAAAGAGATACTTGAAGGGAGAACTGTTGGGAAGAGAAAGGGAGAAATGGTAGACCTGGGGGAAGGAAGCAGGGGGAAAGATGGGGTGGGAGGCAGTTGGGAAGAGACAGGGAGAGAAGATTGATCTGGGGAGGGAAGGGAGGTAGTGATAAATTTTAGGCCTGTGTATGGAAGACAGAGATGCAGCATCTCTCTTCTTTTTTTTTTTCCTTCATTTCATTGTTCAGCATCAAGGGGGAGGGAAGAAGAAAAACAGAAAAGAGAGGGAGCAAAATGTTGGACCATGGGGTTAAGGAAGAGAGATGGACCCATGGGAGGGCAGGAGGGAAGAGAGATAGGATAAGAAAGGGGATGGAAAGAAAGGGACAGGGAGTTATAGCCTGACCAGTAGAGAGAGGGAAGGGGATTCTGAAAGTGGTGAACCACGTGAATGAGGTCAAAAGAGAGATGATGACAAGATGAGTGAGAGAGCAGTGAGTACGTAGTAGAAATGTGGTAATGGGGAGTAGATAGCAGGAAATAAGAGGCTGGGAAAGGAGTGAGATGGGAAATGGGAGAGCTAGGGACAGAGAAGATTGAGAATTGAGAGGAAGCTGAACATTTAAAAAGAAGAAGGGTGAGAAAGAAAGCAAGATTTGAGTGGACAGAGGCAAAAAAGAAAAGAAAAAGTTAAAACTGAAAGGAAAAATCAATATGTTGGAGACAAGTATAAGGAGGAAATGGAACAAGAGGAGAAAAAAAATGAACAGCAGCCACTGGAAAGAGAATTAGTTGAAGATAGAGAAAAAGCAACTGGGACCAAGATGATGGAAAAACAAAATATCCAGACAAGGTAGAAAAAATTGTTTTATTTTGAATTTATTAACTAGAATATGTTAGCTTTGGGATATGTGCATCACAATTATTTTTGTAGTCAGTGGCGTAGTCATATACAGCTGTTTGGGGGAGGGACTGGAGCCCAAAATTAGTGAATGGGCACCAAAGTTTCTTCCCACCTGAGTGCAATTTACAAATACTTGAGCTATTGGGGATTCCCAAGCCCTGCCACCTGAAGACATCTTCCTCCAGTCTGGCAACCCAAAATCTCCAAGCTTTGCAACCTATGGCAATATCCTCAAGCTGCCACTGCTTTCATGCATGCAAGAAAGCCAAGGTGCGGGGGGGGGGGGAGGGCAGGGAGGAGGGAAGGCAGCAGTTCTGCAATATTGCTGCCAGCTGCAGAACTTGGGAAGTTGGAGGGGAGGAGGTGGCCATCAGTTGGTGAGGCTTGGGGATCTCTACTAGCTAGAGCAGGGAGATGTTCATTTTGAGGGAGCCTAAGCTCAAAGTGGGAGGCCCAAAAAAGCAGTAATATTTACCCTGACTGAACGATCCTCCACCTGCACCGCTGACAACTGATGCAGCATCCCCGCTCTGAAGAGGCTCACCGTAGCTGTAATAGAAGTGAATGGGAAAACCAGGAGCAGGCATCCCTGTTCATTAGAGTCGGGATGTGGAAGCCTGTGGCTGCTCCCACTGTCAGCGGTGCACGTGGAGGATCACTCAATCAGGGTAAGCGTTATTGCTTTTTTGGGTTCCTCTCCACAGTGTCCCTTTAATGAAGGTTTATTATTAAATATGTACATCTTCTATATTAATGATTGCAAATTTGGGACCTACTCAGTCTGTTTTTATTTTATTTTATTTTTTATTTTATTTCAGCTAGTGTTAGTGTTTGTGCGGCCCCAGATTTTTTTGTCCCATGTGGCCCAGGGAAGCCAAAAGATTGGACACTGCTGCCATATTCCTTCACCATGAGCAGGGAGAGGTAATTTTCATAGTGTTCCAGGCCATGCACCAACCCTATTCCCCACTCCTACTCCTTCACCGCAAGCAAAGAGGGGAAATTTGCATAGCACCAAATTTGAACCACCAAATTTCCCCGTCCCGCCCCACCCAGCTACTTTTTCGTGCCACCCGGCTGGAAAAAATTTCTGGGGAGAACACTGCTGTGGGTTCGGTCAATGTACATTTAAAGAATGGATATTTTATTGAGGCTAAGTGTTTATGACTAGAAATCCGTTGAGGGAGCCGGGACTTTCCCGCCCTTTGCATGCATGCGCTTGGTTTCCTTGTTGATTACAGCGCGGCAGTAGCGGTGCGATTTCATGCTCACACTTGTTCTCCTTGTTGGGTTTCAGTGCAGCAGTAGTAGTTCTGTTTATTCCGAGGCTCTCTTTCGTCGGTATTTGTCACAGCCATGTGCAGCTGATTGTGCAGGTGCCAGTTTATAGCAGCACGCATGAGATGGGCCATGTTTTTTCTGGTGCTGTGGGAAGCACCGCACCGTTCTTCTAGTTATTCCACGAGTCTGATTTTCTTTCTATGCAGGCCGCAGCAGGGTAAATTTTGCAGGGCTTGAATCCGACTATGTTTCTAGGAGCGTTGATGCAGCGGCCACGTGTCGGCGAGAATCAGGCGCGCGCTTGAGTCTCCAGTGATGGCGGGAGAGCTGCAGCGTTCCAGTAGTTTATTTACAGCTGACTTTGGTCAGGGTATGCTGTGGCTTCTCTCCTTTCCGGTTCAGACAAGTTGCACGTGTTTCACCAGCTTTGGAACAAGCTTGAGCAGATTTATGTCTTTATCTGTGTTCCTACTATATTCACTTGAAGGAAGCTGCTAGTTTAATTGGACTCTGGGGTTAGCACTCAATGGATTACCAGAGAGACTCTGACCTGTGCTAGGTCACCCAGTCTCGGTTTGTCTCCGGACTGGGTCGACATACTGCAAGTCACGGCACAGTGAGATCAGCAGTAAGATAATGCCCTGTATTTCACACGGGTATCTCATTGTCTCTCTTGGGGTCCCTGCAGATTGAGCCTTTGTCTGTTGGTAACTGTCCTTATTTGGGCCTCTGTACTGCACTGCATGTATCTAGTAGTGGCATAGGATATATATGCCTAAAGGTAGTACTAACAGTTTCCAAGTTCAAGCTGTCTCTATGGGCATAATGACACTTTGCATCTTCCTGCGGCCAGGACTCTTTCTCTTTTTCTGAGGGGGCCTGGACTTCAGATTTCCATGCTTATCATGCTGATTTCTCCTATCACCATTTTCTCATGGCACATGCTAGACGGACCCCCCTCCCCTCCCCCCCGACCATACAGGAAGGACAATACAGCTCCTTCTAACCAGTTACCTATTCTATCAAACCCGCGGAGGAGCATGCGCTCTGTGGCTGTTAGCCTCATCCCTGAAGCTCTCATTAGCGATGTGAGCTTTGCCTGCTACTTGTTAAGATGCTGTTTTTTACCACAGGGCGGTAGATGCAGCATCTTGATTGCATCTAGTACGTATTCACTTTAAAGGACATACGTATTTCGCTCACGTTGCATGGAGTTAGTACTGTTTTCATGGTTACAGTATACTACTCTTTACATTGTGAAACTTGATTTTTCCTAGGAGAATTTCTTTCTTACAGATCCTACAGTTCTCATCCTGCTGTTCCCTGACCTTCTGCACTTCATTCTGAGGGGATCTTGACTTCTTCCAATGACTCTTCAGGCTTTCTCATGAGGGAGAAGACGCTATAATGTCAGGTCAGGGGGCTGTGAACATTTTTCAGGATGCTTGCAACTTTGCATCCTCCTCAGGTTTCTGATTCGTTCTTAGAGTCTCTATGTTTTGTGTTTCCCTTTTAAGTCTTACTGGTCCTCAGGGCAGTTCTTGTAGTTCTTCAGGAACTAAGGGACGTTATTCCACTTACTGCATGGTGCCCAAGACGGGGGATTGGGCAGGCTGGATCCCATTCTGCTGAATTTGTTTCTCAGGGTTACACATTTCTGCAGAAAAACTGGGAGAATATTTACATTTTCACTATGGACTCCGAATTGGCACTAGGTTTGCTTGCCTCTCTTGGAGCAGCGCTTTCGGTTTTGGCACATGCCATTTCGCCTACCCAAGGCTTCACGAACATTTTAGAAAATGTGGACAGTGGTACCGTTTTGGCACTACCAGGCGATTCACCGGTTGGATGTGGGGGGCGCATGCAGTGGATGCATTTAGTGCTTCGGTTGTTGCGGAGGCGGCGTTTGCTTCCCACCCAGATTGAGGATTGCTTTGCTACATCCCATTGGTCTCTGGATTCATCTGCTGCTGTTGCTAAGGAAGGAAAAATTATGTTCTTACCTGTTAATTTTCTTTCCTTTAGACACAGCAGATGAATCCAGAGCCCCACCCTTTCTGGATATTGTCTGTCGTTTTTTTCTTTTGCAACTTTTGAAGTTTGTTATTATTGATGGTTGTATTCTGTATTATTGCCTTTTGAGATGGGAAAGAAGTTTTTTACATGCTATGCCTATTGATGGTTACGGATGCTTGGGCAAGGAGCTATACTGAAGATACAGGAGGAGTGCCAACCAATAGGACCACCTGTTAATCAGTTTCTCTATCTCCGCCTGCTGGTAGATGTGTGCTATCCCATCTGCTGCGTCTAAAGGAAAGAAAATTAACAGGTAAGAACATAATTTTTCCGTTTGATTCTGGTCTATAGCTACTTGGATTGTCTGGATCCATGTTGGGTTGTTTTCCGGAGTGGTCTTACTACAGCAGATTTCTAGCTCTGAAGTATTATGCCCAATTGTAGGGACTCGTTAATTAGGGGTAAAATGGAGTTCAGGAATGAGTCATTGGTAGCTAGCAGTGTGGTGGATGGGCACGGGTCCAAGATTGAGGTTGTGGGGTGTAAGGAGACTATTGTACCTTTAAGGTCATCAAAGGATACTGGTTTAAAGCCATTTAGAGTATCTAACTTGCATGGGTTGTTTTGTTGTGTAGTTTTGGGGATGTTTGGCAGGGATTTGGCTTCTAAGTCTAGGGTTTCTCGTATCTTGGATATCTTGTCGAGGAAGAAGTTTGAGAGGGATTCACTGTCTAAGCTTGTTTTTTGTTTGTGGTGTAGGAGGAGGAGAACAAGTTTTTGGACAGTGAGAAGATGGCTTGGGATCTTGAATATTAGGTTTGTGAAGTGTGCCTTTTTTGTTTCGAGTGTCGCTAGTTTGTATTCTTTCAAGAGGGTTTTCCAGGTAGCTTTATCCTCCTCAGCGCTGTGTGTTTTGCACCAGGTTTTTTTCATCTTTCCTGACTTTCTGTTTTTGTTCTCTCAGGTTTTCTGTGAACCAGGGTGATGAGAAAGATCTTGTGTTTGTTTTGACTTCTTTGATTTTATCTAATTTTTCATAGAGTGACTTTATGCTAGAGTGCCACACCTGTGCCTTTTCCTCTAGCGAATTGGTCTTGGGACCTGTGTTTAGGTCCAGTGAGGAGATGCCAATCGATAAATCATGAAGGTTGACCGACTTTGGGTCAACTGTGGTTGTTTTATGTGATGCAGTGTTTTCTGCAGGCCCTTTGGTTTTAGTGTGTATGTTGAATGAGATTATGTGGTGGTCAGTCCAGCGGACCTGAAAGTTAGTCAGCGGGGTTGGTTTGTTGTCGAATAGCAGGCCTTTTGAGATGAAGATCAGGTCTAGAGTGTTGCCGGAGGAGTGAGTGGGGGAATGAACGTGTTGGATGAAACCGAGGTCAAACAGTATCTTTGTGAATTCCCTTGGTGCACCGGTGATTTCTGGGTATTCTGCAAAGTTAAAGTCTCCTAGGATGATAATTTGTTTGTAGTTGACTGAAAGGTTGCTTATCAAAGTTAATAGTTCGTCAAGCACCGACATTGAGGAGGAGGGGCTTTGTAGATTAATATGAATATGGTTTTACTGTCGTGGCCTATTGAGAGAATGAGGTTGTGAGATAGAATTTATGTGTCGTGAGTTTAACTTGGATTTTGTGATGGCTGCCATCCCACCTTCTCTTTTATTGGGGCGTGAACATGCCAGTGCTTGGTAGCCCTGAGGGGGTAGGGCACCTATGGTGGCTCCGTTGTTGTCCTTCAGCCATGTTTCAGTTACTAATAGGAGGTTCCATCTGTTGTTTGTTATAGCATCTAATAGGATGAGGTCTTTGCCTTTTACAGATCTGGCATTTATTAAGGCTGCTGCGATGGCGTTTGCTTTTGGTGGTTCTGTATTTGTTAGGATTTTTATGAGGTTGGGAGTTTTGCCAGGTGTTTGCCTCATCTGACAGCAGTTTGTCAGGTCACCATAGCGGCCCTGGCCTGTGATAACAGGGATATGGAAAGCCTTTATGGGAAGTATAAGTGTGATAGCAGTGATAGGGCTTGGTGTATTTGGTTGTCTGGAGTTTTTGTGGCGGGGATCTGGCATGGTATAGGTCTGGGCCTACTTGGTCCACACAAAGGGCCTTTTGGCAGGGCCCGCCTGCTCAGCAGCCTTTAGGTTGGCTCAGGGAAAGAAGGGGGCATGGCTTCCCGCCGAAAAGAGGCTTTTGAAAAAGTAGTGTTTGGTGCAGTGAGGGGAACAATTGGTTTCCCTTCCCCTCACTGTACTGATGATTCAGGTGGAAAACGCTGGAGCCCTTTAAAGGGCTGAAGAGAAGCTAGGCTGGCTTGGGAGGAAGGGGCGGAGCTTCCCACCGAAGAAAGGCTTTTGAAAAAGGTGCAGTCTTCGGTGCAGTGAGAGGGGCGATTGGTTTTCCTTCCCCTCACCGTGCTGATGATCCAGGTGGAAAATGCTGGAGCCCGGAACCCTTTAAAGGGCTGAAGAGAACATTTGATAGAGGACAGGAAGCATCTGCACTGGCCCCCCTCAAAGTGCAATATTATCAATGCCCCGGTGTGATCCTCCTCAATACCAGAGAAGCACCAGTGCCATGAGGACAGCTCACCCTCCAAGGCTCAGTGGGTGTACCAGCCTCCACTGAGCCCGATGACTTCAGTGGATCTTATTGAACTGGCTGAGCCTTTGCCAATGGTTCCCCGTGAGGAGTGGGTCTAGGTCATTCTCCAGGATGAGATGGGATATCTGCTGGCTCAATGCAATATCCAGGCATTGAGGGCTTTGACCTCAGACCCTCTGGAACTTCTGGAGGCCCATGCTCTATCTGTTGCACATTCGACACTGATGCCCATAAAATCAGTCAATGCCCATCAAAGTGGTGTTAGTCCCCAGTCCCTTGGGGGACAAAGCTTTCATGGGGCACTGGAGGTCACCTGTCCTTTGGCACCCTCACCCAGAGTCTGACCATCCTGTCAGCAGATTGAGGTTGTACTCACCCGACTGATGAAAGCTACTTTTGAGCTGCTCTATTCCTGCATTTGAAATACCTGCCCAGGAAGGTGGTCACATTTTGGTGGTGGTCACTTTAGCCCACAGGGTCAGTGAACTGCAGGATCTAGTGGTTGATCTATGTTAACACTAGTGCCTTTCTAAGGGGCGTTGGAATTCCATCTTAACCAGTCAGTTGTTCTGCCAACATTTTTCCCAAAACCTTGTAACTGTCCTGGAGAAAACATATAGTACATTTTCACATCATATGTTTTGGACTGCAAGACAGCGTTGTCTTTGTAGCTGGAGCAAAGTCCATAGACAGTCTGTCTAACTTTCTGTTTCTTTTGACTCCAATACAATGGGGGTTGCCATTGGTAAATGCAGTCTGCTAGCCAATTAGATACGGTTCATGCCTTTCACATATGCTCAGGCTAGGTTGAATCTGGAGAGTCCTGTTAAAGCCATAACTGCATTAACATGGTCCACTGTCTTGAGCAAACTTTCCCACTTGACAGCTGGTTTGGTCAGTCAGTTCTTTGGCATTTATTCAGGGTTCAGAATCCAGTTCCTCCCCCAGGCTCATTTTTTGCTTTTGTTCCTGACAGTTCCAAATTATAATCATTATTTTAATATAATAAAGCTCTTTTGTCATAACTCCAGCAGTGTAGTGTTATTCCTTGTCTATAGTTCATATATTGTAACTCATGTACTGTACCATCATTATTGAAGTTAATGTTCATATGTCCATCAAAGCTGCTCATGTAAACCGCTCTGAATGGACTTCATCGTCATTAGATAGTGGTATAAAAGCTTTAAATAAACAATATTCTTGGCCTTGCTGGAAGCAGGTCCTTTGTGTTTTTCCCTGTTTTGTTTTAGTTTATTTAGGTTTATTAACGACCAAAGGCAGTTTACATTGAATAGTATCAGGTATTCTAAGCAGTTTACATTGACTAGTATAGGTACTCTAAGCATTTTCCCTTTCTGTCCTGGTGGATTCACAATCTATGGCAGCTGGGGCAATGGAGGGTTAAGTAACTTGCCCAGGGATACAAGGAGTAACGCTGGGATTGAACCTACAATCTCAGGGTACTGAGGCAGCAGCTCTAACCACTAGGCCATTTCTTCACTCTTGGACAGCCTGCTAGCTAGATACGGTCCTGCTTATAGGTGGGTAGAGTAGGTCGGTAGAGTAGATACGGTCCTGCTTGTTCTCAAAAAATAAAAAGCAGTTATTCTGTACTGGGTATTATTCCAGGATAAGTAGGCAGCATATTTTCACATGTTAGTGATGTCATCCACGGAACCCGGCACAGACTGTCCAAAGTGATCTGTTACTTTAAGAAATTAAGACTGTCCATACAATGCATGCGCTGGTGCCTTCCCGCCCCCTGCCAGCTCGCAGGACCATCAGTTCTTTGTTTTTCGCAGAGTGAAGCCATTCCATTTTTTTGTTTTCTCTTCACACGCCATTCGGTGTGTATTGTATGCATTATGTATTAGCTACATATGTTTTGTGTCTTCCTATATTAAATTTACTTTCCATTTATTTTATTTACCAGTATAACTGAAAGGAGTGCTTTTAGACTCTACCTACTAGCCGCCACCTCCTTTCTGAGGAACCTCATGTCGGTGGCTTTTCTCTCTGGGCCGTTCTCCTCCTGACAACACTAGCCAACATTCAAATGTTAGACCTGTTTCTGGGTATATTTGACCTGCTGATTCCAAAAATGGCACCAGTCTAGTTTTTGAGATATAGAAACACCAGCCCTGGCTAACCTCCAAAATCCGCTATTTATGCAGCTGTACCCAGTCTACTAAGTGCCTATGGTTTAAATCCCACATTCACTCTAACTTCATCCACTTCAGTTTCTTACTGAACTCCTTCCAGTCTACCCTCTCCACCCTCTCCCTTGCCAAACAAGAATATTACACCCACTTAATTATCTTTCTTGGTTCCAACCCCTGCCATCTTTGCCACCCTAAACTCTCTACTCAAAGTACCTCTACCTCCTATCCCCTCATCACTCTCTCCAAAGGCCTTGGCTGAGTATTTCTATAACAAGGTTCATAAAATAACTGGGTCAGCTCCTCCTACTCTCCTCCCAACCATCCTCTCTCCCTTCCAGCTACCCATGCCACCTTCTCTTCATTCCCTGAAAATCACTTTAGAAGTAGTTACTCTTCTCTTCGCCTCCTCCAAGCCCACCACCTGTTCCACTGACTCAATTCCCTCCCATCTATTCAGCACCATCCCACTCCACCCCCGATCCACCTTATCTTCAACTTCTCACTTTCCACTGCCACTGACCACAATACCTTCAAACACATTCCCCTCCTCAAAAAATCCTCACTTGACCTTACCTGCCCCTCTAGCTACTTCTCCATTTCATCTCCCTCTCCTTCTTATCTAAGCTGCTTCAACGCATAGTCCTCTGCCATTATCTGGACTTCCTCTTATCTCAACACATTCTCGACCCACTTCAGTCTCACTTTTGCTCCCTACATTCCACTGAAATGGCCCTTTCTAAAGTCTCTAGTGACCTCTTCTTGGCAAGATCCAAAGGCTTCTATTCCATCCTCATATTCCTTGACCTCTCCTCTGCCTTCGACACTATTGATCTTCATCTACTCCTCACCACTCTGTCCTCCCTGGGATTCCGTATTCTCCTGATTCTCTTCTTACCTCTCCCAGCACACATTCAGCATATGCATTGATGGATCCTACTTCACCACTATTCCACTATCGATCGGGGTATCCCAAGGTTCGGTCCTAGAACCTTTCCTCTTCTCTATCAATACTCACTTCCTTGGCACACTACTCGCCTCCCCATGATTTTGAGTATCACCTCTATGCTGACAACTCCCAGATCTACCTCTTCACACCTGAAATCTCCACAGGCATCCAGGTTTGGGTCGCTGCCTGACATTGCTTCATGGATGTCTGCCACCTAAAATTACAAGTCCCAGCTTCCTTTCTGACAATCGTTCTGGATTTCCAATGAACTTTCCCGCCAAAATACAAATTCATGACCAACAGACTTTCCTGTTCTACTGTTCTCAGTCAGGTCAACCCAACAAACTTTCCCGCCAAAAATTTAAATTTCTTGACCTGCCTTGTTCTCAATCAGGTCTGTGACCCCACTATATATAAAGACACACTACAGACCTCACAGAATTTCCTGAAGAAAACCACAACATGATGGCTGAAACGTCAGTTCTTTCTGCACAGATGCGGCGAGACCTGGAAACCTGCTACAATCATGATGCCAGTCACGGAAGCCTAAGAGAACATAAAATTAAATATGGCTAAAACTGAACTTCTCATCTTTCGGTCCAAAACTTCCTCCCCTCTTCTCTATTTCGGTGGATAACAATCTTATCTTCCCTGTCCTGACAGCCCGCAATCTTGGGGTCATCGTTGATTCTTTTTTTCTTTTTCTGCTCAGATCCAACAGACTGCCAAAATCTGTCATTTCTACCTCTATAACAGCTCCAAAATCCAACCCTTCCTGTCAGACCACACCACCAAAATCCTCATCCACACTCTTATCATATCCCGCCTTGAATTCTGCAACCTGCTCTTGAAATGCTTACCACACCTCTCCCATCCAATCCATTCAAACTCTGCTCTTCAACTCATACTCCGCCAAAGTCATTATGTACACGTCACAGCTCTTCTAAAATCACTCCACTTCCCCATCCATTTCTGAATCCAGTTTAAAATCCTCTTGCTGACCTACAAATGCATGCACTCTGAAGCCCCTCACTATCCTCAATTATTTCCATGTCCCTTCTCACAAACTTCGCTCAATGGGCAAATCTCTCCTATCTGCACCCTCTACGGCCAACTATACACTATGCCCTTTCAACTTTGCTGTACCTTATGCCTGGAATAGGCTGCCTGAATCAGTACATCAAGCTCTATCTTTAACTGCTTTCAAATCCAGGCCCCAAACTCACCTGTTTGATGCCGTCTTCAACTCCAAATGTACACTGTAGCCTAACCTCCCCCATTTATTTGCACTTAAAGTATAAGCTCTTTGAACAGGGATTATCTCTTATATGTGCCATATCTATTGTACAGCGCTGCGTGTGCCCTGTAGCACTTTAGAAATGCTTAATAGTACAGGTCCCCCTCTATATTCACGGGTTTGGCACTCATGTCTTTGATTATTTGCAGTTTTCATCTCGCTGACCCACTCTGCCTCCCGGACCTCTCCACTTTTTAAAGCCTGGTGGTCAAGTGATGAATTGGTGCAGGTGCGATCTTCCTACACTCTTCTCCATGCAGAGCTGCAAACAAAAATGGCTATCCTGAGTTCTTGTGGTCTCGTGAGACTACAGTGGGAACTCATAACAGCCATTTTTGTTGATGGCTCTACACAGGGCAGGAGCATAGGAAGATCGCTCCTGCACAGCTTCACCACTAGATCACCAGGCTTTAAAAAGTAAGTAACTGGAGAGATCTGGAAGGCTGGGGTGGGTCAGAGTCAGCCCTAGTATTAGTAGTAGTAGTAGCAGCACAGCTCGTGGTTAGGGGAAGTTAGCCCACTTGTTAGGACTCATATGCTCTGTTACCAGAAGATTATCGAGGTAAGAACCTAATCTTCCCTTATGGAGTTGATTTGCAATTGCAGGGATAGGGAAGATTTCGAAGGTACAAAGTACTAGCCAAGAAGAAAACCTTTTCCAAACTGCAGTAGATTTGAAATACCTTTCAGTGGGGATAGTAGGCTTAAACATAAAGCAAATGCATCAATGTAGTGACTCAGGAAGAAAAATGTCACTGCCACGTTGCCGGACCACCATCCTCTTCACTGCCCCGTCCCTGCTATCCCCTTCACAACCCTGAACCCGCCGTCCCCTTCACTGCCCTGTCCCCGCAGCATCCACCCTTCCCTCTCGCTACCTCACCGCCCTTCAGCGGCCCGAGAATCTCCCTCCCTCCCCCTTACCTTCGTGGCTTAAAGAAACTTAAGGGAGGGAAGGCGCCAGAACAACTTAAATTTACCCACCTCCCCGTCTAGCACCGGCACCGGCACGCAGGCACAGCTCGTGTGCCTAGAAGATCTTCCGGCTTCGGTTCATAAACAAAGCGTGCCTTTGTCCTGGCGCGCTTTTGACCTGACACCTCCGGCTTCTGCCTGCCTGCCTTGAGCATGCATCTGCGCATGCTCAAGGACTTCTAATTCTCCCTCTCGCTGAGATTCTCGGCGAGAGGGAGAATAGAAGTCCTTGAGCATGTGCAGATGCATGCTCTAGGCAGGCAGAAGCCGGAGGTGTCAGGTCAAAAGCGCGCCGGGACAAAGGCGCGCTTTGTCTATGAACCGAAGCCGGAAGATCTTCTAGGCACACGAGCTGTGCCTGTGTGCCGGTGCTGGTGCTAGATGGGGAGGTGGGTAAATTTAAGTTGTACTGGCGGGGGGGGGGGCCGGTTGGAGTGGGGGGGGGGAGCGATGCCGGTTATCGGGGGTGGGGGGTGGGAACGTATTGAAGCGAGTTTCCATTATTTCCTATGGGGAAACTCGCTTTGATAAACAAGCATTTTGGATTACGAGCATGCTCCTGGAACGGATTATGCTCGTAATCCAAGGTACCACTGTATGTAACAAAATGTACAAGGGTGATGCCTTGTGTTAAGGTACTGTTAAAGTGATTATCCCAGGACAAGCAGGCAGCCTTTTCTCAACATATGGGTGATATCATCCACGGAGCCCGGATGTGGAAAGCCTCGCAAGCAGACTTGCTTGTAGAAACGTAGAAGTTTCCCGCCCAGCACAGGGCAAGTCTCCTCAGTTCATCCCAGGACAAGCAGGCAGCCTATTCTCAACATATGGGTGACGTCATCCATGGAGCCCGGATGCAGACAGCCTCGCAAGCAAACTTGCTTATAGAAATGTAGAAGTTTCGAGTCAGCTGCACCGCGCATGCGCGAGTTCCTTCCCTCCCAGCACAGGGCAAGTCTCCTCAGTTCTCAGTTTTCCATGGAGCTGAGAAGTCTGTACTTTGACACTCTGCGTTTTCGTGCCTTCTCTCACTGCAGTTTGTGTTCTTTTTAGTCGCAAATTGCTGTGTTTTTTGTTTTTTTTTAAAAAAAGAAGACTTATTTTGATTTTTCTTCATTGACTGACTGGTGGGCCAGGCACAGCCTGCAGGCTTCAACTTCGCAGCAGCTATCTTCCCTCCTATGTCCCGGCCAGTCACGGGCTTCAAGAAGTGTAGCCAATGCCAGCGTATGATTTCTCTCATGGACCCACACCGCTAGTGCCTCAAGTGCCTTGGGCCTGACCATAATCCAAAGTCGTGCTAGCGCTGTGCTACTCTTCAACCTCGAGCCCTTAAACATCGTTGAGTTTTAGTGGAAAAACTCTTCACCATGGACTCTTCGGTGACACCATCGACCTCGAGTGCTGCCTCAGTCCCACCTTCCAGCGAAGGTCCTCCTGCTTCCACGACTCCAACCTCGAACCTCATCAGACCGTCCTCTTTTGGATTGTCTTTAGCCTCGAGTACACCTGTTTTATCTTCCCCTGAGCTCCCCTTAGGTCAGATACCTAAGCAGAAGGTTCCTGCGGTGATCCTCAAGCTTTCCAAGACCTCCAAGTCCAAGCACATCTCCACTGCCACCTTGGAGCCTTTAGCCTCGGCAAGTGGTCCAGTTTCAGACGCGGATCCACCTTTGCAGGCTTCTCTCCAGACCATGTTGGAGCAGCAATTTGTTCAGTTATTGAGCAAATATGCTTCTGCTTCGCTGCCTCCTATAATCCAGCCTGGGCAATCAGCAGTCTCCTGCGAGGTCAAGTCCCTGCCTGTGCCTCGAGCTGTAGCTTCACACTCTATGCAAGGAGCAGAGTCTTTGCAAGTGTCTCGACAGGATTTCTCACACTCAATACAAGGAGCAGAGTCTTTGGGAGTGCTTCAAAATTCCCTGACCCAATCCACTGTGTTTCGATCTACAGCTTCTAGCCTTATCCATTCACCAGCAGCATTGCCTGTTTCCATACATAGGGCGAAGTCTCCTCGAGACCTGATTCCAGCACCACTCTCATTGCTGATCGAGGCCTTCGTCGAGACATCCATCGAGGCGCAAATCTTCTTCTAAAGAGCAGCCTTCTTCGTCTAGGCCTCATTCCAGACCTTCCAGTTCTTCGAGGCACCCAACTCCTCGCTCAAGGTCACCGCTTCTGGACTCTGAGGAATCAGCTGCTTCCATTGCCTCCTCCATTTCCATATTCTTTAGATTGCCACTTCTCCAGAGAGGCTTCACCTTTGTCTCAAGGTCATAGAGTCCCTCACGAGGGAGGACCTTGGCGGATCAGCTGACTTTCTCTTCCTTCGTTCGTCCGATGGCTGATGACCTGGAAATTCAGTTAGATGCTGGTTCTAAATACTCTAAGGAGTATTTCGAGGTCATGCATCTACCTCAACCTCCTGCAGATTCACTTAAGCTTCCACTTAACAAGCTTTTGTCTCAAACTTTCAAACGTTGTCTGGAGACTCCTTATGCTATACCTGTTGTTCCAGGCAAATTGGACTCGAGGTATAGAACTCTGTATTGCAAAGGGTTTGAGAATTCACAATTATCTCACCAATCCCTCCTTGTGGAGTCCTCTTTGAAAAGAACCCATCCTTCCAGGGTCTATGCTACAGTTCCTCCTGGAAGGGAGGGTAAGACCATAGACAAGTTTGGATGCCATCTATATCAAAATGCTATCATGTCCTCCAAAGTCCTCAATTACAATTTTGTCTTCATTACTTATCTGAAGTTCCTTATTGATCTTCTTCCAGGTTTTCTGAAGAACCTGTATCAACATAGACATTTCGAGTTGCAAGAAGTCACTGCTATTCTGTCACAACTCAGATTGCATCTTCTCCAGTCATCTTATGATGCCTTTGAGCTGTCAGCTAGGGCCACTGCTTTCTCTGTAGCAATGCGCCACTTGGCCTGGCTTCGCACCATTGACATGGATCCTAATCTGCAGGACCATCTGGCTAACATTCCTTGTCAGGGCAATGACCTCTTTGATGAATCTATAGAGGCTGCCACTAAGAAGTTGTCTGAACATGAAAAATTTTGCATGTTGTCCCTGGCATCACTTTACCCCCTTATAGATTAGAACGATTGGTTATGTTCTCTGAATCTCAAGGAGGCTTATACTCACATCCCCATTCATCCGACCTCCTATCAGTACCTCAGATTTCGGGTGGGGAATCTGCATTATCAATACAGAGTCCCTTTGGCCTGGCTTCATCTCCCAGAGTGTTCACCAAGTGCCTGGTGGTGGTGGTAGCAGCAGCTCTAAGGAACCATGGTCTTCAGGTATTCCCCTACCTGGACGACTGGCTCATCAAAGATTCAACATCTCATGGGGTTATTGTAGTGATCCAACGGACTAAGTGGTTCCTACAAAGCTTGGGATTCGAAATCAACTTTCCCAAATCCCAACTTCAGCCCTCTCAGAATCTACAGTTCATCGGAGCTGTTCTGGACACTATCCAACTTAGAGGATTCCTTTCGCAACAACGTGAGGAGGCTCTTCTTCAACTCTGTCATGCAGTGTCTTCCCGCTCTTCAATCTCAGCGAGACACATGATGGTACTACTAGGTCACATGACCTCCACAGTACACGTGACTCCTTTTGCCAGACTTCACCTCAGAATTCCTCAGTGGACCCTGGCATCTCAGTGGTTGCAGGCTTGCGAACCACTCTCTTCATTGAGACAGTCTCTCCGCTGGTGGATGCTCTCTTCCAATCTCTTCAGAGGCTTACTGTTTCAAATGCCCCCTCATCAGAAGGTCCTCACAACAGATTCCTCAACCTACACTTGGGGGGTCATCTCGATGGTCTCCGTACTCAAGGCCACTGGAATAGTATGGATTGTCAGTGTCGCATCAGTATGTTGGAACTCAGAGCAATCTTCAATGCTCTCAAAGCTTTTCAACATCTTCTTCACGACCAGGTAGTCCTCATTCAGTCGGACAACCAAGTCACCATGTACTATGTCAACAAACAGGGGAGGACGAGATCTCCCTCCCTTTGTCAAGAAGCTCTGAAGGTTTGGGACTGGGCAATCCTCCACAACACCTTCTTCAAAGCTGTCTACTTCCAAGGGGCGAAAAACTGTTTGGTGGACAAATTGAGTCGTCTTCTGCAACCTCACGAATGGACACTCAATTCCTCACCTCTTCATCACATTTTATCACAGTGGGGAATGCCTCAGATATATCTCTTTGCATCTCCCCACAATCACAAACTGCCTCATTTCTGCTCCAGGATAAATTCTCCTCATCGCCTCGAGGCAGATGCTTTTCTACTGGAATGGACAAATCTTTTTCTATATGCAATCCCTCCATTTCCTCTCATTCACAAGACTCTTGTCAAGTTGAAGAACGATCGTGCCACCATGATTATGATAGCTCCTTGGTGGCCGAGACAACCTTGGTACTCCCTTCTACTTCAATTCAGCAGCAGGGAGCCATACCTTTTACCAGTTTTTCCATCTGCTTACACACAGAGTCAAGGATCTCTACTTCATCCCAACCTGCAGTTTCTACACCTGACAGCTTGGTACCTCTCAACATAACTCCTCTTCAGTTTTCTCAACCTGTAAGAGACATTTTAGAGGCTTCTAGAAAGCCTGCCACTAGACAATGCTACCATCAAAAATGGACTACTTTTTCTACGTGGTGCATCTCTCATGATAAGGAGTCTCAATATTCCTCTTTATCTTCTGTTCTAGATTATCTTTTGCACTTAGCCACCTCTGGCCTCAAGTCTACATCAATTCGAGTCCATCTCAGTGCAGTTGCTGCTTTCCATCAGCCTATTGAAGGGAAACCCTCTCTGCTCATCCGGTGGTTTCCAGATTTATGAAAGGACTTTTCAATGTCAAACCTCCTCTCAAACCACCTCCAATGTTGTTCTTGCTCAATTGATGAAGCCTCCATTTGAACCAATGTCTACGGCTCATCTTAAGTATCTTACCTGGAAAGTGGTGTTTCTCATTGCCCTCACATCTGCTCAAAGAGTCAGTGAGCTGCAAGCATTAGTTGCTGATCCACCTTTCACAGTTTTCCATCATGACAAGGTGGTCCTAAATTCTTACCTAAAGTGGTTTCAGAACTTCATCTCAACCAATCTATTGTACTTCCAGTGTTTTTTCCAAGACCTCATTCTCATCCTGGAGAATCAGCTCTTCATACTTTGGACTGTAAGCGTTCTTTGGCCTTTTACTTGGAACGCACCAAAACACACAGAACTGCTCCTCAACTTTTTGTCTCCTTCTATCCAAACAAGTTGGGACATCCAATCTTTAAGCGTACCATCTCCAACTGGATGGCTGCTTGTATCTCTTTCTGCTGTGCCCAGGCTGGACTACAAGTACAGAGTTGAGTCACAGCCCACAAAGAGCCATGGCAGCTTCAGTAGCTTTCCTCAGATATACACCTATTGAGGAAATTTGCAAAGCTGCTACCTGGTGCTCGGTTCATACTTTTACCTCTCACTTTTGTCTGGATGTTTTCTCCAGACGGGATGGCCATTTTGGCCAGAGAGTATTACAAAATTTATTCTCCTAAGTTGCCAATTCTCCCACCATCCCATGCTTTTTAGCTTGGAGGTCACCCATATGTTGAGAATAGGCTGCCTGCTTGTCCTGGGATAAAGCACAGTTACTCACCGTAACAGTTGTTATCCAGGGACAGCAGGCAGCTATTCTCACAACCCACCCACCTCCCCTGGTTGGCTTCTCTGCTAGCTATCTGAACTGAGGAGACTCGCCCTGCACTGGGCGGGAAGGCATTCGTGCTTGCGCGGTGCGGCTGACTTGAAACATCTACATTTCTACAAGGGAGTCTGCTTGCGAGGCTGTCCGCATCCAGGCTCCGTGGATGACGTCACCCATATGTTGAGAATAGCTGTGAAAGTGAAGGAGGACTTGTGAAAGTGTGGGTATAATGACTATCCAGACAAAGAGGAATAAACTTCTGAAAGAAGCATATAAAGGAAGAAAAGGACTGATTTGAGAAAGTGTGGAAGCTTGAGATGAGGGAAAGCAATCTTGACAAAGCTAAAAAAAAAAAAAAGGAAGTCTGCTTGCAAGGCTGTCCGCATCCAGGCTCCGTGGATGACGTCACCCATATGTTGAGAATAGCTGCCTACTGTCCCTGGATAATAACTGTTACAGTAAGTAACTGTGCTGGACAGAGGAGGAGGACTTGTGAAAGTGTGGGTATAATGACTATCCAGACAAATAAGCATATAAAGGAAGAAAAGGACTATGATTTGAGAAAGTATGGAAGCTTGAGATGAGGGAAAGCAATCTTGACAAAGCTAAAAAAAAAAAAAAGGAAGTCTGCTTGCAAGGCTGTCAGCATCCAGGCTCTGTGGATTACATCACCCATATGTTGAGAATAGCTGCCTACTGTCCCTGGATAATAACTGTTACGGTAAGTAACTGTGCTGGACAGAGGAGGAGGACTTGTGAAAGTGTGGGTATAATGACTATCCAGACAAATAAGCATATAAAGGAAGAAAAGGACTATGATTTGAGAAAGTGTGGAAGCTTGAGATGAGGGAAAGCAATCTTGACAAAGCTAAAAAAAAAAAAAAAAGTATAATCTTCATGATAGCTAGTGCCAACTGAAGGAGAACCATGATTTTGAACTCTTAAGGGCCTCGTCTATCAAGCTGCATTAGCAGTTTGTAGCGCGGTGAGCCGCGCTGAATGGCCCCGATGCTCAAAGAGTTCCTATGAGCGTCGGGAGTAGCACAGAGCATTCAGCACGGCTCTCTGCGCAGTTTGATAGAAGAGGCCCTAAATATTTAAGTGGTTGTAGTTCTAGTAGTTAACTAAATTGGTGTTTCTAGGTTTCAAGATCCTTCTTTCCTGTGTCTGGGCTATTTTCATTATCTTTAGCGAACCTGTCAGATTCAGACAACTTTCCTGGGGCATCTAAGTCTAGGTATGAATTCTTCCCCCTCCTCCCCTCTTCAATCAGCCAAACCACTAAAAGCTGTATGTATTTGCTAACTTTTCCATCTTTGCGATTTTGTATTTGTAAGTCTTCTAGTACAAACTTTGCCTGGCCTACTGTGGTTTCAGAATGCAACTGTTAGGATGATTTGTTTTTTGGTACCCCCTATTTGTGGAACTTTCTTCCACTTTATTTAAGGGCAGAAAAATCACTTAAAATTTTTAAGTCACCACCTAAAGGCTTAGAGGGGCATAATTAAAACAAACGTCTAAGTTGAATGTGGGCATATGGCGCTAGACGCTCATAGTTGGCAGTGGGAAAATGTCCATTTTTAAAAAAGACGTCTAAAATATATATTTTTTGAAAATCATCTATATGGACGTCTAGGCTATTCGTCCAGATCACCAGTACGTCTATCTTTATACCATATTTTCAACCAAAATTTCATCCAAGTCCCAAACGCCCAGAGCAAGACCATTTGTGCTTGGGAAGGGCCAATCTTGTAATAGACTGGCCATCCAGACATGGCAACAGAGCAGTTGGGCAACTTACAGGGCACTGCTGCGAACTTCACAAAAAGTGTGCCACATAAACATCTCACCAGAACTAACTTATAGGTTATGCTGAGCCCCCCAAAAACCCCACTATACCCACCTGTCTACAACCCCAATAGCCCTTATGGCTGCAGATGGCACCTATATGACAGTATAGTAGAGTTTGGGTTTGGTTTGGTTTTTTTAGTGGGTTCACATTTTCCACCATGAATGTAGTGGTTAGAGTGGCTTATGGTCTTCCTCTCTGTGGTTCACTAGCCACCCCCCAGGCTACTTAAGACACCTGCATGCAGTTCTACTAGGCTTTCCTATAGCAGGTGTTGATGTTCCGGAGATAGGTATATATGTTTTTATTCTGATATTTGTGGCAGTGTGAGGGAGTCAGTGATCACTGGGGGAGTGTGTAGAGGTCTTTACATTGTCTCTGCAGTGGTTAGCTGATCACTTTGGATACTTTTTTTGGCCTTTATACCTGCTTTTACATTACATTACATTAGTGATTTCTATTTCGCCAATACCTTGCGGTTCAAGGCGGATTACATAAGAGTTTTCAGAGATTACATAAAAATTTACAGGAATAGCATAAGAGATGTCATAAGAGTTGTATAAGAATTACCAAAGAGTTGTCAAGATCTTAAGGTGATAAGTGTTGGGTAATAAGAATTACCAAAGAGTTATTGAGATCTTAAGGTGGTAAGTGTTGGGTAAATGGAGGCATTTTAGCATTAATTGGGTAGTTAGAAGCATATTAGAGTATATTAAGGGTGTAGAGTGGGTAGGTGGGGTTTAGGTAGGAACTGATCGTATTAGATAAGTTTTATGCATTTTTTGAAGAGTAGGGTTTTAGTCTCTTTCTTGAAGGTTTTGTAGTCTGTGGTCGATGACAACAGAAGGTAATTTGTCTGTCCAGTTTAGCTGCTTTGGTGGCTATTAGGTTGTCATATAGTTTTTTTCATTTGACATTTTTGGATGGTGGTTGTGTGAAAAGTGAGTGGTTCTCCTGTGCCTGGATGAGGAGGATTGAGTTAGTCGTTTATTCCAGTAGGTTGGGCTTTCTCCGTTAATAGTTTTGAATAGTAGGCAGTGGAATTTGAAGTGTACTCTTGCTTGTATTGGGAGCCAGTGAGAGTCATGGTATGCTTCTGTGATGTGGTCATATTTTTTCAATGAGTAGATGAGTCTTAGGGCTGTATTTTGTATAGTTTGTAATTGTTTTATCATGGTCGTTGTACATGGGAGGTATAGTATGTTGCAGTAGTCTATTAGTCCAAGGATAAGGGATTGTACCAAAAGTAGGAATTGTTTCCTATCGAAGAATTTTCGGATTTGTCTTAGATTTCTCATGGTCACAAATGATGCTTTTATTACTTTGTTGATTTGTGGTTGCATGGTACAGCCTCTGTCAATTAGTACTCCCAGAAGTTTTAGAGTGGGTTGAACAGGATATGAGATCGAGTTTATTAGTAGATTATTAAGGTAGGAGTTTTATTGTTTTCTAGGAGGATGAAGTTTGTTTTGTCAGGGTTAAGTTTTAATTTGTGCTCTGTCATCCATGTTGCTACTGTTTTGAGTTTTCTATGTATTATGCTTGTCATGGTGGGTTCTGGGTGGTCGAAAGGGAGGAGAATGGTGATGTCATCTGCATAGCTGTATGAGGTTATGCCATGTTTGTCAAGGTAGAAGCTGAGGGAGGCTATATATATTGAATAGTGTGGGTGATAGGGGTGATCCCTGGGGAACTCCGCAGGGGTTGAACCAGGGTTCTGATTTTTCTTGCTTTGTTTTAACCCTGTAGGATCTAGATTGTAGGAAGCCTTTGATTCCAATGAAGTCTAGAATTTGTATGAGAATGTCGTGATCAACCAGGTCGAAGGCTGCAGAAAGGTCTAGTTGTATGAGCAGGATTTTCTTGCCTGTACTGAGGCATTGTCTGGCAGTGTCCATTAGTGTTCCTAGTAGGATCTCCGTGCTGTGGTTGGCTCTGAAGCCATCGTCTAACTCACAACATATAAGTTTCATCCAGGAAGTCTCATGAAACATTTGATTATCCCTGCAGGATGACTTAAGTCTAGGTCAGCCCACATCCAGCTGAAATACCACCCTAACCACTCCTCCAGATACGCCCCTTTTAGCTCTGGGTGCACATTCAAAAGTCCCTGAATACGTCCAGAAAGTCAGTTTGATTGTCAGCACTTGGGACGATCTTGTCTTTTAGGTTGTCCAAGTGCCGACTTGGGCGGGTTTTTAAATGTGTTTAAGTTTCGATTATGAACCCCTTCTTATTTTAAAATAGCATTTAATATAACTCTTTTATGGTTCTTTTTATTTTGGTTAATAATAATAACAGTTTATATACCGCAGGACCGTGAATGCGGTTTACAATGATTAAAAAATGCTACAAATTGAGTAGAACTGACAAGTTAAAACTAGTGAATAGCGGCTCTAGAGATCAGTTAATGTGGGTAAGGTTAATATGGTTTCTTTTTTCCCCTTTACCTCTTGTTGTTGTTTCCTTCCATTCTTCCCTATAACATATTATAAATCTTTCCTTCCACCTTTTGCCAACATGTGCTAGTTTTGTGTTTGGGATGATTTACCTTGTTTGTCCATATTGATTTTAGAATTGTCACCCTTGCTTTTATTCTTGTAAACCACTTTGGTTTAACTTTTTGTGTTAATAATTGTGGTATATCAAAGTAATTGTAATATCACTCCAGTCCTTAATCTCACTGGCTCCCATAATTTTAGACTGGAACTTCCCAAACTGTGGTGCAAGACCTCAAATGGAGTCACAGAACTTGCATTTGGGATTACGACCTGCATGGGCATCATTATTCTGCACAATTTTATTTGGCCACAGTCATGGGATGATGGCCACAAAAGGATTGATTAAAACTAGTTCTAAAAGTAGTGCTTAAGTGTCGTATGGATTAGGTTCTTAATATTTACTTGAAAGCGCAAAATATCCCTGATATAGCTGAAGGTATGGTTCAGCTTCTGTTCCCTTGGTTAAGGATTTATATTCTGCCTGAAAACTAAGCACAATGAAACGTATATAAAATAAAGAAAAACCACATACCAAAACAATTATAGGAACTTGTTGAAATGCCTCACATCACTTTCCCAATAATCTGCTTTATATTGTAGGATATGCCAGAAAAAAACAAATGGGTCTTTAAAAGTTTCTTACACTGTACCAAGTTTGTGCAAAAATGTAAATAATCCAGGCTGGTATGCTTATTAAAAGTAAGTGATTTCATATAAGGTGAATTCTGTGTTTATAAAAATGTTTTTCAAATTGTTTAGAAGTGAAGATGAGCATAGATTTTTTTTTTTCCAAGCATCAAAGACCAAAATCTTTATCCTGCTTTCAAAGGAAAATTGGGGTTGGGAGACAAGGAAATGCAATTTGTATAAAGTAGTGTAAAGACTGATTACATGCAATTGTCCGAGATATTAAAAAGAAGAGAACTAAGTAAATCATGATTATGTTTAGAAAAGTGTTAGAAAGTATTACTGTATTTAGATTAATTAGGTTATAGAAAGCTGCTAGGGGAGATGTCTGAGGCAGACCTTGCGCAGGGTGTTAAAACCAAATTAAATAAGTACCTGGAGGCCAGAAATATAACTGTCTATAACTAAGGGCATTGTTCAGCCAGGCTTTTCTTTCTTGCTTGCTTTCTGTGCTTAAGGCAAAAATCCTTATTAAAACTGGGTTGTAAAATGGTAGGTGATGTTTTGGGTTATGACTTTACACTGTGTTGCTGTACATAATCTGGTAGGGAAATATTTGTGAAATTAATCTAGGGAAAGGAAGATGCTTTCCATATGTTACAAAGTTTACACTTAACTAAATTCAGCAAGATTTTCACCTTGGGGCATCTTGCAGACTCTGAAGGTTTGGACATGGCTTCATTCTATGATGCACATTCATTTTGAATGCACCACTTCTTATTTTTATAGCACTGGTAGCCTTATGTGATGCTATACAGATAAATAAGAAGCAGTCCCTGTTTCATGGAGTTTGAAGCACACAGGTTTTAAGAAAAGTTTGGACAAGATTTGAAGCATAGCTGGTTTTAAGAAAGGTTTGGACAAGGTTTGAAGCGTAACTGGTTTTAAGAAAGGTTTGGAAAAGTTCCTGGAGGAAAAATCCATTGTCTCTTATTGAGAAAGACATGGGCAAAGCTACTGCTTGCCCTGTATTGGTAGCATGAAATATTGCTACACCTTGGGTTTTGGCCAGGTACTAGTGACCTGGATTGGCAACCATGAGAATGGGCTACTGGGCTTGATGGACCATTGGTCTGACCCAGTAAGGTTATTCTTATGTTCTTAGTAATCACTTAATTATCTTGCAATTTATTAAGAGGTGCCAAGATCAGAAAGTTGTTTAGGGGTTTAAAAGCTATATGAAATGGGTCTTTTTACAAGCCTGAAATACAGCAGAGAGGAACAAGATGCTTTAACTCAGGTTATTCTGCTCATCGACACAGATACCTGAAGGAATGTTGGTGTTGTTACTGACTGAGATGATGTCAGTGTTTAACTCCTCAGGGAGGATGGGTAGGGAGCCTCCTTGAGGTCCAGGTGTTGCACTGTACCTCGGTGCTCTCATTCTAAGGATGAGTCCAGGGCAGAAATATTTAGCCTCTTTGACTTCGATGCCCCTTCTAAGGAAGCTGTGACAGTGCTCATTAATATCATCCTTAAGGCTGTACAGATGAGATTATGGGAACACCCCCTCTCTGTTCAGCCTATACACAAGAAGGCTGACTACGTACAGAGACCAGAAGGTTCCTGATCAAAAAGCTACATGAAGGAGTGGGCCTAGTGGTTAGAGCGACAGCCGCAGCACCCTGAGGCTGTGGGTTCAAGCTCTTTTGACCCTGGGCAAGTCACGTAATTATCCATTGTCCTAGGTACTCTAGATAGATTGTGAGCCTGCTGGGACAAATGCTTGAGTTCCTGAATGAAAACCGCTTAGAAACTTTGATAGGCAGTATATAAATAAAATAATAAATCTACTCTTAAAGTGAGACGTATCAAGTCTCGTTCCTCAGCACCCCTGAGGAAGGATGCTCAGGCTTTGGGTATAGATAGAGAGTTACTATACAGGATATTAAATGATTAGGGAATAAAAGGTTTAGGTAAAGGATCACTTACAGGTCATGGACCTGGGGGGCCGCCGTGGGAGCGGACTGCTAGGCTGGGCTGCCACTCCAATTCGGAGTCTGAGGTAAGTACACACATAACAAATAGTACTGAAGGAACCACACTAACTCATGCGGAACAGTTGCCACGGAAGCCAAACAAACACAAAGTATGGAGGGCTATGTATGTTAATGCCCACAGTTTGGGTAATAAAATTCTGGAATTAGAAATGGAAATGAGGAACTCCAACCTAGATGTGGTAGCGATATCCGAGACCTGACTCACAGATTCCCATGGGTGGGATATAGCTATACCAGGATACAACTTACTTCGTCGAGACAAAGAGGGCAAAACAGGGGGAGGGGTAGCACTTTACACTAAGGAGGACATCAAAGTTACCAGGATCACGGACGTCAAGTACACTGGAGAATCCCTTTGGGTGAACCTGGCCAGGGGGAATGACAAATGCCTGTACCTTGGGGTTGTATACAGACCTCCAAGACAACAGGAAAACATAGACATGGAGGTAATCGAAGATATAGAGACCATCACTTTGCGCGGTGACATGGTGTTGCTAGGGGACTTCAATATGCCTGATGCTGATTGGAGCAAACTTTCCGCTACAACCTGCGGAAGCAGAAGGCTACTAACCTCCATAAAGGAAGCACAACTCAGAAAGATGGTGTTGGAGCCCACTAGGGATCAGGCGATACTGGACCTGGTACTCACCAACGAAGAAAGTGTCACAGAGGTTTCGGTAGGCGATAAGTTGGCCTCCAGTGACCACAACATGGTGTGGTTTCACCTCAGGAAAGGATTCATTAGATCCAACTCATCCACAAAGGTCCTCAACTTTAGGGGCACTAACTTCAAAAACATGGGTGATTTCGTTTTTCAGGCGCTGCAAAATCAGGCCGCAACTGATAATGTAGAGGTAATGTGGTCAGCTCTGAAAGCTACCCTACACGAAGCAACCAACCTATACATAAAAACGGTAAGCAAACGGCGGAGGAACAATAAGCCTCAGTGATTCTCTGTGGAGATCTCGGACCTCGTAAAAAAGAAGAAAAAGCATTTATCTCCTGCAAACAATTAGGAACACGAGATAACAAAGAAGACTATCTGGCTAAGTCGAGAGCCGTCAAAACAGCAGTGTGAGAGGCCAAACTCCGGATGGAAGAGAATCTAGCAAAGAACATTAAAATAGGGGATAAATCCTTCTTCAGGTATATCAGTGACAGAAAAAAGAATACGGATGGGATTGTACGCCTTAAGAAACCAGACGGGAACTATGTAGAATCGGACTCCAATAAAGCCGAACTACTAAATGAATACTTCTGCTCTGTCTTTACCTGCGAGATGCCGGGATCCGGCCCACAGCTGCAGACAAGGGAAAGCTCGGAAGACCCGTTTCGAGATTTTGAGTTTACGTCCAGCAGCGTTTACTGCGAACTTTCAAGGCTCAAAGTGAACAAAGCTATGGGACCTGACAAACTACATCCCAGGGTGCTTAGAGAGTTGAGTGATGTCCTAGTGGAACCATTATCCGCGCTCTTCAATCTTTTCCTGAGTACAGGAAGAGTACCATTGGACTGGAAAACAGCTAATGTCATTCCACTTCACAAAAAGGGATGCAGGACGGAAGCTGAGAATTACAGACTGGTGAGTCTCACATCGATAGTGTGTAAAACTATGGAAACACTAATCAAGCACAAACTAGATACAATCATGAATGACGAGAATCTACGAGACCCCCCATCAACATGGATTTACAAAGGGAAGGTCCTGCCAATCCAATCTGATCAGCTTCTTTGACTGGGTAACGAAAAAGCTGGATATGGGGGAGTCCCTGGACAATCATGTACTTGGACTTCAGAAAGGCTTTTGATAGTGTCCCACACAGCAGGTTATTGAGCAAGATGAGTTCGATGGGATTGGGAGAAACGTTAACTGCATGGGTAAAAGACTGGCTCAGTAGTAGACTTCAGAGGGTGGTGGTGAACGGCACTCTCTCCGAAACATCAGAAGTGATCAGTGGTGTGCTGCAGGGTTCGGTCTATTTAATATCTTCGTAAGGGACCAGGCTCAAGGGCTTCAAGGGAAAATTGCATTATTCACCAATGACGCCAAACTATGCAACATAGTAGGCAACAACTCAGTGCCCGACTGCATGACGAAAGACCTACACTTACTGGAACATTTGTCCGCAACTTGGCAACTAAGTTTTAATGCCAAAAAGTGTAAGGTCATGCACCTTGGCAACAGAAATCCATGTGGAACTTACACCCTAAATGGTGTGACCTTAGCAAGAACCACTGCAGAAAGGGACTTGGGAGTAATCATTAGTGAAGACATGAAGTCTGCCAACCAAGTGGAGAAAGCTTCATCCAAGGCTAGACAAATGATGGGTTGTATCCGAAGAAGTTTCGTCAGCCGGAAGACCGAAGTTATAATGCCGTTGTACAGATCCTTGGTGAGACCTCATCTGGAATATTGTGTACAATTCTGGAGACTGCATTATCAAAAAGATGTGCAGAGAATGGATCTTTCTGCTGCATTCGACCTAGTTGACCATCCCACACTACTCCAGATACTAGACGCTATAGGAATCTCAGGTAATGTTCACAACTGGTTCCAAGGCTTCCTTAAAACTCGAACATACAGAGTCAAGTCAAAAGATCATCTATCCGACCCTTGGTCAAACCCATGTGGAGTACCACAAGGATCACCACTATCGCCCATACTATTCAACCTCTTCATAGCATCCCTTGGCACAACCCTAGACGCCCTAAACACAGTATCATTCAGCTATGCAGATGATATAACTATCCTCCTCCCCTTCGACATTCAAGACCCCTTATCCACAGATCACCTGAAAATAACAATGGAAACGGTAGAAAAATGGATGTCAAACCATAAGCTGAAACTAAACTCGGATAAAACCAAATTCCTACTACTAGAGAAGGAAAAAAAACCATCCTTCACAGAACTTGAATTAAACACAATCAAGTACCCAATGCAAAGCACACTTAAGATTCTGGGAATACAACTAGACAGAAATTGCACAATGCAGACTCAAATCCACAAAATCATCCAAAAAGCATTCTTCACAATGCGAAACCTAAGAAAAATAAGAAAATTCTTCAACAAAGATCAATACAAGATTTTAGTACAATCCCTTGTACTAAGTATTGTAGACTACTGCAACAGCCTCTACCTATCATGCCCAAACTACATGATAAAACAACTAAAGACCGTTCAGAACACGGCCCTCAGACTCATCTACTCCCTCGGCAAATATGACCACATCACCAATGCATACCTAGACTCACACTGGCTACCGATAAAAGCAAGATCCCAGTTCAAATTCTACTGTCTACTATATAAAGTAACCCATGGAACAGCACCCAGCTACCTAAACAATCGACTATACCGAAATCTCTCACCCAGAATAAGGAGAACTCAGAGCCTATTCAATTACCCCCCTCTCAATGGTACCCGATGCAAGAAACTATACGACAGCCTTTTGGCGACACAGGCAGCGAGGATTGACACTACCATCACCAATCTACTGATCAAATCCCCAGACATTAAAGTATTCCGAAAAGAAATCAAAACTCATCTCTTCAAAAAAACACTTCCCATCATTTTAACCTCACTATAGCACTAGAAAATACTCTCATGAACACCACCACCACCACCACAGCAACACCTTCAACATTGTACAACTCACTACTGTATCCCGATTGTATTATTATTCATCACAGTAACCTATTATATACTCACCCTTTACTTTGTAATTCTCCTGGAAATGACCAGACTAACAATTGTAAATTGCTACATACAAGATTCTTTGTACTGTAACGCTCCTGGAAATGTTCCAGACTTCCAATTTGTAATCCGCTTAGAACCGCAAGGCACAAGCGGAATAGAAATCACTAATGTAATGTAAGTCAGTTCAGCGAATGGCCACCAGGATGGTCTCAGGAATCAAGGATCTCCCGTATGAGGAAAGACTGGGTATGTTGCAGCTATACTCACTCGAGGAGCGTAGAGAGAGGGGGAATATGATTGAGACGTCGTATTGAGGTGGAAGAGGATATCTTTTTTTCCTTAAGGGACCTACGGCGACAAGAGGACATCCGTTGAAACTCGGGATGGGAGATTTCATGGTGACACCAGGAAGTACTTCTTCACCGAGAGGGTGGTTGATCATTGGAATAGTTTTCCACTGCAGGTAATCCAGGCCAGCAGCAAGCTGGACTTCAAGAGAAAATGGGATAAGCATATGGGATCACTTCAGGGAAGAATTTAGGGGGTGGGTCATTAGAGTGGGCAGACTTGTTGGGCCGTGGCCCTTTTCTGCCGTCACCTTCTATTTTTCTATGATGGACCCCTGGTCTGACCCAGCGGAGGCAATGCTTATGTTCTTAAATACCTAGATTGTCCCAATTAGGATCCCAGTTTTAGCATCCGTAGATACCTTCATCAGTGGATGAATGGACACTGCCGTAGATGATGATAACACAAGTAGGAAGGCAATATATGTGAATATTGTGAGTACGGATGATGAAACTGGGATCCTAGTTGGGACAATCTAGGTATTCCTAGACTAAAATTTATCCCATATTACAAATTTGGGATTCTTTATGAGATTTTGCATTCAAGATGGACATTGTTATAGACTCTATTGTGACTTCTTATTATTTGCACAATAAAGTAACTGTTTGGTTGATTATCTGACATCTCATTTGCCTCTCTCCACTGTTTTGCTGCGCTACTTTTGAGGCAAAATTCTTCTTTCTACCTCTTGTTCTCCAATGTTCATGTGACACCCTTGGCTCAGATCTGTTTGGAGAACTGTTCAGTGAACTCTAGTTTCCTAGTGATTACAGCACCGAGAATCTATCAAGCAGACATGATCAATATTGCTCCTGCTCTATATCACTCCTCCTCTTGTTCACCACAAGAGACTCTATAGCAGTGTTTCTCAGTACGCGAGCCGCTTGTTGGGGATACGTGGCCTGGCCACCGTGGAGGATATTCTCTGCCCGCCCATCTGTCAAAGCTGCCGGCAGGGATACCTCCTTTCTGTCTGCCCCTCTCTGCTGAAGCTGGTACCGGGGATCCTTACCCCTCCCTCCCCAAAGCCAATCCACCAGTCTTCTCTCCGATGTTAGAATTGATGTCAGAGGAAAGCCTTCCAGGTCAAGGGGGTGGGGGGGATCCTTGTTCAAGCTGCACTCACTCCTTTTGCCTTTAGCGGCAGTTGGAGGGACGCGGCAGGCAGCGATTCACCCGCTGCACATAGCTGACTCGGAATCTTTCTCTCCGATGTCAGAGCTGACGTCAGAGGGAAAGCTTGTGGGTTAGCCACGTGCAGCATCCCTACAACTGCCGCTGAAGGCAGAAGGAGTGAGTGTGGCTTGAACAGGTAAGGGGACATGATCTTTCTGTGACAAAGGGAGAAAAGAGGTGGGGGAGGAGCAGGTTGGGACATTGGAGGTGCACGATTTTGAGACAAAGGCTGGTAGGCAGGGAGGGGGGCATGAACTCGACACAGATGGAAGGGAGGGGGCATGAATATGGGACACAGAAGGGAGAGGAAGGGGGCACTAACTTGGGACATAGGAGGGAACAGAAAGAAAGACTTGGGCATGAGTGTATGAGTGAGAGGGAAAGAGATGGTGTACATGGGAACAGGAAGAAAGAAGAAAATTGGGCATAGAGAGAGAGAAGAGAGGTAGGGATGCATGGGGGAGAGCAAGATAAGAGGGAGAAATGTTGGATATGGTAGAAAGGGAGCAGAGGGACAGATTGAAGAGGAAACAAGGTGAAGGAATATTGGGCATAGTGATGGAGGGAGAGCTTTGGCATTGTGCTGGATAGGGGTGATAGAAGGAGAAATGGGCATGGGGCTGGTAGGCAGTGGTGAAAAATGCTACACATGATCTGGAGGAAGAGAAAGGTAGAAATATTGTATGTGTTTCAGTAGAGGGGGTGGAAGAGATGCCTGGATCTCTCAAGATAGACATTGTGAGAAAGAGAGAGAGAGAGGAAGACATGTTGCCAATAGGGGTGGAGGAGAGAGGAAGAAAAGTTGGACTTGAGGAGGGACAGAGAGAGATGTTGGTTGGGGAAGGGAATGAGGTCCGGAGGAGATGAAGGGTGCAGGAAGCAGAAAGAAAGAAATATTGAAGGAAGGAAGTGCAACCAGAGACTCATGAAATAACCAGACAATAAAGGTAGGAAAAATGATTTTATTTTCAATTTAGTGATCGTGTCAGTGTTGAGAATTTATATCTGCTGTCTATATTTTTGCACCATATTTGTCTATTTTTCTGTAGTTGTTATTGAGGTGACATTGCATATTTTAATGTCATCTGCCTTGACCTCTTTGGGAAACACCCCGAATATAAATGATAATTAAGATTTTCTCTGTGTACAGTGTGCTTTGTGGGTTAAAAAAAAAAAAAATTGTGGTTACCATTATGTATTAATATGATTATATTGTGTATATATGAAAAATGGATGGAAGAAATTGTATTACAATTAATGCTATTATTATGGGGATGAGGTCAGGGGTGGAGCCTGGGCGGAGGTTGGGGGGTACTCGGTTGATATTTGTTAGACTTAGGGGGTACTTGGCTTGAAGAAGTTGAGAAACACTGCTCTATATGAGTCTCTATAGAAGTCTCTTGTGGTGGACAACTTGATTCAGGCACTTCTATTCCAAATTGCCTCTCAACATAAGACAGTGACAACAGATGTGTCCAACCTGGGATGAAGTGCTCATGTGGATGGGCTTCACACATGGGGAGCTCAGTTGCATATAAACCTGTTGTTGCTCCAAGCAGTATGGATCACTCTAAAGGTTTTTAGAGATGTATAAGATTTTCTTATTTCAACAGACAATCAGGTTATAATGTAATACATCAACAAGCAAGAAGGCAAAGACTTGGGCCTTCTGTGTCAGGAAGATCTAGGGTGTGACCCTGGGCCTCTTGAAATTGGATATTGCTTAAAGCCACATTACCTAATTGGGAAATGCAACAGTCTGGCAGACAGTCTTGAGTGATGCAACCTCACAAGTGGTGCGTCAACATGGGCATAACCTGGGAGATCTTCCAAGAGTGGAGCACTCCCTCGGTTGATCTTTTCACAATTCACCTCAACAAGAAGGTCCCTAGTACTGTTCAAGAAAACTAGGATCATACAACAGACTAGCCTTGGATGCTGCTGCCTTCATCAGGGAAGTTCTTTTGTATGCATATCCTTCTATTCCTCTCATTGCAAGAAGGATGCTAGGGTGCATAGGGAGAGGTATGGCCAGTAGGAAAAATGAGGTACTGATGTCCCTGTATAAGAATGGTGAGACCTCATTTAGACCGCACCTTCAAAAAGATATAAATAGGATGGAGTTGGTCTAGAGCAGTGGTTCCCAACCCTGTCCTGGAGGAACACCAGGCCAATTGGGTTTTCAGGCTAGCCCTAATGAATATGCATGAAGCAAATTTGCATGCCTATCACTTCCATCATATGCAAATCTCTCTCATGCATATTCATTAGGGCTAGCCTGAAAACCCGATTGGCCTGGTGTTCCTCCAGGACAGGGTTGGGAATCACTGGTCTAGAGGAAGGCTACTAAAATGGTCACTGGTCTTCATCATTAGTTACCCTATCCAGCCCACCATAAAAATACTAGGTGTAATTCTGGATCAACGCCTAACCATGAAAGACCAGGTGGACTCCTTAATCAAAAAGGGTTTCTTCACTCTCTGGAAACTCAGATCCATTAGAGCCTACTTCGATACGTCGGCTTTCAGAACCCTGGTCCAATCCCTCATACTGTGTCTACTTGACTACTGTAACATCGCCTATTTGGCAATTTCCCAAAAAAATATGCGACGTTTACAAGTAATGCAAAACGCAGCGGTCAGACTGATCTTTGGGCTAAAAAAGTTCGATCACGTGTCACTCTACTACCGGCAGCTGCATTGGCTACCGATGGAGGCACGCATAAAGTTTAAGTTTGCCTGCTTCTGCTTCAAAGCACTATACGGACTTGCCCCTAAATACATAACCGACCTTTTCTCCTTCTCAGCCAACAGACACAAGAGGAGCTCACACTCCAATTTCATTTCCTCCCCAGTTAGAGATTGCAAACTGAAAAAACACCACGAACACCTCTCACATCAAGCAGCGCTGTGGGGTAGGGACCTAGAATAATTGCTTTTGCCCACCACTTATGAGGATTTCAGGAAACGTACAAAAACACACCTGTTCCTAAAATATCTAGACAACTGACCCTCTTCTCCTTCCCCCTCAATATTGATCACTGTATCCTATTAATCTCTCTATCCTCAAAAATGGATTTCCTGTCCCACCAACTCTCTTTCTTACTCCCCTTTTAAGTTCAATCAATTTGTACCTCGCTTAATCTTTTGTAAACCGCATAGAACTTCACGGTATTGCGGTATATAAACTGTTATTATTATTATATGGGGACAATATGTATACTTTTGAGGAAAAGTGGGAGAGGGGAGATATGATAGACGTTTAAATACCTACGTGGCATAAATGCATTAATAGTTGTGGTTTGAAAATTAAGACTGAAAATTTAAGGATTTTAGAACAAACTGGTAAATGAATGTGGGAAATACTACAAATTTGTGGACCAAACCTGTTGCCAGTACCCATGCAAAGACACATTCAAATAATGTGTCTAACTGAGCAAACTTGAGTTGTACAGGACCAACAATTTCTAGAAATTAGAAGTTGTAATATAGGGCTCCTTTTACAAAGCCGCACTAGCGGTTTTAGCGCACGCACTGGATTAGCGCGTATTATAGCTGAAAATCTATCACTTGCTCAAAAGGAGGCAGTAGCGTCTAGCGTGCAATATTCCGCGCGTTAAGGCCCTAGTACGGCTTTGTAAAAGGAGCCCATAGTGGAGTCCATGAAGACCTATGAGCTAAGAAGTACATAGATTGTACTATTGAAGAAGATTTGGTGGAACGTGAAATAAAACACCAGAAACTGTCGTATTTAGCATCAGTTAAAGAATAATTCAAATCATCCTCCCAGGATTTCCGTAAATCATGAAGATGAGGAGACATGCTTAAGAAGATAATAAATATGGGAAGTGGTATAACCAAATAATTTAAATGTTAAAACAATATTTGAATATATCGGGTTGCACTTTGAGTTCTTTAATAGATAAATTGCTCTTACATATTTCTGATTTAAGTGTTCTGCAAATGTAAGCCACAAAAACGAAGACTAATTGAAAAATGACTTAATGTCCAACAAGCCTTTATCTTGCCAATTGGACTGTGAAATTGTCTTTTTATCAATTAACAATTGAAGATTATACCATAAAAACATTATCCCAGGACAAGCAGGCAGCATATTCTCTACATGTGGGTGACGTCACCGACGGAGCCCCATAGCGGACGTTTTCGCAAGCAGACTTGCTCGAAGACCTTCAGGCTTGCGATTGGCCCGCACATGTGCGCATGCCCCTCCTGCCCTGCCTAGGGCATGCGTCTCCTCAGTGTGTCCTCAGTTCAATGTTTTCCGCGGAGCCAGAAGCACTGCTCCCTTGCTGCGCAATCTCGTTGTCCCTCTTGCACTGCGGCTTTCTTTATTATTTTCATTAGGTCGCTGTGCTCGTGTCTTTATTATTTTTTTCAGTTCGTATATTTTTGACCGGGTTCCTGGTCCTTACCTGGCTGCGGGGACGCGGCCATGTTTTTTCTTATGTCCCGGCCTCATTCTGGATTTAAAAACTGCACTCATTGTAACTGGGTTATCTCTATCATCGATCCCCATCGTTGGTGTGTTGAGTGCCTGGGTGCAGAACACCGCGCTGAGTCGTGTCCCCATTGTGCGACTCTTCAACCGCGGGCTCTTCGTCGATGGGTAGCCAAGATTCTTCAACACTTTGGCTCCATGGATCCTGCGGGGCAGGCCTCGAGCTTGGCCTCGGCACCCTCATTGGGCGCCTCGGCCTCGAAGTCCTCGACCTCAGCTACCTCGCTGGGTGCTTCGGCCTCGAAGTCCTCGGCCTCAAAGGCTCCGGCCTCAGCCTCTTCTACTCCGGCCTCAGGTAAGTCTCCTCTTTCCTCCTCAGGTGTGCTGGCAAAGAAGCCTTCCTCTGAGTCTCTTGCCAGTGCCGCATCGTCGGCATCTTTGAGACATCATTCTAAGCGTGCCTCCTCATGTAGGGAATACTCATCCTTGAAGTTGCCCCCGAAGGAGCGCACTGCTGCACCCTCGACCCACCTTCCTTTGGTCTCGGTGCTTATGTTCGAGGACATGCTTAAGGCTATTATTACCACACAGCTTTCCTCGGTGGTAAGCCAACTTGTCCCGACCTCGACCCAGTCGCGATCTGCCCAGCCTGAGCGTCCCCTCATTTCTCGAGGCATCATCCGCAAGACTCGTTGGGTTCCCTCGAACAATTCTTCCTCCCCTGAGGTGCCGCGGACCTTTCAGGGGTTCCGGCTGGGGGGTCATGTTTCCCCCACTACCGGGACGAAGCTTGCCTCTTCTAAAAAGCCCCAGTCTTCACCTGCCCTGTCGGGGCAGGTCTCTGACCTCGAGACCGTCTACTCACACACTTGTCCTCGAATTGGACTCTAGTGTTTGTTCCCCATCGAGAAGCTTGCCAGCTTCTAAGGGGCCTGCTTCGAAGCCTATTGGGGATTTTTCCTATAACCCGTCTTCTCTGAAGCTCTCTCAGCGATTTCCTCGGACTCCGGGGTCTTCCCCGGTCCATTTGGCACGGGGCCGTTCTTCGATGCCCCTTACACGCCTTAGTCGAACCTCTTCCGTCTCCCATTCACGGGACTCTGAGGCTCCGGCTTACTATTCCAGAGAGGTTTCTCCCTCTTTCTCGGCTGCGCCTCAATCTCGGTCGGAGTCTCCTCCGGAGGATGAATCCTTTTCTCGGACCTCCTTTTCTCGTTTCATCTCTGACATGGGCATAGAAACATAGAAACATAGAAATAGACGGCAGATAAGGGCCCACGGCCCATCTAGTCTGCCCACCTTAATGTCCCTCCCCTACCTTTGCCCTGTGAAGAGATCCCATGTGCCGATCCCATTTGGCCTTAAAATCAGGCACGCTGCTGGCCTCAATCACCTGTAGTGGAAGACTATTCCAGCGATCAACCACTCTTTCAGTGAAAAAGAATTTCCTGGTGTCACCTCGTAGTTTCCCGCCCCTGATTTTCAACGGATGCCCTCTTGTTGTCATGGGACCCTTGAAAGGGCAGTGCTCTTAATTTGGATCTTCAGTCCAACTCCCGCTTTACGCAGGAATACCTGTAGGAACTGGGAGTTGACAATATGCCTTGTGAGGCACTTCGCTTTCAATTATATCAGGTTCTTCGGCAGACGTTTCTCTGGAACCTGGATACACCTTATGCTGTCACAGCTATTCCCTCCAAGTTGGAGTCCCGTTACCGGACTACTCCCGTTACAGGGTTTGAGGGTGCTCAGGTTTCCCACCAATCCTTGGTGGTTGAGTCTTCTTTGAAGAAGTCTAACCCCTCGAAGGTCTATGCTGCCGTCCCCCCTGGCAGGGAGGGCCGTACGATGGACAAATTTGTTCGCCTACTTTATCAGAACTCGATGATGGCGAACCGTGTCCTTAACTACAGTTTCTTCTTCATGTCCTACCTTCGGTTCTGTATTTGTGTCCTCCACTCGTTCCAGGAGGCCCTGCCAGAACTTCAGCGCCAGGAGTTTCGTCTCCTCATGGAGACCCTCTCCCAGCTCCGCCTGTATATGTTTCAGGCCTCTTACGATGCCTTTAAATTATCCTCGAGAGTCACAGCCTTTGCGATCGCTATGCGTCGTCTTGCTTGGCTCCGGCTTGTGGATATGGATCCAAATCTACAGGATCGTCTTGCCAATCTCCCGTGTGTGGGTCATGAGCTCTTCGATGATTCCATCGAGGCGACCACAAAGCGCCTCTCGGACCACGAGCGGTCCTTTGCGACTCTGGTGAAACTTAAACCTAAGGCCCCTCTGGCTCGCCAATATAAAATTCCTCTCTGGAGGTATCCACAGAAATCTACTCCTGCTTTCTTTAGGCCTCCTTCGAAACGGCCTCCGCAGCAGCAACAACATCAACCCAAGACTCAGCCGCCTGCCCCGGCCAAATCCGGGCCGTCTTTTTGACAATTCCAGTATGAGCCTTCGGGCTCCCTTCCTCATGGAACCTTCCCCATTTCCCATTGGGGGTCATCTCCATAATTTCTTTGCCCAATGGACAAATATTACCACTGACAGCTGGATACTGTCTTATCATCAAGGAGGGGTACTCCCTCCACTTCAGTCGCATACCCCCAGACCTGCCTCCAAGAGAGTTTCCTTCTGCTCAGTCTCAGCTTCCTCTCCTTCTGCAGGAAGCTCAGGCCCTTCTTCGCCTGAGGGCGGTCGAGGAGGTTCCCAAGGAACAGTGGAACTCCGGGTTTTATTCCCGGTACTTTCTGGTACCCAAGAAGACGGGGGATCTGCGTCCGATCCTGGACCTCCTTGCTCTGAACAAGTTTCTGGTACGGGAACGATTCAGAATGCTCACCCTTCCCACGTTGTATCCCCTCTTAGACGAGGGGGACTGGCTGTGCTCACTGGACCTGAAGGAGGCGTACACGCACATACCAATGCATCCGGCCTCTCATCAGTATTTGAGATTCCAGGTGGGGGATCTCCATCTTCAGTATCGTGTTCTTCCCTTCGGCCTGGCGGCCTCTCCGAGGGTCTTCACAAAGTGTCTGGTTGTGGTAGCTGTGGCCCTGCGCCTCTGTGGCCTTCAGGTGTTTCCCTACCTCGATGACTGGTTAATCAAAGCGTCCATTCGCAACGAAGTCCTGTGAGCGACGGAACTAACTATCTTGCTCCTTCAGAGTCTCGGCGTCGAGGTGAACTTTCCCAAGTCCCACCTCTGTCCGTCCCAGTCTCTCGAGTTCATCGGAGCGGTCCTGGACATGGTGCACCTCCGCTCCTTCTTGCCTCGGCCTCGTCAGGAGGCCCTTATCCAGTTGTGCCAAATGGTGACCCATCTGCACTCGGCGCCGGCTCGGCTCATGATGGTCCTCCTAGGTCACATGGCCTCCATGGTTCACGTGACTCCTTTTGCCAGACTTCACCTCCGTATTCCTCAATGGGCTCTGGCGTCCCAGTGGAACCTGATTCGGGATCCTCTCTCTCGACGCATTGTCGTGACTCCTTCGTTGAGGAAGTCTCTCCGTTGGTGGATGCTCTCTTCCAATCTTTCCAGAGGTTTTCTATTCCATGCTCCTCCTCCGCAGAAGGTCCTCACGATGGACTCGTTGACCTATGCTTGGGGGGCTCATCTGGACGGTCTGCGCACCCAGGGCCTTTGGTCCTGGGCCGACTGCCTTTGTCACATCAATCTTTTGGAGCTTCGAGCAATTTTACTCACTCTGAAAGCTTTTTGTCATCTGCTTCACAACCGGGTGGTGCTGGTTCGCACGGACAACCAGGTCGCCATGTATTATATCAACAAACAGGGGGTCACGGGGTCACAATCCCTGTGCTAGGAGGCAATGCAGCTCTGGAATTGGGCCATCCGCTGCAACATATTCATTCGAGCTGTCTACATTCATGGCCAGCAGAACCGTCTGGCAGACAAGTTGAGTTGTCTTCTGCAGCCTCACGAGTGGTCTCTCCACTCTGTAACCCTGCATCAGGTGTTTGCTCGTTGGGGGACTCCGGACATCGATCTGTTCGTGTCCCCCCTCAATCACAAGTTGATCCACTTCTGCTCCAGGGTTTACACCCCTTTCGGGATCGAGGCAGATGCTTTCCTTCTAGATTGGACGAATGAGTTCCTATATGCGTTCCCTCCATTCCCTCTGATTCTGAAGACTCTCGTCGAGCTCAAATCTTCGCGTGCCACCATGATTCTGGTAGCTCCTCGGTGGCCCCGGCAACCTTGGTTCTCCCTTCTGTTGCAACTCAGTACCAGGGAGCCTCTTCTTCTGCCTATATTTCCTTCTCTGCTTACGCAGAGTCAGGGTTCTCTGCTTCATCCCAACCTCCAGTCTCTGCACTTAACGGCTTGTTTCCACGAGACTTAATACCCTCGTTCCAGCTCTCCCAGCCTGTCCTGGAAGCATCTCAGAAGGAGTCCACTCGCCAATGTTACCATCAGAAGTGGACCCGTTTTTCTTCCTGGTGTGCTGCTCGACAGTTGGAGCCTCTCTCTGCCTCCTTATCTGCTGTCCTGGAATATCTGTTACACTTGTCTGGCGCTGGACTCCAGTCCTCTTCGGTTCGAGTCCACCTTAGTGCCATTGCTGCTTTTCATCAGCCGATTGACGGGAAGCCTATCTCTGTTCATCCTGTGGTTTCCCGCTTCATAAAAAGACTTTTCCAAGTTCATCCACACCTTAAACCTCCTCCGGTGGTTTGGGACCTGAACGTGGTCCTTGCAAAATTGATGAAACCCCCGTTTGAGCCGCTGGTGCGGGCTCACTTGAAGTATCTTACTTGGAAGGTTGTGTTCCTTATTTCTCTCACTTCTGCCCGTCGGGTCAGTGAGCTTCAAGCCTTGGTTGTGGACCCACCTTACACTGTCTTCCATCATGATAAGGTGGTCCTCCGTATCCATCCTAAGTTCTTGCCCAAGATTGTTTCTGATTTTCACATTAACCAATCCATTGTTCTTCCTGTGTTTTTTCCGAAGCTCCATTCTCACCCTGGTGAAGCGGCTCTGCATTCTCTTGATTGTAAGCGTGGCTGGCCTTCTACTTGAAGCGCACCGCTCCTCACCGTACTCCCCAGCTGTTCATCTCCTTTGATCCCAATCGTTTGGGTCGCTCTGTTTCTAAGCGGACCATTTCTAACTGATTGGCCGCTTGTATCTCTTTCTGTTACGCTCAGGCTGGTCTCTTTCTGCCGGGTCGAGTCACAGGCCACAAGGTCAGAGCGATGGTGGCGTCCGTTGCTTTCTTCCGCTCGACTCCCATCGAAGAAATCTGTAAGGCTGCCACTTGGTCCTCGGTTCATACGTTCACCTCGCACTACTATCTTGATGCTTTTTCCAGGCGTGACGGACACTTTGGCAGTCCGTTTTGCAAAATCTGTTCTCCTAAAATTGCCAACTCTCCCTCCATCCCATTGTAGCTAGCTTGGAGGTCACCCACATGTAGAGAATATGCTGCCTGCTTGTCCTGGGATAAAGCACAGTTACTTACCGTAACAGGTGTTATCCAGGGACAGCAGGCAGATATTCTCGCAACTCACCCACCTCCCTGTGGTTGGCTTCTTTGCTTGCTATCTGAACTGAGGACACGCTGAGGAGACGCATGCCTAGGCAGGGCAGGAGGGGCACGCGCGCATACGCGGGCCAATCGCAAGCCTCAAGGTCTTCGAGCAAGTCTGCTTGCGAAAACGTCCACTAGGGGGCTCCGTCGGTGACGTCACCCACATGTAGAGAATATCTGCCTGCTGTCCCTGGATAACACCTGTTACGGTAAGTAACTGTGCTATATAGCGACTTAGACCAAGGAGTTTCTAATTTTGAATAGGTAGTTCTAATGACAGGATAATGAAGCTTAGAAACATAGAAAATGACGGCAGAAAAGGGCCACGGCCCATCTAGTCTGCCCACAATAATGGCTCATCCCCTTACTACCTCCATGAAGAGATCCCACATGCCAATCCCATCTTTTCTTAAAATCTGGCACCCTGCTGGCCTCAATTACCTGTTATGGAAGATTATTCCAGCGGTCAACCACCCTTTCGGTGAAGAAATATTTTCTGGTGTTGCCATGAAATTTCCCACCCCTGATTTTCAACGGATGCCCTCTTGTTGCCATGGGTCCTTTAAGGAAAAAGAGATCCTCTTCCACCTCGATACGGCCCGTGACATATTTGAACGTCTCGATCATGTCTCCCCTCTCTCTGCGTTCCTCGAGTGAGTACAGCTGCAACTTACCCAGTCGTTCCTCATACGGGAGATTCTTGAGTCCTGAGACCATCCTGGTGGCCATTCGCTGAACCGACTCAACTTTCCGCACATCTTTTTGATAATGCGGCCTCCAGAATTGTACACAGTATTCCAGGTGGGGTCTCACCATGGATCTGTACAATGGCATTATGACCTCGGGCTTACGGCTGACGAAACTTCTACGGATACAGCCCATGATTTGTCTAGCCCTGGATGAAGCTTTCTCCACTTGATTGGCAGTCTTCATGTCTTCGCTAATAATCACCCCCAAGTCACATTCTGCTACAGTCCTTGCTAGGATCTCACCATTTAGGGTGTAAGTCCTGCATGGATTTTTGCCGCCAAGGTGCATGACCTTGCATTTTTTGGCATTGAAACTTAATTGCCAAGTCTTTGACCAATGCTCCAGCAGGAGTAGGTCCTGCGTCATACTGTCGGGCATTGAGCGTTTGTCGGGCACTGTGCTTTCATCTGTTGTGCGGTTGCCTACTATGTTGTATAGTTTGGCATCATCGGCGAATAATGTAATTTTACCTCGAAGCCCCTCAGCCAAGTCTCTTAGGAAGATGTTAAATAGGATTGGGCCCAAGACCGAGCCCTGCGGCACTCCGCTGATCACCTCCGTTGTTTCGGAGAGGGTACCGTTTACCACTACCCTCTGAAGTCTACTTCTAAGCCAGTCCCTAACCCATGCGGTTAATGTTTCACCCAGTCCCATTGAACCCATCTTGCTCAATAACCTGCCGGGTGGGACGCTATCAAATGCTTTGCTGAAGTCCAAGTACACGACGTCCAGGGACTCCCCTATATCCAGCTTTCTTGTTACCCAGTCAAAGAAGCTGATCAGATTTGATTGGCAGGACCTTCCCTTCATAAAACCATGTTGATGGGGATCTCGTAGATTCTCCTCATTCAGGATCGTATCCAATTGGCGTTTGATTAGTGTTTCCATAAGTTTACTCACTATCGATGTGAGACTCACCGGTCTATAATTCTCAGCCTCTGTCCTGCATCCCTTTTTCTGGAGTGGAATGACATAAGCCATTTTCCAATCCAACGGGACTCTTCCTGTACTTAGGGAAAGATTGAAGAGCGCGGATAACAGTTCTGCCAGGACATCACTCAACTCCCTGAGCACCCTGGGGTGTAGTTTGTCCGGTCCCATAGCTTTGTTCACCTTGAGTCTTGATAGCTCCTCGTAGACACTGCTGGGCGTAAACTCGAAATTTCGAAATGGGTCTTCCGAATTTTCCCTCGTCGGCAGCTGAGGGCCAAATCCTGGCGCCTCGTAAGTGAAGACCAAGCAGAAGTATTCATTTAAAAGTTTGGCTTTGTCGGAGTCCGATTCTACATAGTTCCCATCGGGTTTCCTAAGGTGTACTATCCCATCTGTGTTTCTTTTTCTGTCACTAATATACCGGAAGAAGGATTTATCGCCCTTCTTGATGTTCTTTGCAAGGTTCTTCATTCTGAGTTTGGCCTCCCTGACTGCCGTTTTGACTTGACCAGATAGTCTTCCTTGGATTCTCACTTCCCTGATAGTTTGTAGAGGATGAACGCTCTTTTCTTCTTTTTTATGAGGTCTGAGATCTCCTCAGAGAACCACTGCGGTCTATTGTTTGTACGCCGTTTACTTACTGATTTGACGTAGCGGTTGGTTGCTTCGTGTAATGTTGATTTCAGAGTTGACCACATTACCTCTACATTATCTGTTTCGGCATGGTTTTGCAGTGCCCGATGGACGAAATCTCCCATGCTTTCGAAGTTTGTGCCCTTAAAGTTGAGGACCTTGGTTGATGTGCTTGACTTAGTGAAACCTTTCCTGAGGTTGAACCATATCATGATGTGGTCACTGGAGGCCAACGTATCGCCTACCTAGACCTCTGTGACACTTTCTCCGTTGGTGAGTATTAGGTCTAGTATCGCCCGATCCCTAGTGGGCTCTAATACCATTTATCTGAGTCTCGCTCCCTTTATAGAGGTTAATAGCTTCCTGCTGCCGCTGGACGCAGCGGAAAGTTTGTTCCAATCCACATCAGGCATATTGAAGTCTCCTAACAATACTGTGTCTCTACGCAAAGTGATATTCTCAATTTCTTTGACTAATTCTATATCCATGTCCTCCTGTTGTCTTGGAGGTCTGTATACTATACCAAGATACAGGCATTTGTCCTTCACCCTAGCCAAATTCACCCAGAGGGATTCCCCGGTGTATTTGATATCTGCGATTTTGGTAACTTTGATGTCCTCTTTAGTGCAGTGTTCTTCAACCACCAGTCCATGGACCAGTGCCGGTCCACAGAAATTTCCTGTCTGTCCACAGGGCCAGCATGTATATTCTCTGTAAAAGCACCCACACTGTGGAACTCCCTTCCAAATTTTATCAAAAACGAAACAGACCTTGTTGCGTTTAAGAAAATTTTAAAAACATATTTATTCCAGGACGCATTTGACTTGTAAAACATAGTCATTTTAGGTTTCTGTACTCTTCTTTTTTTCATCTTAACCCTTTACTACCCAATGTGTTTTTACCCTTTATGTCAAACTCTAAGAGATAACAAAATTGTAACTTCTCCCCTTTCTTCCCACCCCTTCTTGTTCGTCAATCTTTGTCGGTCTCTTAAGTGATTTTTAGTCAACTAAATGTATGTCTGTCTTTTAATTGATTTTTGTAAACTAAATGTATTAGCACACTCTGATGGTTTTTAATTGTACATCGCTTAGGTATTGTGATAAGCGATTCATCAAATAAAGGTAAACTTGAAACTTGAAACTTGCATCAGGCCCAAAACAGTGTTCTTCAACTGCCAGTCCATGGTGCGATCGATGTGGTGTTATCTTCGAACCGGCACCCTCTTCTCACTGATTCGGTGCACAAAGCCACGGGTAGTGGCTCCTACAGGCGTCCTGCGCCTGTACCGGAAGCCTTCTCTCTGACATTGCAATGTCAGAGGGAAGGCTTCCAGATGAGGCACGGGACGTGCAAGATGCAATTAGTACTATTATGGGGGCGGGGTCTTGGGTGGAGATTGGGTAGAGATGGGCAGGGTCTGGCCCAAGACTTAGCCCAGTGTTCTTCAACTGCCGGTCCACAGAATAATTATTTTATTTCTGCAGGTCCATAGGTGTAAAAAGGTTGAAACACACTGATTTATTGTATAGTGCTACCCTCCTCCCATTTTGCCCTCTCTGTCCTGCCGAAGTAAGTTGTATTTTATAAAACTAGGAAGCCTAGTAAGAGGGATAGGTGAAGAGTCTTCATTTTCTAACAATAATCAATTAGGAAAGAACCACTCAGCACCTTGTTTAAGAATAAAAACTTCATGATCAAAAGTAAGTCTGAAAAATTACTCCTCCATGATCCTTTCATGCTTTTAATTTGTGAAAGGAGGTTTATTACACCATAAAAAGTTTAGCATCAGTTTTTCAACTGTTTTATAAAAAGATTGAGGAAATAGTACTGGAAACATACTGAAAATATAAATAATTTTAGGCACCATCATCATCTTTAGGGAGTCAAGCCTATCCCGCCACAAAAGATGCAGTGGAGCCCATAATTTAATAGCAGTCATAGAAACATAGAAGATGACGGCAGAAAAGGGCTACAGCCCGTCAAGTCTGCCCACTCTGCTTACCCTGACCTTATCAATAATATGGCCAATATTAAGTTTGGAAGATGTTAAATCTCTATCAAAAGGAATTCCAATGTATGTAATATGAGCGTGGACCCACTTTAGTGGGTAATCAGAAAGAGAGAAAGGAATACATGCACTATTAAGAGGCATAAGTTCTATTTTATCCCAATTTATTTTACACTTTGATAGTTTCAAAACATGTGCAATGACAGTAATAAGTTTAGAAAGAGAAGTGAAAGGGATAGAGAGGTATAGTAAGATGTCATCTGCATAAACAGCTTGAATTCCAAGGAACAATCTGAACCCTGGATATATGGGAATTACCGTATTTTCACTCATATACCGCGCACCCGTGTAAAATGCGCACACGGGTATAGCGCGCGGGGAACACAAATTTATGTAAAAAAAATTTAATATAGCATGCACACCCGTATACCGCCCCGACTCTCCTTTCGCCCGCTCCGACTCTCCTCTGGCCAGCCCAACTCTCCTTTAGCCCGCCCCGACTTTCCTCTGGCCAGCCCGACTCTCCTTTAGCCCGCCCCGACTCTCCTCTCCCCCTTGAAGTCCTGTCCCCACCCTGAAAACCTGATGCCCCCCCCCCCGACGTCCGATTCACCCCTCCCCCCCCCCGCCGGACCGCTCGCACCCCCACCCCGAAGGACCGCTCGCACCCCCACAGCCTCCCCCCCATCATGTAGAAGCTGCCTACCATCGTCCTGCTGCTTCCTCTGCCGGCGGTCCTACCCCTTCTCTTAGCCCTGCGTCTATGCTGCTTCCTCTTCCGGCGGTCCCGCCCTTTCTCTGACGTCAGAGAAAGGGCGGGACCGCCGGAAGAGGAAGCAGCGTAGACGCAGGGCTAAGAGAAGGGGTAGGACCGCCGGCAGAGGAAGCAGCAGGACGACGGTAGGCAGCTTCTACATGATGGGGGGGTGGGGAGGCTGTGGGGGTGCGAGCGGTCATTCGGGGTGGGGATGCGGGTGCGTGTTCGAGCGCGAGGGGTCCTGCGGGGTGAACTATGTCGGGGGGGGAACTATGTAAAAAAAAAGGGGGATAAAGCGTTCACACGTATAACGCGCACAGTTATGCACGGTTTGTAAAATCGTGTATAACGCGTGCGTTATATGCGTGAAAATACGGTACTCCTTATTGCTGCTAGCAGAATCTAAAGCAAGATTGAAAAGCAGTAGTGAAATAGGGCATCCTTGACGCATACCTCTAAACAAGAAAAAAGAAGAAATGTCACTCAGGAGGTTTGAAACATACTGTTTCTAAATGACACTTTTTTTTTTTTTCAAAAGCAGACTGAAAATACCCCATTTTTGACATTTCTTGAAAAGTCACAAAATTTAAAGTCAAATTGTAAAGTAACGAGATTAGCTTATAGGTTGAAATCATATATTTGAGAACAAAGTCAAGTCACAAAATAATAGACAAAATTTTACAGGGATAGTTTCATTATTACAGGAGTCGCATCATTATTACAAGAGTCACAAAAGGCTAAACACTGAAATTTTTTAGCACGTCCGTTTTATCATCCCATTTTACCAAAGTTACCTCTCTTTTTAGAAAACCGCAATAGTGGTTTTTAGTGCAGGCCGGCACACTGAATGCTCTGAGCTGCTCACGATGCCCAAAGGAACTCTGAGTGTCAGGAGCAGCACAGATCATTCAGCGCGCCACCTGCACTTAAAACCACTATCGCGGTTTTGTAAAAGGGGAGGGTTAGTTTGAGTCATGTAATATTCAGCATACAAAGTTTCATTAAAAGCTGTGATGGTGAAGTGGGGCACTTTTCAAAAATTAGGCCACTTAACATGGAATGACCCTAATGCAGTTCAGAGAAGAAAATTTAATAATAGACAGTTTTGTTCTGTTAGTTAGAACTTTAACAGGATTACCCTGTAAGAGACAGTTTCAGATATATTGAAGATTTTACTAATAGTTTTCTTATATTCAAAATTATTGGTTGAAAATTTGGAACATTTATAGATAAAAGGCTCCTTTTATCAAGGTAACTGTGGGGAGTCAGCTGCATATGTTGCATAAGATGTACTTCAGATAGTTCATCCATATATCTGGACTGCTACTGTTTAATGCGTCATTAGTATGTGACTAAATTTGATCACCAAAATATTGTATTAGTAACCAACTTCTAAACTGTTATTATGTCTTTATCAGGATTGGAAGACTCTTTGATGGCACTGAACCTATTGTTTTGGATAGTCTCAAGCAGCATTATTTTATTGATAGAGATGGGCAGATGTTTCGATATATCTTAAACTTCCTACGAACTTCAAAGCTTCTCATTCCAGATGATTTCAAGGTAAGAGTTCCAAGTTGCAAGAGATCAAAACAGTACTGTGAATGGAGCTAAGGCACAGATTTTTTTTTAATAAAAAATATACATAGATGAATGACCCCTAATTCCTTCTACTATCTGCTGATAAGCAGTTTGTGACTACATATAGAAATCATATTTCAAAAGGTCTGTAGGAGGGGGAGTGCAGCCTTGTGGTTATTTTATTTAGCATTTTATTTAGCATTTATATACCACTTACAACCTAAGTGGTTTACATTCAGGTACATTCAGGTCAGACCGCACCTGGAATACTGCGTCCAGCATTGGTCTCCATACCTAAAGAAAGATATAAAACTGCTAGAGAAGGTGCAGAGATGAGCAACGAAGCTAGTGAAAGGTATGAAGAACCTGGACTACGAGGAACGACTTAGGAGACTGGGGTTGTTCTCTCTTGAGAAGAGGAGACTGCGAGTGGATCTGATCGAGACTTTCAAAATACTGAAAGGATTCGACAAAATGGAGCAGGGAAAGCAGTTAATTACAATGTCCAATGTGACACGGACAAGAGGACATAAACTGAAGCTGAGAGGGGACAGGTCCAGGACGAATATCGGGAAGTTCTGTTTCACGCAGCAAGTGGTGGACACCTGGAATGCTCTCCCAGAGAAAGTAATTGCAGAATCCACCATTCTAGGATTTAAGGGTAAACTAGATGCACATCTCCCTTGAGAAGCATACAGTGATATGGGGACTAAAACTATGATAGGGTACACCTGGCGGGGCCTCCGTGTGTGCAGATCACCGGACTTGATGGACCCAGGGTCTGATCCGGAGATGGCAATTCTTATGTTCTTATGTACTCTAGCATTTTTCCCTGTCTGTCCTGGTGGGCTCACACTCTATCTAATGTACCTGGGGCAATGGGGGTTTTAAGTGACTTGCCCAGAACCTCAGTGTGCTGAGGCTGTAGTTCTAACCACTGTGCCTCAGCACCCTGAGCTTGTGAGTTCAATCCCAGCCTGCTCCTTGTGACTCTATTGGTAGCATGGAATATTGCTACACCTTGGGTTTTGGCCAGGTACTAGTGATTTGGATTGGCCGCCGTGAGAACGGGCTACTGGGCTTGATGGGCCTTTGGTCTGACCCAGTAAGGCATTCTTATGTAAGTCACCTAACTCACCATTGTCCCAGGTCCCACAGATTTGTGAGCCTGCCAGGACAGATAGGGGAAAATATCCAAGAGTGGAATCCAAATTATATTAGAAGAGTAACTGAGAAGAATATAATAATGGAGGTGGGAATGCTAAATTATTACTTGTCTAATTAGGATAAGAAACAGAAAGATAGAATGGTAACAGTAGAGAGTATCTAAATTGGCAAGTGGCAACACAATAGTTAGTAGCAGAGATTTCCAGTTCAATAGGTGAGACATTCTAGACAGCAGGGTTATTTACCTTTAGTCGCATGGTTGCAGAAGGAATCCACTCCAGATTTTTCACTCTGCCTCTATAGTACTTCACTGTGCAGTTTAGCACCCTCCACAGTTTTTTGTTTTTTTTTTTCTTCTACACGCATGGATGCAGTTGTGTGTGTTCTGCCCTCCCCATTTTATTATTTTAATTTGATGTTATTTTGTCCCTTTTGGGGTAAATTAGTGCTTGGAGCGATTTTAAAGCTCTGCCTGCTTGAGAATACACAGACTTCGCTCTATGTCTGACAGGCTGATCCTTCTGGGTCCCTGTTGGCCAGCCTGCATAGGTTTGGACACATCCTAGATTCACCCTGCCATGATGCTTGCGCTGCCTGACCCTGATCTGGGGGATCCAGGTGCAGATGATTTGCTTGCTGACCCCTTATTTACAGGTGCAGTGCTTCCTGGGGCAGGAGATCAGGGACTGTGTGCTAGATCTGTGGAACCCTTTGGAGTTTTGGGAACCTGCGCCTATTTGAGTTTGTGGCATTGCCAGACCTTCTTTCTGAATTTTTACAGAAGGTCTTTTTGGTCATTCAGGTGACTCCGGCCACTTCTTCCTCCTGGCTTTGTGGTTTATACTTGCTACCTTCCCCTGGTACCCTGATAATGTGCGTTCTGGTCTTGGAGCAGTTTAATTCTCCGGAGAGTGCTCTGACATGTACTAGAGCTTTGCCACGCTGGGATTTTATGGCAAGGGAGTGTCAGCAACTTTTGGTTCAGCCCAAGGTTGATTTTTGGTAGCGGAGGTGACAGAATCCACCTTTCTCCCCCAATGTGGGTGTTTTAATATTGGAAGATATACAGGTCTACCGTGTGGAGGTGGTCCTCAGGAAGCTCTTTGACACAGGTGCTTTAGGCATTAAAGCTGCTTTGGCAATGTTTTGTGTCGCTCGCACATGTCACGCTTAAGAGCGTGCTCTGGAAAGTGAAGCGGTGATTCCCTCTTCTTTTTTGTTTTGGATGGCTCAGTTTATATGCTTGATGCATTGTATGCCTTTATGTGAGTTTGACTCAGGTGTAAGAGTAATCCATCTCTGCCTGCAATGAGCTGCTCTTTCCACGTCCAAGGCTCCTTTGGCTTGGCTACCTTTTCAAGAGCTGTGATTGTTTGACATAGGTCTGGATGGCTTCATGGATTCTAGATTGGACCGTTGCCCTACGACTCAGCCTGATAATAGACCCGGCCCTCCTGGGGTTCTGGTTGTTCTGATCTCATGGCGCCCAGCGCTTCCAACCATGTGCAAGTGACACATCACAGGTGTTTTGTCAGGGCTGCCAGTACTGGTATAATGGCTACAGATGTTCCTACCCTCTCAACTTCAGTGCTGCGCCTCCTGATTCACAGGCACAATGGCACCAGGTCAAAGGATGCCCCGCTGCAGATACTCCGTCTCAAAACATTTCTGCCAGTCTGGATGTGCGTTCTGGTCAACCTTTGGGTCTTTGAGTTTATTTGGTCAGGTTATAAACTGGAATTTGCTCGACCTCTGACAGATTGGTTAATGGGCTCTGCTCAGATCTCACAGACATAGTGCTCAGGATTCCAACCACCATTGCTGGTTTTTCAAACTATTGACCCAGTATCGCCCGACCTCTCGAGCTCAGGCAGATACTCCATTTACTTTCTCGTGCCAAAGAAAGACTTTGAAGAGTGGAGGCCTATTCTGGATCTTCAGCACATGACTGCAGCTCTCAAGATTCTACAATTTTGGATGGAGACCGTGCGTTGGGTCATTGCAGTAATGATTCCAGGACAGTTTCTTGCCTCTCTGGATCATACAGAGACGTGCTTGCACATCTCCTTTTTTTCTAGCCCACCACAAAGTTTTGCAGGTTCATGTTGGAACAACATTATTAGTTATTGGCCCTGCCCTTTGGACTGGCTTCAGTTCCCCGGACCTTCACTAAGGTGATGGTAGTGGTGGCTACTTACCTGTGGCAGAAAGGTCTCCAGGTTTACCCTTATTTAGAGGACTGGTTGATCAGATCTCCCTCGTTGGCCGAAGGACACCATGTATTAGAGCAGGTGCTCCAGGTGATGGAAGACCTGGGTTGGATTATCAGATTCAAAACAAAAATACTAAAATGGACCATCTTGACACCCACGCACTTGCTCGAATACCTGTGAGTTCCTGTCGACCCAGCAGCAGGCCGAATCTCTCAACATATTCCACCATTTCTACAAAATTGGAGATCATGGCAGAATGGCTTACACTAAACAAACTTAAGTTAATTCTCTAAAAACCACAGTGTTGCTTTTCTCTTCAAGAAACTCACCGGTAAAAACATTAAACTTCACTATGAAGGGAGCCCCCTGAAATTCTCATCAACAACTAAAATCTTAGGTGTTGTAATAGACAATACCTTAAGCTTTCATTCTCATATCTCTAAGGTGGTAACTTCCTCCTTTTATGTTCCCCATCAAATTTGATTCATTGGTTCATTTCTTCAACAAAGCTCACTCTTTATTCTCTTACACTCTCTGATGCTGTCCAAGCTTGATTATTGTAACTCCATCCTCATTGGTCTGCCTAAATATCAGTTGCATAGGCTACAATTAGTTCAGAACACTGCATTTAGACTACTTCATTGCTGTTCCAAGTTCAATCATGTCACTCCACTACTAAAAGCTGAGCATATCCTTCCAGTCTCATATCACATCACATTTAAATACAATATTCTCTCACCAAATATTATCAAGTAGAATTCCTTCTTTCTTGTTCAGTTTCTTGGTTCAGTTTTCTCCGCAAAGAACCCTTCATTCATCTTAACAATAGTTACTTGTCCTATCATTTCAAAAATTATTTATTGATTTTCATAGGAACTCTTCATTTTCCGTCATGGCTCACACTCTTTGGAATTCTTTACTTTACTATCTTCGTACTGAAAGCTCGTTTCCAACATTCAAAGTGCATAAAATGTACCCTTTTGGACTTGGTTTCAGGTCAAGATCCTTTTATACACATACAGGAGGAGGTGGGTGGGGGGTGAGCTTATTTCGGGGGGTTGTGGGGGTTGGTCTTAAGTTATTTATGTATAGTTTCTTGGTGTTTTCTGAACATATTGCTAATTTATGGAAATTTTCTTACACTGTGTATCAGCTATATTTTGCTATATAAAATTAATAAACAATTTTTAAAATAAATAACAAAGTGCAACTAAAGGCCTATTATTTCTCATTGGCATTTTGCTCATAATCTGCTGCATAGTAGCTTATTCTCAACACTTAATATGCAGTTGAGACACATTACCTCTCTCCAACATTTTGCTTATAACTCCCAGGTAATTTTCTGTACTTCTGCACTGAATGTTCTTTTTGATCTTCAGAGATAATCTATGGCCAATTTACTTTCTTTCAGCATTTCAATCAAATTCCAATATGTATGGGCAAAAATCAAACATGCATGGGCGGAAATCATACACGTCTAGCGCTTTATCCCTACCTTCTATGTTTCACTCCTTCCCTTTCCCCACTCTTTTCTTTTTATTGTAACCAACCCATTATTCTCCTTTCCCTATGTCTCCAATTTTTGATAATCTTGTTTTTGTCTTCCCTCCCCTTTTTTATTTTTTATAAATATTATTTTATATTCTAAACCAATGAGATTTTAACCTCTGTTTTATATTTGCAGTATATCAAATAAGAACTACCAGTAGACTGTTCACAGAAACTATGTGCTCAGCTTTCTTCCTTCCTGGAGCAGTCGGCTCCTTCAGCATGGAATTATCTTCAGGTTGCGGGATCAATGGTTACCAATTGGATGTGATTCCTTGGGAGAGGGCGTGCACATGTCCTCTACAACATGCTTTGCTCTCTCACTGGGTTCCACACAGGGGTGCCTTACAGACCCTTTTACCTTGGCCTCTGGAAGCCGAGCAAGCATGGCCTGGTGGCTTCTCCTGTAATCGCTCTGCTGGGGCGTCCCACAGCACTTTGCCTCCTTGATCGTGGTGATGACAGAAGCTATCCATCAGGGCTGGGGAGCTCATTGCAATCGTTGTCTTGTTCAAGGGTGTTGGACATCTTCTTAGCAACAGTTGTCAATCAACCAGTTGAAGCTCGGAGCCATTCGTCTAGCTCTGTCTGGTGGACCAAGAGATCCAGGTATTCTCCAAGAGTATGACAATAGTAGTTTATGTCACACTCTAGGGAGGAACCAAGAGCACTCCTCTGGCGGAGGAAGCCTGTCTCTTTTTCATAGTACTGTTGGCAGCGTAGGTGGCGGGAGTAGACGACGTTCAAGCAGACTTCTTCAGCAAACAGCCTCTGGATTCAGGCAAGTGATTTCTGTTCCCAGAGGTGTTCCAAGTGATAGTGGAGCACTGGGGAAGACTCTGCTTCGACCTTAGGGCCACAGCAAGAAGCAAGTAAGCGGATTTCTGCTTCAGTCGATGATCCAAGCTCGGAAGCGAGGGACTCAACACTCTCGTGGCTGCTGTGGCCTCCGGAGATTCTCCTGAATGTTTTTTCCTCTTTGGCTAATGCTCAGCCGAGTCCTTCGGAGGATCACAGCTCTTCCAGGCCGCATCATTCTGGTGGCTCCAGATTGGCCTTCCAGTCCATGGTACGCAGATTTGCTGTGCCTGCGGTACAGAGGTCTCAGCCTTCAGCTGAGCGTCTCTCCAGGATTCGTCATGCAGGGTCCTAGTATCTATGGAGGATCCGAGTCACTTTGCTCTTCCGGCTTGGCTCTTGAGCGTGCAGCCTTAAAGCAACAGAATATTCTGCCCTGGTTGTTGATACTTTTCTGAAGTCTACAAAGCCGTCTTCGGTGTTGGCTTAGCTACATGCATGGAAGACCTACCACAATTGGTGTGCACAGGTCAAAGTGGACCCCTATTCAGCTCTGATCTTGCAAATTCTCACCTTTCTTCAGGCTAGTTTGAATAAAGATTTTATTGTGGCTTCTCTTCAAGTCCATATGGCTGGATTCTCCTGTTTTAGATCCCGGAAGCATCAGTCTTCTTTGGTGTCTCATCCTGATGTTGGTAGACTCTTGAAGGGAGCTCTTTGTGTCTGACCACTGGTTAAGCACCGTTTCCCTTCCTGGAACCTTAACTGGGTATTGTCTAGCCTTGCTAAGGCATCTTATGAGCTCCTTTGAAATGCTACCCTCTTGGACATGATGCTCAAAACCGTTTTTCTGGTTGCCATTACATAGGTGCTTCGAGTGTTGGTACTGAGGGCTTGGTCAGGGGTTTCTCTTCTGATGGTTCCTTCCTACTTGCCAAACATGATTTTGGTTTTCCTGGTCAGTCAGGATGTGTGTTTTTTTCCTGACTTTCAGCCGACAGGTTCCCAGTCACAGCATCACCTGTTGAAGAAGCTGGATGTGCATAGTGCTTCTGCGTTACTTGGAGGTCACCAACGAGTTTTGTCTCTTTGATCATTTGTTTGTGCTGACTCATTCCATTCATTGGGATGCTCCCACTTCCAAGGCTACGGTTTCCAGATGGTTCTGTAGGGCCATTTCGTCAGCTCACATTTTTGTGGGGACACAGTCTCCTGTTTCCGTCAAAGCACATTCTACCAGAAGTGTGGTCTCTTTGTGGGCCCCAGAAAGAGCTATCTCTCATGTGAAGATTTGTTTGCCGGCAACATGGTCTTCTCTTCACACGTTTGCCAAATTGTATGGAGTGGTTGTGGTGGCAAGACAGGTCCGCCTTTGGGTCCTCGATCTTACAAGTCAGTGCAGCAAGCCCACTCTAGTTTTTTGGGGGGCTCCTTTTGCACATCCCTACTGTCTAGAACAATGGTTCCCAACCCTGTCCTGGAGGACCACCAGGCCAATCGGGTTTTCAGGATAGCCCTAATGAATATGCATGAGAGAGATTTGCATAAAATGGAAGTGAGAGGCATGCAAATCTGCTCCATGCATATTCATTAGGGCTATCCTGAAAACCCGATTGGCCTGGCGGTCCTCCAGGACAGGGTTGGGAACCACTGGTCTAGAATGTCTCACCTATTGCACTGGAAAAAGAGATTATATACTTACCCTGGTAAGCTCTTTTCCAGTAGATAGGTGAGACATTCTAGACTCCTGCCCAGTATTTACTGCTCCTGCTTATAGTTTTCAGTCTGTTTGTTTCTCCAAGCTGTTTCTTGGATGCCTGTCAGCCCGAGGGCTGGAAATAATTTGTATATATGTTTCCATTTATTGGGGAGTAGTTTCTCAGCTTCTTTGAAGGCGGTGTTGGCATTTCACTTTGATGTTGGTTGAATTCTTGAGCAGAACAGTTGGGTTGAGCCTTTTACCTCTACTTCACTTAGAGGCTCTCCGTGCTTGGGCGCTAAACTGCACAGTGAAGAACTATAGAGATAGAGTGAAAAATCCGGTGTAGATTCCTTTTGTAACCATGCGACTAAAGGTAAATAACCCTACTGTCTAGAATGTCTCACCTATCTACTGGAAAAGAGCTTACAAGGGTAAGTACATAATCTCTTTTTCAATAAACCCAATATTGGGTAAAAGTCTGGTCAGAACATTTTAAGAAGTAACTTTCTTAGAGAGAATAAATGAATGGTCATAGAATCGACAAGGGGGCTTGAACTTTGGTTTTAGTTGTCATAGGAATTTAGGCCCTGGTGTTGGGGGATTTAAAAAAGTGACTGACAAGCAATGTTATTCTTTTATCACAAATCATAGTTACCAAATGCAAGGGTACACCTTTGGGATTAGTTGGGATTAGTGCCCAAGAAAACAGTCTTGAGTGTCATTGTAGGCAATACAATAAAACCTTCTACCCAATGTGCAGTGGCAGCCAAAAAAAGCAAACAAGATGCTAGGACTTATTTAAAAAGGGATAGTTAACAATACTAAGAATGTTATAATGCCTCTGTATCGCTCCATGGTGTGACCTCACCTGGCGTATTGTGTTCAATTCTGGTCTCCTTATCTCAAGAAAAATATAGCGGAACTAGAAAAGGTTCAAAGAAGAGCAACCAAGATGATAAAGGGGATAGAACTCCTCTTATATGAGGAAAGACTAAAAAGGTTAGGGCTCTTCAGCTTGGAAAAGAGACTGCTAGGATATGATTGAAGTCTACAAAATCCTGAGTGGTAAAGAACAGGTTCAAGTGGATTGATTTTTTTTTTTTTTTTTTACTCTGTCAAAAATTACAAAGACTAGGGGACACTTGATGAAGTTACAGGAAACTACTTTTAAAACCAATAAGAGGAGATATTTTTTCACTTAGAGAATAGTTAAGCTCTGGAACACGTTTCCAGAGGTTGTGGTAAGAGTGAATAGCGTGGCTGGTTTTAAGAAAGGTTTGGACAATTTCCTGGAGGAAAAGTCCATAGTCTGTTATTGAGACAGACTTGGGGAAGCCACTGCTTGCCCTGGATTGGTAGCATGGAATATTGCTACTCTTTGAGTTTTGGCCAGGTACTGGTGACCTGAATTGGCCCCCATGAGGATGGACTACTGGGCTAAATGGACCATTGGTCTGGCCCATTAAGGCTATTCTTATGTGCTTATGATTAAGCAACCTTCAGGACTGAGAATACTGCAAGCTTCTGAATCCTGTGGTAAATGTAGATCACCTTTTACTGCACCCTGGTATCGCCTCTCCCCCCATCCCCCCAATCCATCAAGTTTTAACTGTGCCCTGTTAAACTGCCATGCTGATTTTTGCAAACAATTCTAATGACAAGAACATAAGAATTGTCATACTGGGATATCAACAGTGGCCAACTCAGGTCCCAAGTACCTAGGTAGACCCAAGTAGTAAAACAGATTTTATGCTGTTTATCCTCGGAATAAAGAGTGGATTTTCCCCAAGCCATCTCAATAGTGGCCTATGGACTTCTCATGTAGAAAATTAGCCAAACCTTTTTTTAAACCCTGCTAAGCTAACTGATTTCACTACATTCTCCGGCAATGAATTCCAGAGTTTAATTATATGTTGTATGAAGAAATATTTTCTCCAGTATATTTTAAATCTACTACCATACATACTTTCTACGTGTATTCCAGTCCTTCACATACATGTGTGGAAATGTCATCTTAAAAATATAGGAAGATCAAAGTACACAGCACCTTTATACTGCTCAGTCACTTTAGCTAATATGACTTTTCCATACTGACTGCTTATTATACTACGTTGAACTATTACTTGAAGTAACATCTGTAGCATATAACCTTCTGCACATATGAGAGTAATTTTTATAATAGAGCACTTATATGCCTTTAGAAAATAGGCTTCTAGAACTATCTAAAATAGTATTCAAATGCTCTCACATAAATTCATATCTACTCTGAGGCAGGTACAAATATGATTATGAACTCTATAAATGCACATTTATATTTTATTAAGTGCATGTAAACATTGCAACATACAGAGTACAAAACAATTCAGACAGTAAGTAATGTTGCATTCTAGAAATACAGCAAGAATATCAGTATTTATAGAAAATATAAAGGAAAAAAATCTATGGGCTCCTTTTATCAAGGTGTGGTAGGCGGTTAATGCACGGAGTACCGCGTGTTCAACCGCCTGCAGCGCTAGTACCTAACGCCTCCATTGACGAGGCTTTAGGATTTTAGGCTGCCGCAGGGGTTAGCGCGTGATGAAATGTCCGACGCGCTAACCCCCGTAGCGCACCTTGATAAAAGGAGCCCTATATCTTCTGGCACTCTCTGGTTGATATAACAGAGAAATACTTGAGAGCTATTTGAAAATTTTGAACAACAGTGCCAATTGTTATGGTTTTATATGCATTCATAGTTAATCATCTTTAAAAATGTATTTATCCCAGGACAAGCAAGCAGCATATTCTCACATATGGGTGACGACATCCAAGGAGCCTGGTATGAACAGTGTTAAAGTGTACTGTCACTTTAACTTCTTTAGAAGTCTCAAGACTGCCCGTACCACACATACACAAGTGCCTTCTTACTGACATCAGCTCGTGGGACCATCAGTTCTTAGGTTTCCGCAAAGCTAAGAATATATGTGTCGTTGGAGTCTTTCTAATTGCGCGAGATATATATATATATTTTTATTTTTAAAGTTTTGTGCTTTCCTATTCTATTTTTAACTTCATTTCTTTCATTTTCCTTGGTAGTACTTTATAAATCTCTTTGTTCGGGATTTTTTCTAAGAATTTTTCTTTCCTGTGTTTTCGGGCCTTTGGTCTTCCAAACTGTTCTTGTGGCCAAAGGCATCAAATCTTTTTCGGTCACAACCATTAGAGAAAAATTGATTCCTTTTGATCTTGGTGTTGGCAGTTTTTCCTTCAACGTCAAAGCCTTCTAGCAGCTTCAAGAGGTATTCTCGGTGCAACAGGGCCATATCAGTCACCGATCCACACAATTGGTGTCTTCAGTGCCTTATTACTAAGCATCGAGTAGACTCCTGTTCTCACCGATCAAAGTTACAAAAATACTCTTTGAAGGCTCGATGTCTACATCAGGAAAAATTTTTCGGGCCTCAAGATTCATCCACGATGTCCATAAGTTACATCGACTGAAGGAAAGCTTGGAACAGGCCTCTGAAAATTTTTCAGTGTGGTGGTGGTTTTATCTGAAGAAGCCAGCCACGCCAATGACGAAAAATCTTCAGAGACCCATTCAGAGGCTTTCTTTGTGCCAACGAGTCCCTCCTTGATGTATCTTCCGGCTTTGCAAAACTGGAAGTTACATCAAGGAGGGGCTTGTTGGCTAAAGGAAGGCCTCCTAGCTGGCTTCTCAAGATTTTTTGGTGTGGCTTGGCTGGCTCTTTTGGGTAGTGAGTGTGAGGGGAGCTGGGGAGGAGGTGCTGACCCATGATGGGGGGTGTCACCTGCCACTGTCGATGTATTCATTGAGGGGGGTGCTAAGACAGTGCTGGATTTGTGCTGGGGGAAGAGAGGTGTTGGAGCAATGGGGGGAGGCTGGAGGGAAGGGAGAGAGGTACTGATTAAAGAATGACATGGGGAAAAATTCTGTCCCCGTCCCCGGACCATCATCCTCTGCACCTTTCACCGCCCCGTCCCTGTCTCTGCCGTCCCCTTCACTGCCCCGTCACCATCCCCGCTGTCTATTTCACCGCCCTATCACCGTCCCTGTCTTCAGCGTCTTCTCCTCTCCATCCCCCCATCCCCAGCACCCTTCACGCTGTCCAGCAGCTCCCTCCCGCCGGCCAGCCGTGCATTTCCCTCCCTCCCTCCTTTTCTCTTACCTTTTCTTCTTGAAACTGGCGATTTCTATAAGACTACGAGCTGTATTACAGCCGGAGCCTTGAAGTCGCGTCGGGTTGTCAGCTAGAAAAGTCTCCTCCGATGCAACCGGAAACAGGAAATTGCGTCAGATGAGTCTTTTTCTAGCAGGCAACGCGACGCGACTTCAAGGCTCCGGCTGTAATACAGCTCGTAGCCTTATAGAAATCGCCAGTTTCAAGAAGAAAAGGTAAGGGAAAAGGAGGGAGGGAGATGCATGGACGGCCGGCGGAAGAGAGTGGGCTGCCGGATCGAACGCTCGTTCACCGCGTGTTCACTACTTGTTCACCACCCCGTGCTACCATTCACCGCTCCATGGGGCGGTGAATGGCCTTGTCCCCGAACTTGCGGTGACCTTTTTTTTGGTCACCGTTTTGGCGGGTTACCCGCGGCTAGCCGCGGGTAACAACCACCATGTCATTCTCTAGTACTGATGTGGAGGGGGGCTGGAGCTGAAGGGAAAAGAGAGGTGCTAGACATAAAGCTGGGAGTTGGGGGAGAAAGGAAAGGTACTGGATTTGCGGCTCGGAGCTAGAGGGAAGGGAGAGAGATGTTGGACCCATGGGAGGAGGGGCTAGACAGAGAAAAGGGAGCGAGATGCCGGATCCTTGGGGAATGTTGAGAGAAGGGAGAGAGGTACTGGACCTGCAGGGAGGAGAAAAAGGAAGGAAAATAAATCTGAATCAAGGGGATGAAGGGAGTAAAATATTTAACACAGTGGACGGGTGGAGAGAGGGAGGAAAGAAGGTGAGAGACACTTTGGTGTAAAGGAGTCAGAGGGGAGAAGCTGGACACAGGGAGATATATGAAAAGGGGAGATGTTGGGTATGGATGGTAGCATAGGAACAGGGACATAAAGAGGAACACAGAAGATGGCTAGACATGAGGGAGAAGAGGAACGCAGAAGAGAGATGTTGGACTTGGGAGGGGGGAGGGCATAGGAACACAGAGAATTGACACTTGACATGGAGGGGATGATGAAAGCAGAGAGATGGGCACAGGGGAAATACTAGAAAGGGAAGTACAGTATTGGAGACATAGAAAGGAGATGCTTGCTAAACATGGGGGAAACAACATATACAGAGATGGAAGATGAATGGTGAGCATAGAGAAAGAAGACATCAAATGGTCAGGAGACCCTGGCAAGTGATTTAAGAGTAGACAGATGGAAACAGAAATCAGAGTCTGAGACCAATGTTATGTGAAGAATAAAGTGACAAGACAACAAAAGGTAGAAAAAATATTTTTTTATTTTGTGATTAGAATATATCAGATTTGAAATATGTATCCTGTTAGAGCTGGTGTTAGATATAACTTGGGACTGCAAAGCCCAGGCTATGCTTCTTTAGCTTCCAGCTGGCTTAGGGGGGGCTCTCTGACCAGGGGGTAGTTGCCCTACTTGCACTCCCCTAACACTATTCCTGCCACTGTTAGCTTGATTTTTTTTTTTTTTTTTAATGAAGCATTCTGTAGTAATTTGACTTCAATTTTCTCAATAGTGGAGGGGATATTTGTGAGGGGGAAGCAGGAGTTTTGTTGATCCTTGCTCTGTATTATTTGTGATTTGTAAAATGACAATTTCTACAGAATATTGTTTCTTTTTATACTTTAATAAAATAAGCTCAATATAAAACTATTTGAGGCTTGTTCGGATGGGATCAGATTGTTTGCAGGATAGAGACTGAGCTTGCAGGGATAGGGTGGGGACAGAGCTGAGCTCGCGGGGACAGAGGCAATCCCCCCCCCCCCCCCGGTCATTCTCTACTTTGAATAACAAACCTCTAGCTACACACCTATCGATTTTCTAGGTTCATGAAAGGCCTCATAAATTCAGAGCCTCCAATCAAACTTCCTCTAGTTACTTGGGACCTACATGTAAATGTTGTTTTCACCACTTTAATGAAACCTCAATTTAAGCGCCTTGTGACTACGCTACTTAAATAGCTCACCTGGAACGTAGTCTATTTAATTTGTATCACTTCTGCATGGCGAGTTAGTAAACTTGTAGTAACATAGAAACATGATGGCAGATAAAGGCCAAATGGCCCAGCCAGTCTAGTATCTAATTCACCTTACACAACTTTTTATCATGATAGAGTTGTTCTTCACACTCATCCAAAATACCTACCTAAAGTAGTCTCAGATTTTCTTCTCATCCAGTCTATAATATTACCTGTCTTGTTCCCAAGGCCACATTCCCACCTTGGAGAAGTGGCACTCCACACATTGGACTGTAAATGTGCCTGTCTGGATCGAATGCTCAGCTGTTCCTCTCCTTCAGTACCAACAGACTAAAAGTTCCTGTTACTAAGAGAACAATCTCTGTATGATTAGCGTACTGCATCTCGTTCTGCTATGTTTGGGCTGGGCTGCCACTAGAAGGTCATGTCACAGCATATAAGAGTAATGGAATAAGAGCACATAAGAGTAATAGCAACTTCATTAGTTTATCTTAGTTACACTCCCATTGAGGACATTTGTAAAGCAGCAACCTGGTTCTCAATTCACACTTTCATATTCCAGACAGGCTAGTTGGTTTGGCCAAGCAGTTCTACAGAATTTGTTTGCCAACTTCCCTCCATCCCTTATGTATCAACTGGAGAGCCCCACATGTAAGAATATGCTGCTTACCAGCTTGTCCTGACATAAAGCACAGTTACTTACCTGTAACAGGTGTTGCCAGGGAAAGCAGGCATATGTTCTCACAACCGAGACTTGGTTCATGGACTCCCATGGGTGGGATATGGCTATACCGGGATACAACTTACTTCGTCAAGACAGAGAGAGCAAAATAGGAGGAGGGGTAGCACTATACACTAAAGAAGTCATCAAAGTAACCAGAATCGCAGATGTCAAATACACCGGGGAATCCCTCTGGGTGAACTTGGCCAGGTGGAATGACAAATGCCTGTATCTTGGCGTAGTATACAGACCTCCAAGACAACAGGAAGACATGGATATAGCTCTTACAAAAAAAACTCCACACAATACTTACATATATTAAATTCAATCATTTAGTCCATTTCATCCCAATAGCACCAGTGGGGTTTTGTAATCAGAATATCCACAGCGAGCAACGACTTAGCTGCACTCCAGAATCTAGCATTGTTGTCATCAACAAATTCCAGCTTGCCGCAGGACCTGGTCAACTCCTCTTCACTGTAAATACGCCCAAAAGGGAATCCCCATTTTAACGGTCAAGGCTGCGTCAGGAAATCAAAGCAGCGCTCATCCGTGCTGGCTCATACTCAGTTCTCTGCACTTGGATTCAAAATGGTGTTTTTCACGCTGAGCCAGCACGGATGAGTGCTGCTTTGATTTCATTGATGTCATATGCGGATGACATTCTTTTCCTCATCCCTCTAACCAACAACCAAACTGACACTTTCAAGAAAATCTCAGATAACATAGAAAGAATCCAAACCTGGGCAACAACTCACAAACTGAACCTAAATACATCTAAAACCAAAGCTTTCTACTTTCATACCGCCCATCAGACAGCACCGACAAACATCACTCTCTATTCTGGCAACACCCTCACAGCAGACAACATCTCCAAAATCCTAGGCTGTATCTTGGACTCCACACTAACCATGAAACCACAAATCTCCCACCTCTGGAAAAAGACCCTCTAGACCAGTGGTTCCCAACCCTGTCGTGGAGGACCTCCAGGCATGTCTGGTTTTCAGGATAGCCCTAATGAATATGCATGAAGCATAATTGCATGCCTGGCACCTCCATTATATGCAGATCTCTCTCATGCATATTGAACAGAGTTTTGGTTCTACATTGCTCATAGGTGCACTGAAATGATAATAATTGTACAAATATTTTCAATCAAATATTGTTTATTAAAATTTTACAGACAGTCCTGTTTCAAGGCATTCATTGGTACAATGGAGGAACATTGCAAGTCAGAGAGTGTAAATGCAACTTCCCTGACTTAACGCCCTCAAAATTCTGTTCTGCTAGGTTCACTTAAATATACCTAATACATGATGACATTTTACTGCCTGCATATAATTTGTCAAGAATACTTGATACCATATAAGGCGCTTGCATGCATATTGGGGGAGTGTCTTTCCCCCTTACATAAGAATTCCTAAAAGTTACATTTTAATACTAGCTTATCTAATAAAGATACAGATGAAACCAAGAAAAGGTATTACAATATACTTACAGAGCAAAAAATTATCCATACACACAGCTTTAAATCATGTCTTCTTAACAGTCAAACTGCTGCTCCCATGTTACTGAGTCACTTAAGAGCATGCACTGAAAATCCTGTGTCTCAGTGAAAGAGAAGGGGAGTGGCCAATGCACTCCCACAAAACCTACATTTTTCTATATAACTCCTCCAGTACAATTTTAGAGATAATTATATTTCAATCTGAACCCTTGAATATGAAAGTTCCTACATTAATAGTTTACTAAAATTGTATTCATCATATATGCTTTTTGTATATCCAATTAGCATTTCTAACTTTACCCTGCAAAAAAGGAGAGGGAACCCCCCTCCCCTGGAATGTAATCTCTGTATTAAGAAGAAAAGTCCATCTCTGTAGCAACCAGGTCAAAAGCCAAACCTTATCTGCCACAGGTCTTTGGAGACCAGACTGGGCACACATTGAAACAATGGAACTTCATAAAACTAAGCTACAGCCTGGGTGTATCTGCTCTGGTCTTCAACAGAGCTTATATATTAATTCTAGTGACCTGAGAGAAGGCCTCCTCCTGTTTCCAGTGACCTCAGCACAAAACACATATTTGGATCAATATATTATCCCATATTTGTCTTATCTGGTTTGTGTTCTGGCTTATCCAATTGTAATTTTATATAACCATTAATAAACCCTTCTCCTCTGCCCTTGGATTAGGTCCTTATTTTATAAAATCAATCCCTAACTAGTAAATCCAGAGCAATTGGAGGAAAATATGGCTATTTTATTTTTCATGCTTGCCCATTCTACCACATATCTGTCCATTTTTAATAGGCTGCCACGCCCAGGTTCAAAAGGGCCACATTAATATTCATTAGGGCTATCCTAAAAACCTGACTTGCCTGGGGGTCCTCCAGGACAGGGTTGGGAACCACTGCTCTACACCATGAGGCAACTAAGACTTATCAGACCATTTTGCCCTAATTGTGCAGATGATGATCATGCCTCAGTTGGATTACTGTAATTCCTCTAACATGGGAATCAACGCCACCCTTTTCTATAAAATGCAACTCATTCAAAACACAACTATAAGGCTCATATTCAAACTAAAGAGATACAACTTGGTCTCCGCCTACCTCAAACAACTTCACTGGCTACCCAACCCATCTCAAATAAAATTCAAGACATCATACATTGCTTACGCTACGGAAACTCGGCTACACCTCTCATTCACTATTCGCCACGGCATGGTCTGCCTTCCGCAGAAATCTTAACAGGATACAACTAAACCTCCCCACAACAAAAAATCTCAAGTACAGTGGTGCCTCGCATAACGGACGCCTCGCACAGCGAACGCTGCGCACAACGAACTTTATGTCTTGATTCGTACAACGAACTTCGTTTCACACAACGAAGTCGCCCGAGCTGCATCCTTCCGCGCAGGCACTGCGCTTAACTGCCCTCTCTCCGCCTGGCTCCCTCTTGCCCCCCCGACTCCCCGACACGATCGGGGCAAGAGGGAGCTCAAGCCCTCTTGCCTCCCCGACTCCCCGACACGATCGGGGCAAGAGGGAGCCCAAGCCCTCTTGCCCCCCCGACTCCCCGACACGATCGGGGCAAGAGGGAGCTCAAGCCCTCTTGCCCCCCCGACTCCCCGACACGATCGGGGCAAGAGGGAGCCCAAGCCCTCTTGCCCCCCCGACTCCCCGACACGATCGGGGCAAGAGGGAGCTCAAGCCCTCTTGCCCCCCCGACTCCCCGACACGATCGGGGCAAGAGGGAGCCCAAGCCCTCTTGCCCCCCCGACTCCCCGACACGATCGGGGCAAGAGGGAGCTCAAGCCCTCTTGCCCTCCCGACTCCCCGACACGATCGGGGCAAGAGGGAGCCCAAGCCCTCTTGCCCCCCCCGACTCCCCGACACGATCGGGCCAGGAGGGAGCCCAAGTCCTCCTGGCCACGGCGACCCCCTAACCCCACCCTGCACTACATTACGGGCAGGAGGGATCCCAGGCCCTCCTGCCCTCGACGCAAACCCCCCCCCCCCCCCAACGACCGCCCCCCCCCAAGAACCTCCGACCGCCCCCCAGCCGACCCGCGACCCCCCTGGCCGACCCCCACAACACCCCCAACCCCCTTCCCCGTACCTTTCTGTAGTTGGCCGGACAGACGGGAGCCAAACCCGCCTGTCCGGCAGGCAGCCAACGACGGAATGAGGCCGGATTGGCCCATCCGTCCCAAAGCTCCGCCTACTGGTGGGGCCTAAGGCGCCTGGGCCAATCAGAATAGGCCCGGGAGCCTTAGGTCCCTCCTGGGGGCGGGGCCTGAGGCACATGGGCCCAACCCGACCATGTGCCTCAGGCCCTGCCCCCAGGAGGGACCTAAGGCTCCCGGGCCTATTCTGATTGGCCCAGGCGCCTTAGGCCCCACCAGTAGGCGGAGCTTTGGGACGGATGGGCCAATCCGGCCTCATTCCGTCGTTGGCTGCCTGCCGGACAGGCGGGTTTGGCTCCCGTCTGTCCGGCCAACTACAGAAAGGTACGGGGAAGGGGGTTGGGGGTGTCGTGGGGGTCGGCCAGGGGGGTCGCGGGTCGGCTGGGGGGGCGGTCGGAGGTTCTTTGGGGGGGGGCGGTCGTTGGGGGGAGGGGGGGTTTGCGTCGAGGGCAGGAGGGCCTGGGATCCCTCCTGCCCGTAATGTAGTGCAGGGTGGGGTTAGGGGGTCGCCGTGGCCAGGAGGACTTGGGCTCCCTCCTGGCCCGATCGTGTCGGGGAGTCGGGGGGGCAAGAGGGCTTGGGCTCCCTCTTGCCCCGATCGTGTCGGGGAGTCGGGGGGGCAAGAGGGCTTGGGCTCCCTCTTGCCCCGATCGTGTCGGGGAGTCGGGGGGGCAAGAGGGCTTGGGCTCCCTCTTGCCCCGATCGTGTCGGGGAGTCGGGGGGGCAAGAGGGCTTGGGCTCCCTCTTGCCCCGATCGTGTCGGGGAGTCGGGGGGGGGCAAGAGGGCTTGGGCTCCCTCTTGCCCCGATCGTGTCGGGGAGTCGGGGGGGCAAGAGGGCTTGGGCTCCCTCTTGCCCCGATCGTGTCGGGGAGTCGGGGGGCAAGAGGGCTTGGGCTCCCTCTTGCCCCGATCGTGTCGGGGGGGCAAGAGGGCTTGAGCTCCCTCTTGCCCCGATCGTGTCGGGGGTGCCAGGGACCACACGGAGTCACCCACCGTACCACCCGATTCGGGTAAGCGCAGGTATCGGTGGGTGGCTTATTTGCGGGGGGGGGTGCCTTATTTTACATTTTTTTCTAAAAAGGGGGGGCTGTCTTATTTGATGGCCCTGCCTTATCATCGGGGAAACACGGTAGAAAAAAAAAAAAAATGAACAGTTAAGTCCCAGTTTTTGCCGCTGAGACTCTGCCCTCTCTCACTGTAAAATTAGACTCTACTTAGTCTGTCTTTAAATTTAAAAAATGTGTGTTGTTTTAAAAAACAATTATGTTTTTAGATGTATCTAAATAAAAATAATAACCAAAAATTTATCTTTTTTTATGTCATCTTAGCATATTTTATGCTGCAGAACGAATTATTTTTTTTTACATGTATTCTTATGGGAAAACGCGTTTCACATAACGAACGTTTCGCATAACAAACTTGCTCCTGGAACCAATTAAGTTCGTTGTGTGAGGCACCACTGTAGAAACGAATATTTCTCCGTGCTCACCTTCTTGGGAGTGAAAACTTTGAATGACCTCACAGAAATTATCAGAACAGAAACTGACTACACCACATTTCGGAAGAAAACTGAAAGCCCTTCTTTGTGATAGCTGATCCCTGCATGTATCTGAGCTCAACCTCTTCTGAATCTTTCCCTCCTTCTCCCCCTTTTCAGAGTCTCCACTCTATTATGCCTAGGGTTTGCCCTAATCTCTATTCCCTCTAAATTCCTCCCTTTCTACTTGTTCCTTTCATGTTCTAATGTAATTCCTTTTTGATGTAAGTCGCCTTGAGCCTAATTAAGTATTGAGCAACGCACAAATAACAGATTAGATTAGACAAGTAGGAGAGATGCAGGCACACTTGTTGGTGAAGTTCTAACTGAGTCTGTGTGTCAGTGCTCTCCCCTAGCTAAAGTAAGCTTTTCGCTGACTGAGCATGTGTTGGTATTGTTTCCTCTGCAGTTGCTCCCCCTATCCTTTTCTTCAGCCAGCTTAACAGTTGCAGCTCTCCCTTGTTCCTCTTCATAACCTCTCAAAAAAGAAAAAAAAGACAGATTTACTTCAGCAAGTTAATTTTTTTCTTTCTTACTTGAAAAAAAAAATCTAAAGACAGGTGTAATAGAACAGCAGGCTGCATTCCTTAAAAAAACAACAATAATTAGGAAAACATCAGAGTTTTCAATTAAGAACTCTACCAACAAGGTACTCGTTAGGACTGCCACAGGATCCTCAGAAGATGGCAAGCCAACAAGTAACAGCATTTGTGGCTCTGTGATCTGACGATAGATGTCTGTATTGATGCTGCCAATGACTGAGCAAGCCCTCCCCCAGGGCCCTGTTTCAGCACCACTGGGGGAGGTAATCTACCAATCCCTGATGTCAATAGACCTCAAGAAATTGGTGGAGTTTGACGGGCAAAATTCAGAGACAACAGAGGTAGCCAGAATTGCCACCCCTTCGCCTGTTGCCGCAATGGCCCTTCAGTATGCAACAGACTTGAGGCCCTCTCAAATGAAAAAGTGGCCTCAGCAGTCAGGGAAGGCTCCCTTGGGCCAAGCTTTGGCTTTGCAATCATCCCCCACCTCTACTCACCAACACCAAAAGGAGCCAGGAATTTATTTATTTGAACACTCAGGCTCTCTCCTGCCTCTGCCATTTCTATTAAAGCAAAATCTTAAACATGTCTTCCTCAGACACTCAGTCAGCAGACCTACATCCTCTAAAACAACCCTCTTTAATAAATCCTATGCCTCTCCTCTGGAGTCAAGCTTCCTTTCAGCCTCAACTTTCTTATATCTATTACAGCACTTTATTCAAGATAGCACAACATTACTTCAAACAGGTTTCACACTGCCACGGCCAGTACTTCCAGCATAAACAGAACCTTTTTTGTCAGCTTAAACCCCCTATCCCATCCCCTCAGGATCTAACCTCCCCCCTCCCAACAGGACTTCCCTAGGATCCAGATTGGGTTTATCTATCTTTTTTTGCACTTCTCCGCTCCATCCTCCTTCTTCTCCAGAGCCATGGTCATACCCTGACCAGAATCTTCCTTCTCACCTAGATCAGTACCCTCTGATCAGCAGCCGACTCAACCAGAGGAACATGGGCTTTCCTCTTACCCTAAATTTCTGCAGAAAGTTTCTACTCTGCTCAGTCTTAATGAAAACACTACTACAACAGGCAAAAAAGATTTCCAAGCTATCTTCCAATCTTGTCAGACTCCTCCTAAGGAATTCATTGCCCTTCATATACATCAAATTCTCCAGGACCTTCAACTCTCTCTAATTGAAAAAAATTCAGTCAATCTCCACTGCTTTTAAGTGTTTGGAATTCAAATACAAAGTACAAAAAGCCCCTGGACATGACATTCAGCAGCTCTCGCACCATTCTATGGTTTCTGAATCAGCCATTAAGAAATCTAAAACATCCAGAGCCCAATTCAACATGCCATCAGGAAAAGAATTTCACCTCTTGGATTCATTAAGCAAGAAAGTCTACCAGGGTTCTATGATGGTGACAAAAATTATAGCCCATCAGCTACAAATACTTAATTTCCAGTATTCAGTCCTTCAACAACTTGAAGGTGCCTCACCTGACATGGCGCCAGATCTCCAGATAGCCTTACAAGAGTCCACCTATCTTATCAAGATAATCTATGACACTTATATGATTAAGAGAACTGCAGCTGCACGTTTAGCAGATGCACCTTGCCTGGGAGACAGTTTGGAGAAAAAAAGAGTCTCAAAGCTGAAAGAGGATTCCACATCTCTCTGAAAACTTTCTGCCCACCAAGTAGATCAGTCTGAGTAGTATCACAAGAATACTTCCTCTACCACATACTGTAGTCCTTATCACCAACAGTTCTTGCAGCAGTACTATCCTATATGTTTTACTATTTATACTAGACCCACTTATCAACACTCTCAGTCCTTTACTTACTGACAAAAGCAACACCCAAGAGATAGGAAGCAGGCTTCAAGTAACCAATTGCCTGCTCTCAAATCCTCTCCGAGTTTTTAACAAATTACCAGTAGGGGCCCAGCTCAGCCATTTTCTTTCTGCCTGGCAAAACATCATGACAGATAGATAGCCTAGAGAAATTATCTTCAGGACCCATAGTCTCAACTTTCTTTCAGAAATCCAAGTTTCCAATTTGTCTCAACCTTCCACTATTCCTTATCACCATATTTTGCTTCTGGCAGCGAAAATAACACTTCACAACAACGCAATAGAAGCAGTTCCCTTTCAACAGCAAGACATGCGGTTTTATTACAAATTTTTCCTAATCCCTGAAAAGACTCAGCCTTTGACCCATACTGGACCTCCGTTTGCTCAACACTTTGTCTTTTCATACTTTGACAATTCACTTCTAGCAGCCCAATCCAGAGACTGCTTGCTGCTCACCATTCACAACACTATACACACTCTTCAATCACTCGGATTCCTCATCAACTACGACAAGTCATCTCTCATTCCAATGGAGTCACTCATGTTCATAGGTGTCCATATAAACATCATCACAGTAAAAGCTTACATTCCAGAAGAAATACACAGAATACTGGAACAACTATGCACACAAGCAAGGGAATCAGTGCATCTAACATCATGTCAGACTTTACGCCTGCTTCACACACTCTGGTCCACATGCATGCCTACATATGCGCCCACTACAGTGGCAACTAAAATGCTGTTGGAATCAGAAATCTCAATTGCTCTCTCACCACATTTTGCTTCCCCACTACATCAAGAAATCTCTCCTCTGGTGGATTCATTCACTGTGCCTCAAGGCAAGTTGTTTGTTTCAAGTTCTGCCTCCTCAACTAATCGGTATGATGGATGCTTTCAATATCGGCTAGGGAGCTAATTTTGACCACCTCTAAAACCCAGGGCCAGTAGACCATAAAGGATCTATGACTACAGTCATTCATTTGGAGCTCCGGGCAGTTTTTAACGCATTAAAAACATTCAAACCTTGGATTCAACAAAAGCAAATCTTAATACAAATGGACAACCAGGTTGCAATGTATTACATCAACAATCAGGGAGGTTCAGGATCTCTGAGCTCTGCAGTGAAGCCTATCGTCTTTGGCAGTTTGTACTATTCCTCAAGATAAAAGCCTACAAGCAGTGTATATTTCAGGATACACAAATATCATTGTGGACTCACTCAGCCGCAAACTCGACCCTCACGAATGGTCTTTCAACCCCAAGGTAGCACGTCGGCTGTTTCAACTATGGGGGACCTCAGCCATAGATCTCTTTGCTTCACAAGACAACACACAATGCCATCATTATTGTTCGCTTTGAACAGCCCCTCAAACTATCGCAAGAGATGCGTTCTCCATTTGTTGGTCATTCGTTGGTCTCCATTCATTGGTCCTCCTGTATTCCTTTCCACTGTTCACATTGATATCCAAAGTTCTACAGAACATCATCACAGACTTCACACACCTCATCCTAATTGCTCAGTGATGACCTAGGCCAATATGGTATTCACTTCTATTGTCCCTTCTGGAGTGTGTTCCCTCTCCCACCCCCCCACCCCCATTCCTCTGGGATCCCATACTCTCCTTTCACAGCAGAATGGACAAATTCTTCATCTGAATTTATCTAGCCTCAACCACACATCATGGAAATTGGAAGGATATCCTTAAAAGATATTCAAGTTCCCCAAACTGTAAAATCAGTTCTTCTAGCTGCTAGATATCCTTCAGGAAAACCTACCAATCCAAATGGACTCATTTCTCTCATTGGGCACCCACCCAAAACCAGATTCTCAATGCATGTCTAATTCCACTGATTCTAATTTAACTTCTACATTTGTCTGATTCAAATCTCGAGACCAATTCAGTATGGTATCACTTGTCTGCCATATCGGCTTATTATGACACAGTGAATGGGAAACAAATCTCAAATCATCCCTTAGTGATGTGTTTTATAAGAGGCCTTCTTCAACCAACTTTGGTACTGCCTCCCATAGGTACCTCACATGGTAAAAAAAAATTTCCTCACAGCTATCACTTCAGCAAGACATGTCAGTGAATTTCAGGCTTTAATAACTTATATGCAGTTTTCCCCTAACCATGTCCCAACTTCACACACCCCCAAAATTCCTTCCTAAAGTAGTTTCAGACTTCAATCTAAACCAAAGCATAATTCTACCATCCTTTTTTCCTCCTCCTCATACCTCTTCAGTGGAGCAATGCCTACATACCTTGGACTGCAAAAGAGTACTGCTTTTCTACATATGATGAACATATTGTTTTGTAAATATAACTGTAATCTGTCTTGGCTGTATTTTATGTATGCTAAACTGCTACAACTATATTATTTGTATGTTGAGCTATAACCCGTTCGGAGCTTGTTGGGGAGAACGAGATAGAAAACAAATTAAATAAATAAAAATATAAAGTAAATTTAAAATGAAAATCTAAAAGTGCCAAACAGAACTTCAGTATAAAGCTATTCAGAGGTAGAGATCAGAAGAATGGTAGAAACATCAGTGTGTTTAAATATCCCTTGAGATATAGCTAAGTGAAAAGAATTTAGCATCACCTTGCTTTGGCTGACCACAAAGTCAGTAGTTGTGGGTTAAATTGCTGAGGTGGAGAAGTTTATTATTAACCAGGGCTGTGGAGTCATTACACCAAATTTTCAATTCTGACTCCAGCGACTTTATTCTTCTATTGTCTGATTCCAAGTCCAACTCTGACTGTGACTCCTACTGATATCAGGCTTTAATTTTAGTCTTGTTGTTACTGGTAAATATATAATGTTTACCAGTAGTTTAGATACAGGACAAGTAAATTTACCATATATTATAAGTTTTTATTTTGAATTTGAGTTTGTACATTTTTAGCAACTCAGGCTCTACCCAAAATTACTTCAGACTCCACAGTCCTGCTATCTAACCAATTTTACGATTACTCCACAAGGATGAACTATATGGGAGAGTGGCAAGAAGGGAGCTATTACTGAAAGAAAGCCATATGATGTGCCATGTAATGTTTACCAAGAAACACTTTGTGGTACTGAATGACTAAAATCGCTGATCCATTCTGAATTTTAATACTCAATTTCTTTAACTTTTGGTGACCCAGCCAAAATAAATAACTTGCTAGCCGACATCTGGGTTCAACTGGACCTGGTTTATTTTTACACATTCTCTCTGCCAATCTCTGTATAAACTTATCTTAAACTCTTCAGACTATCAACATATGCTCTCCACATGCCAGACATTAGATAAATATAAATAGTTTTTCATGGTTTTATATACATCTTTAATATTAAACTTTATATATTAAACTTGCATCTGTCAACTGAGTCACTTTCTTATATCCTACATCTGTAAAGTAGTAAACTCTTATGTTAACTCTACATAAAACTTTTCATGCAGATTTCTCATGGGCATCAAATCGTAGATAGCCAAGCATGTGTGAATCGTTTTTTGGCCATTGCAGCGGGAAAAATTGGACGACCATATTCTTCATTCCACATTTCTGAGAGTGGTTCGCCTTTGGCCTTCAGAACCCCTGCTAGGTACAGTAAATCAAGGAAACACTTCATTTCTTCCTGATCCATGTTACTTCATATTTTTCCCTGTTGAAGACGTTGTGCATTTGCAGATTTGTTTGTAAAATCGATTATCAGTTTGATAATCTTGTGATCAAAGAATAGTAAGACAGCTTTGGTCGTTGATGAAGGTTTGGCAGTGTTAGTAGGCCTTATTTCATGTATTAAGTCCTTTTTTGTCGTCTTCCAATGAACGATAACTCTGAGCGACTCACCAGTTTTATCTTCTTATCTTTGGACAACACACTATTTGCAGTAAATGCAGGAGTAGAAGACATACTCTCGGCAGGAGTTGAACCTCCAATATCGATTAGAATATCTGGCTCAATGTCTGTATCATCTTCAACATAATCCATATCACTATTGCTGTCATTGAATTGGTCCATTTCATCATCTGAATCAGTATTTACAAGAATCGGGTCCAAAGCCTTCGCTGCTGACATGTGTTGTCAATGACATGACTGCTGTGCATATATGATCAACTGAAAATATAAAAGACATAAAAGACAACATATATGAAAAAGACAACATATTATATATTATCAATCCCTATTATTGCTCACTTGAACAACATGACTTTATTTGCAGCTAAATGCTAACAGAACTGGAAAGCATAAATACTGGCACTCTTAATTACCCCATGTTGTTCATATAAACAGTTTATTTTCTACACTTGCAAATAAAAAATAAATACAAATTTCTCACCTTTCAAGGAACACAAGTTGCTGTATAAAGTCATAGAAGTTCACCACAGAATAACTAACAATATTAATTTTATTTAATGTAAAGTGGCTTATCCTTGGACAAGCAGGCAGCATATTCTCACATGTGAGTGACGTCATCCAGGGAGCCTGGAACGGACAGTGCTAAAAGTGTACTGTCACTTTAACTTCATAAGAAGCTTTGAGACAGACTGCCTGCCCGCCCAAGATCTGCTTGCCTGCACGTGCGAGTGCCTTCCTCCCTGACATCTGGTTGCACGTCCTCAGTTCGTAGTTTTACGTGTTGCGAAGAGGTTGTTTTTTGGACTGTCCAATCAAGTTGCCTTCCCAGTCAACGTATTTTTCACCTTTCAGCTCATTTTCCTTTTATTTAATTTACTTATAGTTCTTTTCTTCGGTATTTTTTCTCTAAAGAAAAAAAAGTTACTTTTCTCGTCCTCTGTTTGCCTCAGTACAGGCCTTTGGGCCTTTCTCTCCAATTTTTCTCACTGGTTTTCCTTCTTGGGGGTGTAACCATTGTGGTTTTTTTACCTTGCCACCACGATTTTTCCTCACAGATTCAAAAAGTGCACTCATTGCCAGTGGCCCATATCTATCGTTGACCCGCACAACTGGAGCATTCATTGTTTGGGGCCAGAGCTTCAATTTGACACTTGCATCTGCTGTTCTACTTTACGAAAACGCTCTCTTAAGGCTCGACACATCCAACACAAGTAGCTGTTTGGACCTGCCATGGTCTCTGGTGACAAATTGATGCCATCAGTACTAGTGCTGCCCGATTCAGGAAAAAAAAATTGATTTGATTCAGCCTATTGAATTGGTTTTTCGATTCGATTCGATTTCTATCTATTCACTGAGTTAGGTGGGGAAGGGTCATTGCGGTGGGCAGACTAGATGGGCCGTGGCCCTTATCTGCCGTCTATTTCTAAGTTTCTATGATTTTCCTGCCCATTTGGGTGGTTGTTTTTGGGGTTTTTTCAAACATCCTCGTGGGTTTATTTTATAGCCTCTTCACCCCTTTGCCTTCTCCTAACCACACTGGCGCTGTGATGTAAACAAAATAAACAAACAAAAAAGACTTTTCCTCTTTCTGTTAAATCCTAGCTCACGTTTGCGGTCTAACACCAGCTCTGGCAGGATACACATTTCAAATCTGACATATTGTAATCACAAAACAGAAAATAGAATTAGTTTTTCTACCTTTTGTTGTCTGGTCATTATTCAAATTTTGTTGGTCTCAGGCTTTGGTTGTCTTCTGATAACTTGCTTGCCAGGGTCTCCTTTCTTCTTTCTCCCTGCTAACCATCCATCTTCTATCTCTGTCCTCCCCTTCCGTTTTCCTTCCCTCCCCAGAAGGTCTGGCATCTTTCCTTTTTTTTCGTTTCCCTCCACAGATCCACCTTTTCTCAACTACCCTTTCATCCAGCATCTCTCCCTCCTTCCCCACCACCCCAGGGTCCACCATCTCTCCCTTTCTTTTCCCAACTACTCTCCTATCCAGTATCTCTATCCCCCCGCCTCCACACCATCCCTTGTGTCCAACTTCTCTCCCTTTCTGTTCCTTCCCTCCCTAAATCCCATTGTCCATCATCTCTCTCCTTCTCTATTTTCAGACCCATTTCTTCTTCCCCAAAGTCCAGCATATGCATATCTCTTTGAACCCCCCTTCCCTCCCTCTGTGTACTTCTACACCAGGGCCCCCTCCCCTTAAGGTCTGTCCCCCCTGAAGGCCTGCACCCCACCCCTAAAGGTCTGTTTCCCCCTTAAAGGCTTGTCCCCCCCCCCTTGAAGGCCTATCCCATCCCTGAAGGCCTGCCTGTCCCCCTTGAAGGCCTTTCCCCCCCTTGAAGGCCTATCCCTCCCTTAAAAGCCTGCATCCCACCCCTGAAGGCCTGCCTGCCTGCCTGTTCCACCCCGAAGGACTGCTCACTCCCCCCCGGAAGGCCTGCATGTTCTCCCTGGCCTCCCACTGGGGTCCGGCTTCCCCCCTGGCCTCCCCGCACTTTTTACCTTCGAGGAACAGCCTGCAAACAAGATCGCGGTGCTAGCGATTTTTGTACGGCTTCGGAGCTGTTTCCTGTATCACTTTCCCACCCCTCCTCTGACGTCAGAACAGAACCTTGAGGCACACCACTGGTAACATCCCTTTCCTCAGAGTTAGCTCCATTGATCACTATCTTCTGTCGCCTTCCACTCAACCAGTTCTTGACCCAGCCCGTCACTTTGGGACCCATCCTTAGGTCACTCAGTTTATTTATTACACGTCTGTGTGGAACACTGTCAAAGGCTTTGCTAAAATCTAAAATCCAAGCAAGCATCGCATGGTACTGCTTCACATTCACCTTGATGTAAGTCCAGAGCACATTTTCAATGTCGATCTTCGTGTTTATCTTCATCTGACTGGTACCGACATAATTGAAGAAGCTCTTCTCAATGCTCTCACAAGTTATTGTACTCCTCAGACCAGGAAGAATCCTTCTCCTCCTATGGAGAATCTCCTGGAGTTGGAGAAGTTGATTCTGATCTTTCTGTGCAAGGTATTGATACTGATCTTTAACCCACATTATCTATTCCAGTCATATGATATCCCATCAGATCCATCTCCTCCACCGCCAAGACGCAGATCTCCTCTAGAAGAACTATCTTTCACTAAATTTATCGGGCAGATGGGGAAAGCTTTGCCTGTTAAACTGGAGTCAGACTTTGAACCCAGAGTGGAACTCCTTGAGGCGTTAGATTTTGATAGACCTCCTAAAGAGCCTCTCAAATTGCCTCTTCACAATCTACTTAAGGGAAGCTCTGTTTAAGAATAGAGAGACTCCTCACCCTTCCCATAGCTCCAATCTTGTCATGTTTTTGATAAGCCACAATTGCCACATCAGTCTTTGCTGGTTGAATCCACTCTTATAAAATCCTCCAGTATCAGAGCATATGCTACTGCACCACCAGGATGTGAAGGTCGCACCATGGACAAGTTTGGGTACCGTCTCTTCTAAAACTCTATGTTGACCCTAAGAGTTTTCAGCTATAACTTCTATATGTCAGTTTATCTTAAACAACTTATAAAGAAGTTGGCTGATTTTAAATAATATATCCCATCTGAGCGTCTTCCAGAGTTCCATGAGACTACTCGCAGCTTTTAATGCATTTGATGCGACATCCAGAGCATCGGCTATGTCTGTTGTGAGACGTCTTACATGACTGCAAGTTTCTGACATGGACATTAAAATTCAGGATCGTTAAACAAATATTCCCTGTCTTGGTAAACAAATATTCCCTGTCTTGGTGAAGAACTTTATGGGGGACAAAGTAGAGGATTTTACCCAAAAACTTACGCGATATGAACATAGCTGGACCACCTTAACGGAGTCTAAGGCTAAGACTCGGCCATCTAAGTCTTACCAGAGACCTACTTCCTCTGCATTTAAGAGGCATTATACAATCACATCATCCTCTTCCAAACCACCACAACAGAAGAGGCAGAAATCACAGAAGCCTCAGACTTCAGCTCCTCAAAAACCATCTCTTTCTTTTTGACATGCTTTTAGAGAGCATAGCCGCAGTTCCCCCATTTCAGCCACCTACCCAACCCATCGGAGGCTGACTTCTCTTATTTCATCAGCACTGGACTCTCATTACCACAGACACCTAGGTCCTCAGTCATACAGGAGGGTTGCTCTCTTAATTTTATTACCATTCCTGCAAACAACCCTCCTAGAGAGTCCTCTTTCACATCTCAACTGACATCCCTTCTTAAGAAAAATAAAGCTCTATTTGCCATAGAACTAGTATCCCCGTTGCAGAAAAATCAGGTTCTACGCCAGGTATTTTCTAATTCCAAAGAAGACCAGAAGGTCATCATCCCATTCTCAACCTCAAAGCTCTAAAAAAATATCTAGTAAAAGAAAAGTTTTGCATGCTATCTATGGAGACTTTGTACCCACTTCTAGAACAAAACCATTAGCTGTGCTGTCTAGACCTCAGAGGCCTGCACACACATTTCCATACATCTGAACCACATAAAGTTTCTTCATTTTCATGTAAATCATCATCTCCAATACAAAATTCTGCCATTCAGCCTTGCTTCATCTCCAAGAGTATTCACAGAGTGCCTAATGGTAATAGCAGCAACCCTACATACCAATGGGTTTCAAGTGTTTCCATATCTAGACGATTGGTTAATAAAAGCAGCATCACCTCAAGTAGTGCAATCAGCTACACAAGTGACCATAACTTTTCTCCAGTTTCTAGGGTTCGAAGTCAGTTTTCCCAAGTCTCATCTTCAACCCTCTCAAGTGTTGGAATTTATAGGAGCCGTGCTTGACATGATTCTTCTACAAGTTTTCTTACCCCAACAAAGACAAAATATCTTGCTTCAACTTTGCAATCATGTGTCCTCTCTACAAAACATCTCTGTAAGACAAATGATGAGGTTCATGGGTCACATGGCATCCACAGTTCATGTAACTCCCTTCGCTCGACTTCATCTCAGATCAGCTTAGTGGAGCCTAGATTCTCAGTGGTCTCGGGCCAAGGATTCCTTATCCCAAAGAATCAAAGTCACCTCACCTCTTCATGAATCTCTGCAATGGTGGTTGACTCCAGCAAATCTCTCCAGAAGATTGCTATTTCAGATTCCTCCAGATCAGAAAGTACTCACAATGGACACCTCCACGTATGCATGGGGAGCTCACCAGGACGGCCTCTGGACTCAGGGACTCTGGTCTGCTCAAAAGAAGACATTTCATATCAACTTGTTAGAACTGCGGGCAATCTACCCTGAAAACATTTCAGGATCGACTTTCCAGCCAAGTCCTCCTTGTTTGAACAGACAATCAAGTGGCCATGTACTACATCAGCAAGCAAGGGAGAATGGGCTCTCTTCTTCTGTGTCAAGAAGCCAAGCATATTTGGAACTGGGAAATTCCTCAAAATATATTTCTCAAAGCCATATATGTGCAAGACAAACAGAATGCCCTGGCCGATAAACTCAGCAGATCTCGTCAGATGTATGTGTGGACTCTCAACTCCAAGTCTTGTGCCACGTATTCTCACTTTGGGGGAATTCCTCAGATAAACCTATTAGAACATAAGAATTGCCACTGCTGGGTCAGACCAGTGGTCTATTGTGCCCAGCAGTCCGCTCACGAGGTGGCCCTTAGGTGAAAGACCAGTGCATCTCCCCACAACCACAAGTTGCCTCAATTCTGCTCCAGACACTATTCTCCTCATCATTTCTTCTATGTTGGTCACAAGTTCCTACATGCATTTCCACCAATTCCTCTAATTCTGAAGACGTTAGTCAAGCTCAAAAAAAGAGTCAGCCACCATGATCCTAATAGTTCCTTGGTGGCCCAGACAACCTTGGTTCTCCCTTCTACTTCAACTAGTTGTCAAGGATCTAGTTCCATTACAGATTTTTCCATCTCTTCTCACTCATTCAAGGATCTCTTTTACATCCCAATCTGCAATATCTGCACCTAACAACTTATTACCTCTCGACCTGACTTTAGCAGATTTTAATCTTTCAAACTCAGTACAAGCTATTATAGCTGCTTCTAGAAACCGCCTACTCAACAATGCTATCAACTCAAATAGACATGCTTCACTTCATGGTGTAATCTCCTGGATTACAGTTGAGAGCAGTCCCCTTTCCAGATATGGACATGATGACTGCTCTCAACAAACTTCTCAAAGCAGTTTACATGTATTAGCACAATGTTTTTCAACTCTGTCCTGGAGTACCCCCTTGCCAGTCAGGTTTTCAAGATATCCACAATGAATATGCATGAAAGAAATTTGCATATAATGGAGGCAGTGTATGCAAATCAAGTTTATGCAAATTCATTTTTGGATATCCTGAAAACCTGATTGGCAAGGGGGTACTCCAGGACCAAGTTGAGAAACGCTGTATTAGTGGACAAATTGAACAGACTTCTTCAACCTCATGAGTGGTCTCTCAATACAGCCGTCTTCCAACTGGGGAACACTGGACATAGATCTCTTCACTTCTCCCCAAACAACAAACTTCCGCTATTCTGCTCCAGACTTTGTACCCTTAATCGTATGATATCTGATGCCTTCCTTATTTATTTCCTCCAATTCCTCTTATTGGGAAAAACTGTCTTCTTCAATTTTGCTAGGATCAGGACACCATCCTCATAGCGCCTCATTTGCCACATCAGCCTTGGTTTCCACTCCTCCTTGAACTCTTGTCCAAGGAACTGTGCAAGTTATAGCCATTCCCAACACTCCTTTCCCAGAATGATGGATCCCTCCTTCATCTCAGCCCTCACTCATAACAGTGTGGTTTCTTTCACCAAGCAAGTAAATGCCTTTTGCCTCTTGACTGCAGTCTCTTCTGTCATTGAAGCACCTGGAAACCTTCCACTTAACGTCACGTTGCTTCAAATAGATGAGATTTTTCTTCCTAGTATGTCATGCATTGTCTTGACCCAGGCACATGTCCACTTCCATTGTCCTTGACTACCTTTTTCACATCTCATTGTCTAGTCTCAAAACCAGTTTGGTTCGAGTACATCTCAGTGCTATCAGTGTGTTCCGCTTCCCCTTGGACAAGAAGCCATTATCTGTTCATTCCATAATTTCTAGATTTATGAAGGGACTTTCCCACACTAAGACACTTGTCAAGCATCTACCTGTTGCCTGGGAGCTTAATGTACCTATTGTCCTAGGTACATTATTAGATAGAGTGTGAGCCCACTGGTACAGATATGGAAAAATACTTGAGTACCTGAATGTAAATCACTTAGGCTATAAGTGGTATATAAATACTATAAAAAAAAAAATTACCACACTTTCTGTAAAAAAAAGTATTTCCTTATATTACTTCTGAGCCTGTCTCCCTTTAACTTGTGCCCTCTCATTCCAGATCTTCCTGCCAAATGGAAGAGACTTGACTCATGCGCATTTACGTCATGTAGATATTTAAACTTCTCTCTCACAAGATTACTAATTATTCAAGATAGTGGGAGATTGATAACATCTATTTATACAAAGCCCTCAGATAGGAATACTTTGTTGCGGTACACTAGTATGCATCCCAGCACGTTGAAGAATAATTTGCCTGTATCTCAATTCTTTCGTTATAGAAGAATATGCCATTCAACTGAAGAATTTACGAATAAAGCTCAATTGTTTACATGTAAATATGAACAGCGGGGTTATCCAAAATCTGTCATTTCTAAAGCTTATAAAAGAGCTAGGTTCAGTGCTCGAGAGCAATTGCTACAATATAGACCTAAACATGATGGTAATGAGTCTATAGCGTGCATTCTGCATTTTTTTCAAATATATCTCAGCGATTGGGGAGAAAAATTAAAACCTTATGGCCTATGATGCAAACTAAATGAAATTGCCAGAATTTGGATTGTAAAATAACATTTTCCTGTAATAGGAATCTAAGAGATCTGCTGTGTCCGGCAGATGTGTGGTCTATGAAGGAAAGAGGGAGGGTTGGATTATCTAAATGCACTCATTGTACTGCTTGCCCTTTAATGAGTGAGTGAGATCAGATCTGTCACATTCCCATCCTGGAGAAGCAGTTTTTCACACCTTGGACTGCAAACATGTTCTGGCATGCTTTCTGGACCAGACTAAACGGATCCTCCCAGCTCTTTGTGGCTCTTGATCCTAACAGACATGGAATTCCTGTTACCATGAAAAACCATTTCTACTTGGCTGGTGGACTGTATCTCCTTCGCATATACACAGACTGAGCTGACTGCAGGGCCAGTTAGCAGCCCACAGTTTCCAACCTAAGGCTGCCTCAGTAGCTCATTTCTACTCCATCTCTATTAAGGACATCTGGAAAGTGGCTGCTTGGTTCTCAATCCATCCGTTCACCTCTCATTACTTTTAACAACAAAACTCTAGGAGAGATAGTCTGTTTAAAAAATCAGTGAACTGCAAAATCTTTTTACTTCCTCAGTGCCAATTTTCCCTCCAACCCTTTTGGGTTTTACCAGCATAACGTTCATATATCCATTATTCTCATCCAGAGCCATGATCCTGGCATCTGGAAGTCCCATATGTGAGAATATAATGCCTGCTTGCCCTCTGGGAAAGCAAAGATACTTACTTGTAGTAGGTATTCTCCAAGGACAGCAGGTATATATTCTCACAATCCATCCACCTCCTCTAGTTGGCTTCTTAGCTTTGCTACTGAACTGTAAGTCTCATGAGCCAACATTGGGCAGGAAGAAACTGGCATGTGCGCAATACGGGCATTGCCCTAAAAAATTTAAAGTAACAGTGTACTTGGTTGTGTCCGTACTGAGTTCCGTGGATGTCGTTGCCCACATGTGAGAATACATGCCTTCTATTCTCAGAGAACACCTGCAACATTTTTGCTATAAATCTGCTTTAGAAATACTTTTATCTTATATTGATATAATTTTTAATAGTTATCTCATGATAGAGAAGACTGAATTTTACAAGTCATATTAGAAGTGCCAACATTGAATGAAAAATAGTGTAAATGATTCCTGAATGTGATTTCATTGGTATACTCGTATTTTAGCGATGCCGATGAGAAGGGTTTTGCTAATGGATGTACCAGTGATAACATTAACTAGTATTGCTGTGTATGGTGAAATAACTTGCATTTTGTCTTGCCTTTCTGTTTAGGACTACAGTTTGTTATATGAAGAAGCAAAATATTTCCAGCTTCAACCTATGCTCATGGAATTAGAAAGATGGAAGCAGGATCGAGAGTCCAGGCGGTTCTCCAGGCCTTGCGAATGTCTGGTGGTTCGAGTTGCTCCAGATCTAGGGGAGAGGATCACTTTGAGCGGTGACAAATCACTGATAGAAGAAGTGTTTCCTGAAATTGGTGACGTGATGTGCAATTCTGTTAATGCAGGCTGGAACCATGATTCCACGCATGTCATCAGATTTCCACTAAATGGATACTGCCACCTCAATTCAGTCCAGGTAATGCCTTTGAGTGTGCAAAAAGTGAACAGGGAAATTAACATAGTATCAAAAACGATGTATATAGGATAAAGAGAGATCAATCATAAATCCACAAAATACCTCCCTTATATTCAATTTTCAAATTCTTAATTAGAAACAATGATGAAGTTTTCTCATATCTGACTTATCTCCACTCTGTCCTATCTCCACTCTGTCCCTGTCACACATTTAAAGTTCTTTATAGAGGAGAGGCCTCAGATCCCCGTGCGTTGCCAGTAATTAACTATACAACAGCACTAGATAGGGAACTAACCTCATCGGCACTCTCCCCCCCTGCCTAATTTTAAAATGATGTATATCAAAAAACTCTCAAAAAAACTGATAATGAACTTAGCTTCAATTAGGCAGGGAGTTCTTATATCTCTCAGCTTCTGTTTTCTTTGCTGCGGTCCAGCAGGAAAGGACCGCAGCAAAGAAAACAGAAGCTGAGAGATATAAGAACTCTCTGCCTAATTGAAGCTAAGTTCATTATCAGGTTTTTTTTTTAGAGTTTTTTGATATACATCATTTTAAAATTAGGCAGGAGGGGGAAAGTGCCGATGAGGTTAGTTCCCTATCTAGTGCCGTTGTATAGTTAATCACTGGCAACGCACGGGGATCTGAGGCCTCTCCTCAATAAAGAACTTTTGTGAAATTAACATAGTATCCCTGTCCTTTGCACTTCCATATTATTCATTGTTTGATAAAATATGCATAATTTACTTAATCTAGAATCTAAAGCTGTGTACAAATTCCACACTTACTGTGTTTGGATTTTGGTTGTTTTAGCAATTTAATAAATTGCCCTGGTTTTTATAAAAGAAAAATGGAACTGAGGCATTTTTAACAATTTTAAGTTTCCAGTTCATCTCCAGGAGTGAAATACAAATTGAATTTCAGTAATTTTGGGCCCCCTTTACAAAGCTGTGGTAGTGATCTCCCTTGACAAATGCACCGAAGCCCATTCAATTTTTGTGGGGTTTGATGCATTTGCCACAGGAGAATTGCTACCGATGCTTTATAAAAGGGGCCCTTTGGTTGGTTGTAACTCAAATCAATTATTTAAAAAAATATATTGAACTCTAGACTTTTGAAACAGTTAATGGAACACCAGTTATTTGGAACACAATCCCACCCATTGTGCTCTGTATTTGGGATTTTTCCCCTTTGACCTGGAGTGTACAGTAGAATCTCAGTTAACCGGCACCCATAGGTATTGGATGGATGCCAGATTAACTGTAGTTTGTAGTTACTTGAGAGTTAATGTAAAAATGGTTGTCTCTTCCCACCACACTCTATCAACCCCCCACCCCCACTTGTAGGTACAGCATCTTCTTCCCTTCTTCTCGGTCTTTCTCTCCAACTTTCTCTTCCCCCTTCTCTCCCTCTCTCCACATTCTCTCCCACTTTCTCTTCCCCCTTTCTCCCCCCCACCCCAACTCCCTCCCTCCCTTACCTGAAGCTGTAGAGCCAGTCCTGACAGCCCCTCCCTCCCTTCATTTTCACAACTGTAGATCTGGTCCTGACAACCCCCTTCCTCCCTAATTCCATTCCCAAAGCAACAAGAGTCGGTTCTGACAACCCCCCCTCACCCACCTACCCACCCAATGCTGTAGCAGCCGCCAACAAGCAGAGGATGCACCGGTAAACAGTTTCTGGCCAGCTCCAGCAGGGCCTTTCCTCTGCTGTGTTACTTCCAACGTGGCAGAGGAAAGGCCTACTAGGGCTGGCCAGAAGCTGCCCGTTTACCAGTGCTTTCTCTGCTCACCGGCTGCCGCTACAGCGTCGGGTGAGGAAATGAAGGGGGTTTGTCATGACCGGCTCTTGCTTTGGGAATGTAGTTAGGGAGGGAGGGAGGGAGGGGGTTGTTAGGACCAGCTCTACTGCTTCAGGAATGGAAGGAGGGCAGGAAGAGGGGGGGTTGTCAGAAATAGAGGGAGGAAGATTTGTGGCTGCCACGATGCTTCGAGAACTGGAGGGAGGGAGACTGTGGATGCCTCTGGGGCTGGAGGGAGGGAAGGTTATTAGGTCAGGAGTAGAGAATGACACGGGGACAATTTTTACCTGTCCCCTCAAGAACTCATTTTCCTGCCCGGCAAGCTATTTTCCTGTCCCTGCCCCATTCCGTCTCATCTGCAGAAGCCTCAAACACTTTAAAATCATAAAGTGTTCAAGGTTTGTGCGGTTAAGGCTGAACTTGCAGGAACGGAATGAGGAAATTGAGTTTCTGCAGGGACGGGGAAAAATTTGTCCCTGTGTCATTCTCTAGACAGGAGCATCACTTTGGACGTTGTCTTCGGAGTGTGGGAGACAATTTTATATTTTTTTGCTGGTTGGTTGAGTGCCGGTTATTTGAATACCAGTTACCTGAGATTCTACTGTATTTGCTTTGTAATCCTGAGTTTTTAAAAATATAATTTTTCCTATATAGCTTTCCATCATATTAAGAATCTGAATAAATTGCATGGTCCACTTTGTTAAATATCATCAGAATCCATATGCACTGAAACATGTACTTTATGGCACAGCACAAATATCTAGAACTTAAAGGAATGCAGAGTTGTTTTTTTCTAAGATAAAGCTTAACAAATGTATACAACTAAATGAAAAAAAAATCTTAATCCTTGTTGAGAGGGCAAAAGGGAAACTTAAGAATGAGGCCAAAGAAAGTCCAGCAACGGCAAGGCTATATTGTGAGTATTGTATATACTCAAATGCAAACCCATCCAAATATAAACCAAGATAACATGTTTCCCCTAAAATGGGGGGACAGAAATGTTAACTAATGGGTCAAGTAATCTCTCTGTCTCCCTCCTTCCCTCTCTTCCCCGTGTCATTTGGCATTCATGAGGTGTCCTGCCCCTGCTCCTCCTTGGATCTACCTTACAGCCTTGATGGTGCAGTGGTAAGCTGGGTCAGGAGCAATCCTCTTATGCATTCTCTGTACCAAAAATTGTTGCTGAGCGTTCCCATGGCAATTTTGCAAAACTGCTGCTGAAATTTGTGGCAGCCATTTTCAGTATAAAAATTGGACCACCAGGGCTATGAGGTAGGCCTGGGGAGGGAACCTACAGTGGGTCTGAAGAGGGGACTGGGGCAGAGCCAGACAAGGCAGGACACCTTGGAGATTGGCAGGAATGCCATGTGGACAGTAGCTCCAGTTATCGGGTGAGAAGAAGAGGACAAACGCACTTGTCTTCAATGGGGACTCAAATATAAACTGAGATCCCCACTGACATGTTCCTCAACAGTGCAATTTGCCAACAATGAAAGAACCTTAATTTCTAATGCAACAGGTCTGTCATTCTGGACAAGCAGTGCTCAGAAGTCTTTGCAGAAGGAATCCACTCCAGATTTTTTCTGAATCCCTCCAACTTCAGAGGGCTCTGCTGCCCTCTACAGATTTTTCCTTCTGTACGTGAGCCTGAAAGAGTGTTTCTGATCTACTCTGCTTATTTCTTTAGTTTTGGTAGTTTGTTTGAGGGTGTTTTCCCCCAGATATTTCTTCATATTTCAGTGTCAGGAGCTCCCCTAGTCAAGGATCCAGCTCTTCCTGCATGTAGGAAAGGCTGGCTGAGGTCTGCAGCTAACAGGCCAATCCCTTGTGGTACCTGTTAGCCAGCCTGCGGAAGCCTTTTTGGAGCTCATGGCCATCCCCTGGTAGCATTGCTTATCTACTGCTTGCAGGGGTTTGAGCACAGGCTGTTAGCTATTCTAGGGGACTCAGTGTGGTCTTTCCGGCTGTGTTTCACTCCCCCCTCCCCATTTTTTTTTTTTTTTTTTGTGCATCTGTGGAAATTGGATGTTCAGTCAAACACCAGTTAGACTGGCAGCCCAAAGATTCAGCGCTAGAAGGATTTTCTGTTTGAGGCAGTGATTTATTCTCCTACATTGCCAGCACAGGTCACAGTGAGTAAAGTTGTTACAGCCTAAGAGGAAAATTGTTGGGGGGGGTGTTCTGCAAATGGTATTTTTGAAGGTTGTTGCATGTTCCCCCTCCTCAAAAATCCTAAAATAACTAGTTTTTCAGTTTTTGTTTTACCATTTTTGAGAGGTTTTTGGTGCCAAAACTCAGCCACAGTAGCCATCTTGGAATTCCCAGTTTTTTCAAAGTTCTCCAGAAGCTTCAAATCGCCTCATTTTGCCTCAGAACTGACAGGGATGGAGTCCTCAGAATGGGCAAGAAACCGGTGGTTGAGGCAATTTTCATTTTTGGACCCCAGAATGGTGGTCATCCGAAGTGCAAGGGCATGGAGGCTGTGGAACCCAAGAGTCACAAGTTGAAGTCCTCTTCAAGAGACTCAACACTGCCTAGTACAGCATTTTCTACAGAATTTGTTAATTTGATATGGAAAGCCTTTCAGGACAGCTGACCTTCCAATGGGTAGTCTGGCAGCTCTTCAGACAGCGCATAAGTGAGCAGGGGCTCCCAGGGTGTATCTACTTGCTGGTTGCAGCTGGCCAGGCTCCAGGGGACCTTTCCAAGGGAGATTTGTGTGATGATGGGTCTCTTACTATACCATTACTGTCTCAAGAGGCACCCTCCCTGTCTGGGGATCCAAGGTTAGACCCCATGGTGACTCTCGATCCGGGGGATGATCCTCTGGTTATTCAGACCTACAGTTCTGTTGGACCTGATTACTGATTTGCTTCTGGAGTTAAACTTAAGACTCCCCTGTAGGTCCCCTCTGCTTCCTCCTCTTTCATGACTGGAGTGAGACCTCAGTCTTCTACATTTCCCTAGCATCCTGACATTTATGTGTTAGTCACAGAGCATTGGGATGCTCTGGAAGGGTCCCTTAAAGTTACCAGGACTATGGCTTGGCTCTACCTGATGGCACCGGAGTGTCACTGGCTGTTCACTCAGCCCAAGGTGGATTCCTTGGTAGCACAAGGTACAAAGTGCACCTCCCTGCTGAGTGAGGGAGGTGTGGTGTTAAAGGATATGCAGGATCACAGAGTAGATGTGACTTTCAAGAGGCTGTTCAAAAGGCTTTGGCTTTAGGAATCAAAGTGGTCATAGTGGCATCGTTGTGAGCCGTGCCTGTCATACCTGGTTACGGAATCTTGAGCACAAGAGCAATAAACCTTTACGCCAGCTCTTACTTGCAGAAGTGGATTATGTAGCAGATGTTCTGTAAGACATCAGTCATGAGCAAAGATTTGGCTTTGGATCAGACAATGGGCTGGTGGTGACTCCATCTCAAAAGCTACTCTCAAAGAGCAAATGTTGTTCGGGAAAGGACTGGATGACCTCATAACCAATGTAGCAAAGTGTCATCTGACATCTTAGCAGACCCAGAACTTCTAGATACTCAGGGTGCTCTAATTTTTGTGGTTCCAGGTGATCTCGGCAATACTTAGGAGCCACTTTCCAGAGATCCTTTCAGGGATACAGACAGAGGTCTGCCAAATCCAGTCTCTGGTTCCCGTCCCTCATCATCTTCCAAAAAGACACAATGATGCCAGGTCTGGAGTAGTCCCTCTCAAGATAGGGGGATGGCTCTGGGACTTTCTGCAGGCCTGGGCGCAGATATTCTCAGACCACTGGGTTCTGGAAATCATCCAGAGTGGATACAAGCTGGAATTCTCCCGGCCCTTAACAGACTGGTTTGTGGACTCCCCAGCGGGGTGACCAGAAAAAGCAGAAGGGGTGGAGGCTATAGTGAGAAGGTTGTTAGAGATTCAGGCCATGAAACCTGTGCTGCCAGAAAACTCAGGCTTACACAGATACTCCATATACTTCATTGTGCCAAAGAAAGGCTCAGACGATTGGAGACCCATTCTGGTGCTTATGTCAATGCACTAGTCAAGGTTCTGTGCTTTCACAATGAGACAGTTCGTTCAATCATAACAGTGGTTGATCTGACCGAGGTCTATTTGCCTATTCCCATATTTCAGGACCACGGAAAGATCCTGAGGTTTCTTGTTCTGGAAAACCATTACCAGTTCTCGGCTCTTCCCGTTGGACTAGTGACTGCCCCTCTCACCAAGGTGATTGTGGTAGTAGCTTCTCGCCTGTGAAAGATGGGCTTACTAGTTTAGCCATACCTGAACTACTGGTTGATAAGGGCCCCATCATTCACTGAAGGACAGGAAGCGGTGTCTCAGGTGATCCAAATTTTGGAGAGCTTGGGTTGGATTGCAAATTTCCAAAAGAACCAGCTGACTCTGACCCAGTCCCCAGAATATCTAGGTGTCTTGTTCAACATGATGGATGGCCGTGTCTATCTTCCAGAGGCACACAAGACAGAAGCTCTTCTCTCAGATAACGAACTTACTAGCCAAACTATCTTCAAGAGCTAGGTTCCATGGCAGCCACAGTAGATGTGGTTCCCTGGGCAAAAGCTTACACGTGTTCTCTCCAAAACATGTTATCGCATTGGTCTCCTCAAACGGACTTATTGCCGAGGTCCCTGCCCTGAACACTGGAAGTCCGGCCCAGTATGGACTGGTGGCTCTGCCCTCAGTCACTGACTAAAGGCATACCACTACACATAGCTTCCTGGGTAATTGTGACGACAGATGCCAGTCTCTTCAGCTGCGGAGCACACTGCAACCATCAGCTGTTTCAGGGTCATTGGTTGACCGCCCAGAGAAAGAGGTCAGTCGACAGGCTGGAACTTCAAGCCAGTTGGCTGACTTTACTACAGAAGCTGCAGAAAACTTTGGAAGGTCAGGCGGTTTGAGTCTTCTTAGACAATGCTACTGCAGTGGCCTATGAATTAAGGAAAGCAAGAAAAAATTATTATGGTGGTAAAATCGCCAATTCCAACAACCAAAGTAGTACTCTATTTAGACTCTGGCGTACACTAACCAGTCACGATTCTAAAACTTCTCAGGTCTTACTTCCCACTGCAGATTCTCTTGCTTCTTTTTTTGAAGACAAAATTACTATTATTAGGAACTCTTTCTCTGTAGTGGATTTTGATCTTTTCTTAAGGGATTTTAAGGGTAGCAAAATGGCAACTCCGGCAGATCATTTCTGGTATTCATTTAACCCCATATCTGAATCTCAAGTTTCAAAACTATGCGATAAACTGATAAGATGTAAATGTATTCTCGACCCTTTTCCCTCTTATCTATTCGCAAATATTCCATCTCAAGCGATTAATTGGATGATTACACCATTAAGTTATGCTTAGAAATAGGATATTTTTTGCATTATATGGGTATAATAAGTCTCATCCCTCTTCTGAAAAAACCTGATCTTGATATAGCTGTCACTTCCCATTACAGACCGATTGCCAATACATTTCTTCCTCTGTATCCAAGGGGGTTAGGTGTAGAACCAGACTGTGAAGTATGAAAAATCACAAATTACTTCTCGGCCGGCTCTGATCCACCCCCGCCTCCCTCCCGTGTTTTAAATACAAACTCTCACTCAAACCATCCTGGACCTTACCTGGTGGTTTAGTGGGCTTTCGGGGCAGGAGCAATCTTCCTACACTCCTGCCTCGTGCAGATCACTCATAGGAAATGGCTGCGGGGAGTTCCCGTCGTAGTCTCAAGAGACTACGGGAGCTCATGGCAGCCATTTCCTATGAGTGATCTGCACAGGGCAGGAGCCTAGGAAGATCGCTCCTGCCCTGAAAACCCGCTAAACCACCAGGTAAGGCTTAAAAATAGCCCAAAAAATTAAACTCCCCCCCCCCCCAAAAAAAAAAAAAAATTGTGAACAACCGAATCTGCGGATGCTGAAACTGCGGATTCAGAGAGAGAAGTGTATACCCCTTTTAACTCATATTATGGAAGCAATTGTTGCTAGTCAATCCTCAAGCTATCTGGAGAAGTTCTCTTTTCAGCATGGGTTCCGTTCATATTTCAGTTCAGAAACTCTTGATTTCTCTTCTTTCAAAGATCCAACAATTACATTCATGTAAGAAGCATGCTATCTTCAGTTTGTTCTCTCTGCAGCTTTTAATGTAGTTAATCATGACATTCTGCATTATGCGCTCTCAGAAATTAGCCTTGATCAGGTTGTTCTGGATTGGTTCGATAAATGTATATCTTCCCGTTCTTATTCAGTTAATTTGGAAGGATTTAATTCCAAAATCTTGGAGAGCCCTCTGTGGTGTTCCTCAGGGCTCTCCACTATTTCCAATTTTGTGTAAATCTACATGAGTACACTGAAATATTACGATTTGAGTATTTGAGAAACCTTATTAACGTATGCTGATGACATCTTTATACTACTTGAGGTTGATCCAGATCTTGTTAATCTGACACCTAATATTAACCATTGTATTACTAAACTTCGGGCATGGGTAATGATGGTTCAGATGAAATTAAATGCTGCCAAGACTAAACTTTTATGGCTAGGCCCAAAATTAGATTCTCTTCCCCCTGCTATGATTTTTAGAGTCGGGAGAATCTCTGAAAATTGAGTTCTCCTCGTTAATATTGGGTATCGTCATTGATTCCTTACTTACTTTTCAGGATCAATTAAACTCTTTCATTAAAAAAGTGCTTTTCCAGCCATCGCACTTTGAGAAGAGAGAGCATTTTTTCATCAGCAACACTTCTCTGTCTGGGTTCAATCAATCATCCTGTCAAGGCTGGATTATTGCATATCAGTATATCTGGGCCTTTCAAAGGTCAGTCTGCAGAGACTTCAGATGATACAAAATACTGTTGCTACACGACCGTAACAGTCTCTGCATACAAACAAGAGACCGTTACGGTGTTTTCATTTGAATCCATAACACCTCTATGAGGTGTATCATTCATTATAAGCTTCCTCATTCAAGTTATTGAATATTTTGAATAAGTATACTCATCAATTCTTTACATGGTTCTATGCACTGATCATCATCTGCTTATCATAGACCGTTACGGTGTCTTCATTTGAATCCCTAACACCTCTATGAGGTGTATCATTCACTATAGGCTGCATCAAGTTATTGAATATTTTGAATAAGGCTCCTGAGGCAGGCCACATTGGCCAAAGCACGTGTGTCGAGCCACCGCACAGACTTTTTATGACTGTTGAATAAACTGCACACCAACACTTCTGGTTTGTTTGATCTTGTTTGGATTGTGGAGAACCTCCTGGTTTTTCTGACCAAACCACTAGGGAGGTACCAAGAGTGCCCAGTTGGGTTTTGGAAGCCTGCTTACTATTCAAATAGGCAGAACTTCATCTTCAGATGCTCTCAGCAGCTCACGTAGTGGGAGAGGACAATGTCCAAGCCGATTTCCTCAGCAGACAGACCTTGGCTCAGAGTGAGTGGACTCTGTCTGCATCAGTCTCCTAAACCATTGTTCGTTGCTGGGTCGCCCAACATTCGACCTCATGGCAACAGCACAAAAAGAAAAGGTGGACAGATTCTTCAGTCGAAGGTCCGTTCCCGGAAGTGTAAGTCTGGACACACGGATCCAGCTGTGGCCGCAGAGTAAGATGTGGTACGTGCTCCCTCCCTGACCCATGATAGGTACAGATCCTCCACAGGATCACAAGCCATCAGAGAAGGGCCATTCATGTAGCTTCAGGTTGGCCACGCAAACCATTCTTTGCAGATGTAGTACATCTTCAGACCATACCCGGTCTGAGGCTACAAGTGCAACCAGACCTCGTTTCTCAAAGTTAAGTAGTCACAGATGATCTAGATTGCTTTGCTTTTATGGCATGGCTCTTGAGCGCGAGGCGTTGGTGTGCAAGGAGTACTCAGAGGTAGTTATTGCTACTCTGAATGTCTAAAAAACTGACAACAGTCTCAGCCTCTGCTAAGGCTTGGGAAACTGTCCAGTGCTGGTGCGTCCAGGAAGAGGACGAGCCATTCTCTGCTCCAGTCTCTTTGGTGTTAGCCTTCCTTCAGACTGGCCTTGACAAAGGTCCCTTAGAATCCAAGTAGCGGGACTCTCTTGTTTTAGGGCTCAAGACTGCAGATGTACACTAGCATCTCATCTGGACGTATGTTTGAGATCTTAACGTGGTTTTGCAGGGTCAGCCAAGCTCCATACGAGCTTCTGAAGGAAGCGTCCATGATGGATCTGACGCTCAAAATGGTTTTTCTGCTGGCCATTATCTCATCAAGAAGGGTCTCTGAGTTAGGCTCTTTCTTGCAGAGAGCTTTTCCTTAAATTCACTGAAACTGAAGTCTCTTTCGTACCATTCCTTCCTTTATACCAAAGGGGTTTTGGTGTTCCATGTCAGGCTATCTGATCATCTTTTTGTGCTAACAAATCCAGCTAGGCATGGTGCATCGGCTTTCAAAGCCAAGATTTCCACATGGATCCACAGGGCCCTTTCATCAGCATACATTGTTTGTGGGCAACAATTCCCTGTTTCCGAAAAGGTGAATTCTAGAAGTGTAGCTTCATTGTGTGCCAAAGCTAGGGCAGTCTCCTCTGAGATTTGTAGGGCTGCATCTTGATCCACTCTACATACATTTGCCTAGTTTTACAGAGTGGATGTAGTAGCAAGGGAGGGCTCTGCTTATCCCGCCCTTGATTTCTGGGACTGCTTGAGTACATCCAGAATGACACAGCTATTGCATTAGAAAAAGAGATTAGGTTCTTATCTTGCTAATATATTTTCTAGTAGATTGGTGTGTCATTCTAGACCCTCACCCTGTCATTTCCCTCATCTGCCTACTGTCTCACTCTGAATGTTCGTTTCCAAATCTGTCAGCTGGATGCCAGTCAGACTTTTTAAAGTATGAAGAATAATCTATTGCTAAGACATTTTGGGGTATTATTTTAGCTCCATTAATATTTCTGTTTGGCATGAGTCTTAGCAACTTGATGAATATCATCAAGTTTTTGTGGCAGAATACAGAAGTAGATTGCTGGGCCTTTCTTCTATGCAGTATAAATTTAATGTCACCGTTGTCACATCAAACGCGATCCTCTGCCTCCTATACTGCCCATCTGCTACTGCCCATATGAGTGGTACAGTACAACGTTAGTCTGACAACTCCACTGAAACCTGTCTGCCTTGGAAGGCCCTGCTGGTAATGAAACTACCAAAGGCATAGCTTTCAGCTTTTCAGATGCGCATAAGCCCATGTGCCATGATTGGAGACATATGTATGTATGTATGTGTATATATACAGTTTGGGGCTCGTAATCAAAACTTAAACGCATCTAAAAACCCACCCAAGTCAGCACTTGGCCAACCTAAAAGACAAATTGTCCAAGTGCTGATAATCAAACCAATTTTTTGGATGTGTCATGGGACTTTTTAGGCCTCTGAATCAGACTGTGCACCCAGAGCTAAAAGGGGCATATCTGGAGGAATGGTTAGGGCAGTATATGGGCGGATGGGGACCGCCCTAGACTTAGTCATCCTGCAGGGATAATCAAATGTTTTACTAGACATCCTGGACGAAACTTAAACATTGTGAGTTAGACAATATAAAAACAGGTATAAGTGCCAAAAAGTTATCCAAAGTGATCAGATAATCACTCCAGAAACAAAGTAAAGACCCACACACACACTTCCTCAATGTTCACTGACCCCCTCACAAACCTACAAAGATCAGAATAAAAAAGTACATACCTGTCTCCAGAACATCAGCACCTGGTATAGGAAAGCCTAATAGAGCTGCACACAAGTGTCTTAGCCAGGGGGGTGAGGGTAGGGGGTGGGCTAGTGAACTATAGGCTCATAAGTCATTCTAACCACTACATTTATGGTGGAACATTTGTACTCACCAAAACCTCCCTAAAACCCTACTGTACTGCCATATAGGTGCCAGCTGCAGCCATAAGGACTATTGGGGGTTGTAGATATGTGGGTATAGTGAGTTTTGGGGGGCTCACTATAACCTATAAGGGAATTCTGGTGAGATGTTTGTGGCACCCTTTTTGTGAAGTTCACAGTAGTGCCCTCTAAGGTGCCTCACTGCTCTGTTGCCACGTCTGCGTGGCCAGTGCATTATAAGATTGGCCCGTCTCACGTCCAAATGGTCTTGTTCTTGGTGTTTGGGACTTGGATGAAATTTTGGTTGAAAATGTGGTATAAAGATGGATGATCTGGCAGTCCGGACGAACAATAGCCTGGACGTCCAGATAGACAATTTTCACGAAAAAAAATATTCTAGCTGTAATTTTCAAAAATGGGCATTTCCCCACTGCCAACTTTGGGTGTCTAGCGCTATACATCCAAATCAGACTTAGACGTTTGTCTTGATTATGCCCCTGATTATGCACACATATTTTTGGGAAGACATATAGAATGGTATGAGTGTGTATTTGTATTTTTGAAGTCATCATAACTTTTGGGGGATATTTGGGGCATATTAGGTTGGAAGTGAAGTGTGAATTGATAGTCACAGGTGCACAACTTGCAAAACTGTATGCTGCCAAGTATTTTTCATTCTTCATACATTTTGTCTACCTTCATTTGTCCTCACAGGTTCTGGAGCGGTTACAACAGAGAGGCTTTGAGATTGTTGGCTCCTGTGGAGGAGGGGTGGACTCTTCCCAATTTAGTGAATATGTACTGAGGCGAGAACTCAAAAGGACATCTCGTACACCTTCTGTCATTCGGATAAAACAAGAGCCACTGGACTAATTAGATGTGCTGCTTATGCAAAATGGGACATTTCACGTGCAGCTGGGACAGTGAACTAATTTTGGAGCTAACTGAATAGACATGTCAAATATAGAGGACATTACACTTGATAATTGGTCAACATCGGAAGTAGCAGTAATCAAAATAAACGTAAAGATGTACTTTTAAAAGTTTCTTCTAGAGAGGAGGGAGACAACATGCTGATGCTGTGGTGGAAGACGTGCATTCTAGGCGCTTACCATTTAGCAACTTACCAAGTAAAATACATGCAAAGAAGAATATTCAAAAATTCTTTCTTATTTAAAAAAAAAAAAAAAAAAACACTTATGACACTTTTTATACCTTTTGAAACAGTTTGGATATGGAGATTGGTTTTTTTTGTCTCTTTCAAGGTGATTGGGCATGTAAAACATTCATGAGCACATTGCATTTCAAAGTTAGCAGACTGAATTTTAAATGTAGTTTGTACAAAGGTTTTAACTGTTATCACAGACCTAAAGATTATTTTGTTTTTAAAATTATTATTTTTTTTTTTAAACGGTGCCAGAATTATTCCTTGTACAGTTGGCTCTAGTTTGCTTCTGCTGCTGCTTTCCTACAATTTTCCACATTTTATAATGTATTGCTCTTTGAAAAAAAACAAAAAAAACAAACAAACCACAAAACCTGAGACTAGTTTTATGCTTGCTTTGTTACTCTACATGGACTCAAGGGGCTAGAGTCCAGTGGTTCCTTTTATAAAATTGCAGTAGCGAGTCCTGGTGCAGCAAATGCGACACAACCTATAAGAATTGATTGGGCTGTGTAGTACTTGCCATAGTTTTATAAAAGGGCCCCCAAGCTATTCAGTTCTTCATTCCCACTTTGGTGGGGCTGTTCCTAACAATTCCAAATCAGACAGGGAGAAAGTTGTACAAAATCCTTTTGAAACTGGCTGAGATTGACCATCAAGCAGTTAATATGGCTAGTGTGTGCCTGTTTTACCCATTGAATTCCTTTGGTGTCTACTTACTAGGCCAAATATGATTTTCATTGAGTATCCATTGTGTGAGATTCAAGTATTACATTATTCTGAGATCCTGAATGTAAGTGTTGCTGAAATTGCAGTCCTTGGATAGTATGAGGTTGTGAATAAAACTATAAATCATACAGCAAATGATGAAGGAACAATATCTTACATACCACAAAAAGGTTGTAATATTTTGTGCCCCATTCAGCATGTCCTACTGAAACTTGGGTATAATTTTTTTGAAAACAGTGTCTTTGAGGAGTACAGATCAAACTACTGAATATAAAGAGAACAATTTTATAACACTGCAAGCATTAAAGAAAATCTTAAAATGATCTAAATATTTTGATTAGTTAAAGACACATTATAAACTGGTTCAGGTCCATGACAATGTGAGCCATTTCTTTAAAGCTATCATATGCAGTGTAATGCTTCTGAGAACTTTCCCTCTCCCCATACGACATGAGCATTGAAGCAGCATAAGAACAGGAGAGCAGATGATGAATATAGGACCTATCTGGTCTGCTCATTTACCCTTTCCACTTTTTACTACAAAGGTCACCATTTTGGCTTTATTTTCAGCTCCTTGCAACTAAGAAACGTTTATGTTTGTCCTGGGCCACTTTAAATTCTAGTACAGTTTTTGTCCTTCACCCAGAGGCTGTTCTGTTTATTGACCACATTTTCTGTGAAGAAATATTGTCTTGCATTGATTTGAGCCAAATAATGGTTGATTGAGACTTGTGTGCTTAAACACTATTAGGGGACAAAGATCTCACCATTTGTTACAAGAATTTTGGCAGTATTGGGCTATGGTTTTGCATATCAAAAGCTGAATGTTATTCTTGGGAGAAATCTGAGCAAGCAAAACCATAAATCCTACTAACAGTATTTTAGAATTCTATAAAATTCTGCACATAATAACTCAAGTGGTAATGATTATATTGTGTTATATGACAAAAAATAAGATGCAATATAGAAATAAGCAGTTAAAGATTCAGAATTTTGTAAAAACTTTGTGCAGAATTTCCCCATGTCTCTTCTTTCCATTTCTCTCTCACCTTTCGATGTGAACATCGCCAAAACACACACAAACATACACCCCAGCTTCTCCCTTTCTGCCAGTTTAACATCCACTCCAGCTTTCTCTCACTTTATCCTTCTGCTCTTCCTTCTCTGCATATCTTTGCCCAAAGATTTGTACTCACTAGCTCCCTTGCATCTTTTGCTGCTCCCTCCCAGTGTTGCCTCTGTAGCCTCTTTATTCTCCAAAGGGCTGCTGCTGTGCTGAATTTCATTTTGATCATGGGGCTTGTTGCAGGCATTCAGGGCCGACATTAGGAGTGGGCAAACGGGGCATTGCCCTTGACCCCCATGTCACTGGGGGTCCCAGTCCTGCCTGAAGTTGAAAGAGGGATAACCTGTAACCTGCAAGCAAGCTTTGGGGGCCCCCTCCCTACTATGTGTCCTGGGCATCATCATATCTAGCACTGGTCCTATGGGCACTGCTGCTTCCTTGTGTTCCATGTAGCAGTTGTTTTTTATTCTTCCTGATCCCTATGAAGACACTTGCACTGATGGGGACTTCTGCTTAGCTTAACCATGCAATGCAGAATTTGTGAAGAATTTCCCTGGGAGTAGAATATAATTAATCAACCCTTCTTTAGTGCAGGAGAGAAATACTGGCCAGAGCAATGTAATCCTAACTTATTGAATAGTGCTCAAATATTTGATTCTGCATGTAACAGTAATTGCATTTTGTGATTTTCATCTGATTTCTTTATTATGGCTGTCTCCTAGCTTAAACTTGATCTACAATTTAATTGTAGTTTTCAAGTAAAGACCACAGTTTGCATTCTAAGACCAAAACTAGTCTTAAATATTGGCTTTTTAAAATCTTCACATGAACTGTTCTTTTTGTTGATTGAACTTGCATTATCATTGTTTCACATTTAGCACTGATAGATACATATAGTGATATTTTAGCAGTGCCATGTTTCCACAAAGCATTATAAGAAAATTTCTCTGTGATAGAAGAGATAAATTGTGCTCTTTACCCCATCCTCACTTGTATTTTGTTCTCTCTAAGGGCCCCTTTTACAAAGCTGCGGTAACACTTCTCCTGTGTCAAATGCACCAAAGCCCATTCAATTCCTATAGGTTTTGGTGCTTTTGCTGCAGGAGAAGCGCTACCATGGCTTTATAAAAGGGGACCCTAAATATGACTGGTTTACCACTGGTAACCATTGTCATGAGTCATGGTTAAAATTGGAATATTGGCGCAGAGCAACCGTGTCACAGATGCAGTTTATTAATAAATGCTTGAGATATCTGTAACCTCAGTTACTATCAAGGGACCATCTGAAAATTCAGCTTAAATTTCATAATTTTCACTGCTGTAGATAGTGTGGGCTCATCTTGGTAATTTTGAATTTTTTTATCTTTTTGCAGGGCTTTTTTTTAACTAAAGTGATAACTTAATTTCAAAACTCACAGTTTTCTAAATAATGTACAGATGCAACTTAGACTATAGAATTATTAAAATACTTGAACAAAATATTTATTTATGTAACAATTATACACTACAAATTATTTGAAATAGTAAGTTAGTGCTTATGAATAAGTACCTTTCCTGTGGAATTTACTCTTCTTAAAAGGACAAGAATCCCAGAGCCTTCAGTGTCCTAAGTTCTCTCCCACATCAGGATTTGAATAGTGCAGTGTATTTCCTAGCACCAAATCTGATTTTCAGTTTAAAACACTTTATATATATATATATATATATATATATATATATATATATATATATATATATATATATATATATATATATATATATATTAGATTACTGATTTATACCACCAGACTCGGAAAACCAAAACAGACCTGTTTTATTTCAGACATTTATCACGTTCACGTTATTAGTATACATCCCTTGAGCATTGATGCAAGGACCATATATAGTGCTCTCACTTGTAGGTGGTGACAGGAAAAATGTTTCACCTAGTTCTCTGATAAAGTTATGAATACAGCTGTAAGTTCAGAACATTAGCAATCCACTAGTAGTGTGTCCTAAGCTTTATATTCCTGGGTAAAATAAATATACATATATTCCTTTCTTGACATGGGGTTGATTTCTGATGCTCTGTATATTTTAATTTTTCTCTGCTCCCTGAGGATTGACTAATGTGCTTAGATTTTTTGTTCTCGTCTCTTGGCCCTAAATGTGGATGAAATAGCCAAGAGAGCAATAGTTAAATTGAATTGATTAGCAGATCTATTCTGTTTGAAGCTTTATTAATTTTGTATTAAATTATGAGTTTTCAAATTACACCCCCCCCCCTTTTTTTACTAAACCACGATAGCAGTTATTAGCGCAAGGAGTCGCGCTAAATGCTCTGCACTGCTCCCGACGTCGGGAGTAGCACGGAGCATTCATCGCACTGCTATCGTGGTTTAGTAAAAGGAGGGGTAAGTAATGTGGGTTTTCTTAAATCTGTTCTTTGTTTAAAGTAGACAAAATGGCTTCTACAGTTGAAAACTGGGCCACTGTGTTCCACTGAGAAGCACAGTCTATAATTGAGGGTGTAATGTATGAGTGAGTTGTATAAGATCAGATTTTAAAATGCAAGTAAAACAAATGGCCTTATTTTGTTTTTCCATGTGATGTAACTAACTAGCGTTAAAGCTTTTTTTTTTTTTTTTAAGTGAAAGGTGGTGTGATATAGTATGTTTGAACTTGCCCACTCACTTTTTATCCTGCAGTCTATAATTTTCTGAGTACTGAATGTACCAGCTGCATGTCCCAGCCCAAGACAAAATTCAGCAGGCCTTCCCTATCATACTTTGTATCATATGAACTATTTGAACACTAACAGTAGTGCAATCGGTGATATTTGCTATATGAAAATACATAAAGGAAAACTGCACTTACTAACTCCTACATGGGACACTGTGAGTTCCAAAGACCTGTAGCAGCTTTTTGAGTATCACAATTTCCTAATAAACAAAATACTATAAAATCTTTTTGTCCTGCAGTGAATGCTTAGATAGCCGGGGAGGGGGAAGGGATTATGATTTTTGCTTTGTTATACAATTCCTTTCTTGGCATCTTTTATTCTGGATAATGATTGTTGTTCATTAATGTATATGTGCAGTTTGGATATTTTTGTCAAATTTGTCTGCCCCACAGTCATTTGGTATTATTACTAAATGAGTTCCAAAATGTTAAAGGGTTTTAGAATGTATGTGTCTTTCCAAACTGGTCATTACTGTCTCTTCAAAGATAGGAAAAAGGAGAGCAGTTTTAAAGGAGGCAAAAATTATTGTAGATATAGGTCACGGCTTCTATTTGTAAAGATGTTTGGTTTATGTATCTGTTCTTGCTAGCCAAAGTCTGCTCCATAGCAATGCTAGATCAAATGAATATACTCTGGGTATACAGTGCTCCCTTGGTCTTTCGCAGTCGGCAATTCGCGGTCCCGGTCATTTGCGGTATTTTCCGACCGCGAATGACCGGGCAAGAGAGGGCAGCCGGAGCGCCGGCGAGTGAAGGAAATCACTCGCGGTATGCTCCAACCGCCTCTTCCTGCACTAAAGTCAGGCCTCACCAATCAGGAGCTGCTTTGACACGCAGGAAGAGGCGGTCGGAGCATACCGTGAGTGATTTCCTTCACTTGCCGGCACTCCAACTGCCCTCTCCTGTCTTCCCTGCTAAAAATGTATTCGCGGTTTTTCAACATTCATGGGGGTTCCTGGAACGGAACCCTGCAAATATCGGGGGAAATCTGGTCGCAAAGGGGTCGCAAACCGATCGGTATACGATCGGTTTGCTTTGTGAATTTAGCCCAAAGAGTCAATTCACCACATCAAAAAGTAAAAACATTTTAAAACTTAGCTGCGTGCAAATGTGTGAATGAGTACAAATGGGTCTCAGGTCCTGACACGTTTTGCAATCAGCTGATTGATGCAGGCAAAATAACTCACATTTCTTTCTAAAACGTAAAAATCAAAGCCCAAACATTAAACCACCACCAATTCACTCCTCCTCATAAACAGCACCTTTGCAACAGAATTTTCATGAATAAAAAACTACCACCACCTATACACAGTACTTGTTTCTGTTCTCCCACTTCTCTTTCTGCTCAAGACGCAGCTAAGTTTAAATTTTTTTAAACTTTTTGATGAGGTGAATTGATTCTTTGTCTTTCCATTTAAATATATTAAGTAACTTGAAAAAAAGCACTTTATACACTCATTGTTGTGCAATGATTGAGAAATTGAGCCCTTTTCAAAGGTGGGCTTTCTAGTTCACTGACAGGGTGTTTTTACCTTGTAACGGTTCTCTGAGCACAATACAAGTGTGATTTAGTAAATGCTGTGAATATTTTGATATATGCCCAGGATGTATTAATTTGATCTATTTATAGCACTATACACTTGGGTTTACAGTGTTTGATTTATCCCCATTTTGTCTTGGGAAACCATAGCAATGCTAGACAGTTTCCTTTAGGACTAGTGTTTGTGATGTTTTGGGGGGTTTTACGGGGGGAGTTATTACTGTACTCCCTTTCCTATATACCTAAAAGTGATTTGCAATTTAAAAAAGAAAATAATGCAGAAGAATGTGGATATAAAATAAGGGGGGTATTTACAGACCACACACAATGAGGAACTTATAATGTGTGCAACAAGGCAAAGGGAGTACATAAGAACATAAGAAAAGCCAAACTGGGTTGGACCAGTAGCTCAGTATTCTGTTTCCACAGTGGCAACTCCAGGTAATAAGTATCTGGTAGAAGCCCAAATAGTAATAACATTCCATTCTACTGATCAGCAATTTCATGTTAGAGTTCTTTCAGTATCCTGAGATGTATACCATCCAGTCCAGGTGATGTATCATTCTTTAGCATGTGAGTTTAGCTCAGTATTAAGTATCTTCCAGGTTCACTAAGATTTCCTTCAGTTCCTCTGCATTGTCACTTTTGTAAACCATTTTCTTTTCAGATAGATCTCTTCCATCTTCTGTAAAGACCGAAGCAAAGAATTAATTCAGTCTCTCTGCTATGGCCTTATTTTCCCTGAGTTCCCCTTTTGCTCCAGTGGTCCCATGAATTCCTTCTAATGTACCTGAAAAAAAAATGTTACTATGAGTTTTTGCCTCTTTGGCACGTTTCTCTTCTTCTTATTTTTTAGCCTTTATCAATGCTTTGCATCTAACTCGCCAAAATTACCATATACACTCTAATATAAGCTGAGATTTTGGAGCCAACAAAAAATGGGGCTTTCGGCTTATATTCGGACCATTGCCTACCCACCCCCTTCCCAGACCTATTGCAGACCTCCACAGGGCCTGCCACAAGACCCGTCTCCCACCCCAGCTGAATCCAAAACCTACAAGCCTCCCCTGCGCATCTCCCCCCCAACTCCCCGGCATCCTCGTGGTGGGTTTGACTTTTGAGAACTCGCAGCAGCCAATTAGCCTCAAACAGAGCGGGAGAGCAGGAAGTTTGCTCCTGTTCCGTGCACCGGCTGGCAACATGGGACCTGAAAGGGTACATGGGAGGGAGGTGTAGATGTTCAATTTCAGTAGGCACGGGAGGCAGAAGGGATTCCTCCTGTCACACCCATCATGAGGCTGCCGGGGGTGGGTGGGTTGGATTCGGCTGGGACCGGATATGGGAGATCCCTCATATCCTGAACCGGCCTTCAAGGCATCAGGATGAAGAGAGATGGTAGAGGGAAGAGGTCTGGGTGCAGAGCCTGGCAGGGAGTAGTGGGGGGGCTGGGTGGAGAGGCTGACAGGGAGGGAAGGGGAATGGGTGCAGAGCCTGGAAGGGCAGGGTACTTGAATATTAAGCCCCCATCTTATGTTTGAGTCAACCACTTTTCCTCCTTTTGGAGGGAAAAATGGGTTTCTACTTATATTTGGATCGACTTATATTCGAGTATATATGGTATGTTGCTTTTTATTTTCTTCATTTGGATCCTTTTACAATTAAATAATTTTTTTTTGGCTCTAATAGCCCCTTTCTCTTTCTCTTTTAACAATGCTAGCTCTCATGTTCTCTTTTTTCCACCTTTGTTAATATGTGGAATACATCTGGTCTGGATTTCCGTGATGGTATTTATAAGAATTTTTCAAAATAAAGTTTGAGAAACTAATAGCAATTCCTTTACTGCCACAGACTTAAATACTACAACACAAAGTAAAGTCAATCTCCTTATACCCAGAGCAAAACTCACTTCATACACATTACCTATTATTTCAAGGACATAGAATGTGGGAGAAGAGTGCATAGACTTATAAACAGAAATAAAAAGCAGATGATTGTATTTTTAAATAACATCCATGCTTGATTTAAAGTTCTAACTTTTGCCACCAATCATTTTAGCTTCTTTTTAACCATTTTCTTCATGTTATTGTAGTCGCTTTTTCAAAAATTAAACGCACTACATTAGATTTCTTTAGTAACGTCATTCCAGATATCAGGTCAAATTTGATCATGGTATGATCACTGTTTCTCAGCGGAGTTACCTCTTGTACTGTGACTGTAAAATTTTTCCCCCTCTTGTTGATTTCTGTACCAGTTGCTCCAAGAAACAGCCATTTATTATATCTAGGACTTTAACCTTCCTAGCACTCCCTGCTGTAACATTTATCCAGTCAATATTGGAGTAAATGAAATCACCGCACAGTACATAGACCTAATCTACTCTCTCCTGTCGGGGGAGACATACATAACTCTCATACATAAAAAGTGGAGAAAAAGGAGAGACCTCTCATTCAATTGAGGAGCAATGCAGTCAGCACTCTATCACCAAGCATGCTCATCATCATCATAGGCCTCTACGAAAAAAAAACCCAAAACACTTATTCACAAAGAGGCTATTGCAGTCTGTCATTGCGTTTACCAAAATGCCATGATGTCCTCCAAAGTCCTCAATTATAATTTTCATTTTGTCACTTATTTCAAGTTCCTCATTGATCTCCTTCCTAAATTTCTCAACTATTTAGATACACAAAAGCACTTCGAATTTCAAGAAGTCATAGCTACTCTGTCACAACTCAGATTACATCTTCTCCAGTCTTCTTATGATGCCTTTGAATTGTCCGCCAGAGTGACTGCTTGTTCTGTAGCAATGCGCCGCCTAGCATGGCTTCGCACCATTGACATGGACCCTAATCTTCAGGACCGCTTGGCTAATATTCCTTGTGCAGGCAATGATCTCTTCGATGAATCTATCGAGGCAGCCACCAAGAAATTGTCTGAACATGAAAAATCCTTTGCTTCTATTGTCAGACCAAAGCCTAAGCCAGCTCCTGCCAAGCTTGCACACCCTCCTATTTTCTAGAGGCGTTTTGCTCCGAGAGTGCTCCTTACACTCGTCCACCTCCCAAGAAACAGCAGAATCAAAAGCAACAGAAATCTCAACCTTCTGCTGCACCTAAGGCTGCACAGCCTTTTTGACTGTTTAAAACAGAGCATAACCTCCACTGTTCTGTCTCTGTCCTCTCTTCTCCCCATTGGAGGTCATCTCCATCATTTTTATCACCGATGGGAGATAATTACATCTGACCTCTAGGTGCTGTCAATCATCAGGAAAGGATACTCTCTTCATTTCACTCAGGTTCCACCAGAGCTTCCTCCAAGAGAGTATCCTTCCAGTCCATCCCAGACCGCCCTTCTTCAGGAAGCTCAAGCTCTGCTTCGTCTCCGTGCCATCGAACCATTTTCTTTGGAACAGTAGAACAGGGGGTTTTACTCCCGTTACTTCCTTGTTCCGAAGAAGACGGGCGATCTGTGACCCATTCTGGATCTCAGGGCTCTCACCAAATTTTTAGTCAAAGAAAAATTTTGCATGTTGTCCCTAGCGTCCCTTTATCCCCTTCTAGATCAGAATGACTGGTTATGCTCTCTGGATCTCAAGGAGGCCTATACTCATATTCTCATTCATCCGGCCTCCCGTCAATATCTCAGATTTCAGGTGGGGAATCTGCATTATCAATACAGGCCCTTTGGCCTGGCTTCATCTCCTTCAGTGTTCACCAAGTGCCTGGTAGTGGTAGCAGCAGCTCTACGGCACCATGGTCTTCAGGTATTTCCCTACCTAGACGACTGGCTCATCAAGGATTCCACATCTCAGGGGGTTATTGTAGCGACCCAACGGACTACATGGTTCCTACAAAGTTTGGGATTCGAAATCAATTTTCCCAAATCCCAACTTCAGCCCTCTTAGAATCTACAGTTCATCAGAGCTGTTCTGGACACTGTCCAACTCAGAGCATTCCTTCCTCAACAACATCTGGAAGCTCTCCTTCAACTCTGTCATGCAGTGTCTTCCCGCTCTTCAATCTCAGCAAGACACATGATGGTACTACTAGGTCACATGGCCTCCACAGTACACGTGACTCCTTTTGCCTCAGATTTTCTCAGTGGACCCTGGCATCTCAGTGGACGCAGGCTTGCGACCCACTTTCTCGACACATTGCAGTCACTCCTTCCTTGAGACAGTCTCTCCACTGGTGATGCTTTCTTCCAATCTCTCCAGAAGCTTACTGTTTCAAATGTGCCTCCCTTTTCCATCAGAAGGTCCTCACAACAGATTCCTCGACCTATGCTTGGGGCGCTCATCTCGATGGTCTCCGTACTCAAGGCCACTGGACCAGTGCGGATCATCGGTGTCACATCAATCTGTTGGAACTCAGAGCAATCATCAACGCTCTCAAAACTTTTCAACATCTTCACGACCAGGTAGTCCTTATTCGGACGGACAACCAAGTCGCCATGTACTATGTCAACAAACAGGGAGGGATGGGATCTTCCTCCCTTTGTCAAGAAGCTCTGAAGGTTTGGGACTGGGCAATCCTCCAAAACACCTTCCTCAAAGCTGTCTACATCCAAGGGCCCAAAAATTGCTTAGCGGACAACTTGAGTCGTCTAATGCAACCTCACGAATGGACACTCCATTCCTCGCCTCTACATCATATTTTTTCACAGTGGGGAACGCCTCAGATATCTTTGCAGCTCCCCACAACCACAAACTGCCTCAGGTCTGCTCCAGAATATAGTCTCATCACCTCGAGGCAGATGCTTTCCTACTGGAATGGACGAATCTCTTCCTGTATGCATTCCCTCCATTCCCTATCATTCTCAAGACTCTTGTCAAGTTGAAAAACGCTCATGCCACCATGATTCTGATTGCTCCTTGATGGCCGAGACAACCTTGATACTCCCTTCTACTTGAACTCAACAGCATGGAGCCATATCTTCTGCCAGATTTTCCGTCTCTGCTTACACAGAGTCAGGGATCTATGCTTCATCCCAACCTGCAGTCTCTACACCTGACAGCTTGGTACCTCTCAGCATAACTCCTCTTCAGTTTTCTCAACCTGTAAGAGATATTTTAGAGGCTTCTAGGAAGCCTAACACTAGACAATGCTACTACCAAAAATGGACTAGATTTTCTAAGTGGTGCATCTCTCGCGATAAGGAGCCTCAACATTCCTCCTTATCTTCTGTGCTAGATTATCTTTTGCACTTATCCACCTCTGGCTTCAAGTCTACATCAATTTGAGTCCATCTCAGTGCAATTGCAGCTTTTCATCAGCCTATTGAAAGGAAACCCCTCTTCTCATCCGGTGGTTTCCAGATTCATGAAAGGACTTTTCAGTGTCAAACTTCCTCTCCTCCAGTGGTTTGGGATCTCAATGTTCTTGCTCAATTGATGAAGCCTCCATTTGAACCAATGTATACAGCTCATCTGAAGTATCTCACTTGGAAAGTGGTGTTTCTCATTGCCCTCACATCTGCTCAAAGAATCAGTGAGCGGCAAGCTTGAGTTGCTGATCCACCTTTCACTGTGTTCCACCATGACAAGGTTGTCCTTCGTACTCATCCTAAATTCTTACCTAAAGTGATTTCAGAATTTCATCTCAACCAATCCATTGTTCTTTCAGTGTTTTTACCAAGGCCTCATTCTCACTCTGGAGAATCAGCTCTTCATACTCTGGACTGTAAGCGTACTGTGGCCTTCTACTTGGAACGCACCAAACCACACAGAACTGCTCCTCAACTTTTTGTCTCCTTCGATCCAAACAAGTTGGGACATCCAATCTCTAAGCGTACCATATCCAATTGGATGGCTGCTTGTATCTTTTTCTGCTATGCCCAGGCTGGATTACAACTACAGAGTCGAGTCACAGCCCATAAAATCAGAGCAATGGCAGCTTCAGTAGCTTTCCTCAGATCTACACCTATTGAGGAAATTTGCAAAGCTGCTACTTGGTCCTCGGTTCATACTTTCACTTCTCACTATTGTCTGGATGTTTTTTCCAGACGGGATGGCCATTTCGGCCAGAGAGTATTACAAAATTTATTCTCCTAAGTTGCAACGTTCCCACCATCCCATTCTAGTTAGCTTGGAGGTCACCCATATGTGAAAATAGGCTGCCTGCTTGTCCTGGGATTAAGCACAGTTACTTACCGTAATTTAGTTTATATCCACATTTGTTTTTACTATTGAATCTTCAAATCTTAGGACCCCCGAGGAAGATGGTTTAGTCGAAACATGGACCGTGTTGGGTCTTTACCTTTTATTGCATATGTGGATTCCATTGATGTTACATTCTACTGACTGAATAAAATCCCACTTTTCTAATTTGTATTGTCATCTCTAATGGTATTACAGAGAATGTATGGGTAGCCAAACAAAATCTGAAGCATAAGCATTTTATATTTTTAGTATGTTTTAAAGAAAATCCTTACCTCAAGAGTGGGCATAAATATTCATGGAAGCAATTTTCTGAATGTTAGTCATGTTTAACCCTTTAATTGGCAATTGGTGAAACGGCTGCTTTATGTAACTTGATGTTGAATGAGAGTAACAGTGCCAAGTGACAGGCATTTGGAGATGTAGATCTCCCATAAGAGCCATAGAAGACACATGTTGCTTCTGAGCAACAATGCCAAATAAAGGGCTACTGATTAAATTAACAATGCAATGTTTTGTATTTGCAATTTAATATATTTTCACATGAGGTAGTTTACAGTTTTTAAACCATGCATGTAGACTAAAAAAAAAAAAAAACAGAAGGAAGTGCAAAAAATTGAAAAGATAATCGAGTTACCACTGAAGCCAGGTATGAGGGTAAGACTAGAATATGTCTTGTGTACCAGTGAGTGTTTCAAATTGTATTTGATATGAGACACTGAGCCAATACTGTTGAATGAAGAGAGGAGTCTGTGATCAAATTTGGGAGCCTATCACAGGAGCCAGATAGCAGTGGAATTAGACACATAGCTGGTGTTAGCATAATTGAGACATGGAGCAACGATAGCATAAAAAAGGGTGAGTTGTGAGGGGATGACTAGATTATGAATTGATCTAAATTGAAGTGCTCAAAAGCATTGGTGAACTATCTGAGGTTGAAAATAGTTCCAAAATTAGTCTGAGTTAGCAAAAAGACTCAGTTGTTGGTGTTGCTGAGTCTGTTAAGGCACCATCAGTGGCCACTGTTGCTGACCTGGTGATCCAGCAATGTGACTGATTATGAGGGGTTAAGCACAAAATGGTTAGAATTGAGCCAGGATCTGACAGTGTTGAGGCAAACTGGCTTGAAAAGAGCAACTAGCGAGATGTCTGTTTTATAAAATGCCAGTACCCTTTGTTCTTGTTTCAGAGTGGTAAAAGAGCTGTGAAAGATATTGAAGAATAGGGATTCTCACCCAGAAATAGCTAAGAAGAAGAAAAAATTAAATTGAATCAGATTGGCCAGACTGGATGGGCCATTTGGGTCTTTATCTGCCATCATCTACTAAGTTACTATGTATGTATCAAATTTTACAAGACAACACACATCAAGGCTGTGGGTGGGTGGGTGGGGGGGGGGGGAGGAGGCGAAGGTACAGGAGGGAAGTGATACTAAGAAACAGCCAAAAAGAAAGTATGCAAACCACAACATAACAGTGAGGCCAAGATTTCCTAGATGAATCAAGAGAGTAGAGAGTTGCGCGGGGACAGAAATCCCACTCGTCCCCGCCAAAGTCCCACCCGTCCCCGTGAGGAATTCCACCCGTCCCCGCGAGGAATCCCCTCCGTCCCCACCCGTCCCCATGAGGAATCCCCTCCGTCCCTATAAACTACAGAAATAGTTATTTCATTTAATTATGCTACTGAATTAAAGGCTCTGGTAGAAACCCATTTACAAATAAGCAAAAAGACTTTATTCATTTGAAAATATTAATTGGGAAGAATACATACTTTGTAAACAGGTTTCTACCAGAGCCTCTAATGTTTATAAATTTTTATCAACACAACTAATGTACTACTTTATCCTAAAGCAAAAAAAAAAGAAATAGAATTTTTTTCCTACCTTTGTTGCCTGGTTTCTGCTTTCTCATGTTCTCATTCAATTCCTTCCATCCACTATCTCTCTTCTCTCTGCGTCTTCCATTTGCTCTGTTACTGTGCCTCTCCCTTTCTCCCCCCTTCCAAATTGGTCTGGCACCCATCTTCTTCCCTCCGCTCCCCCCATAGTCTGGCATCTCTGTCTTCTTCCCTGCCAGCATCTTTGCCCCACTCTCTCTTCCCCATTTCCCTTCAGCGTCTTCTCCCCACTCTCTCTTCCCCATTTTTTTCAGCGTCCTCCCCCCATCTTCCCCATTTCCTTTCAGCATCTTCCCCCCATCTTCCCCATGTCCTTTCAACGTCCTACTCCACCCCTTTGTCTTCCCCAGTGCTTTCAGCGTCCTCCCCCCTCAGTTTTACCTTAAGCGTCTTTTCCTCTCCACTCCACTTTTCCTCCCTTTCTCCCTCCCTGCCCCTTACCTCTCTTTCTCTCTCCCTGCCCCTTACCTTTGTGGCACTTCCCAGCCCGACTGACAACAGAACAGGCCCAGTCCGACAAACCTCCCTGCCCTGTAGCCGCGAATCTAAATTACCTTCTTACAGCAGCTGGAGTATTGAAGATGCTGTAAGAAAGTAATTTAGATTCACGGCTACTGGGCAGGGAAGTTTGTCGGACCGGGCCTGTTGTCGGTCGCTCGGAGGAAGCGCCACAAAGGTAAGGGGCAGGGAGGGAGAAAGGGAGGAAAGGTGGAGTGGAGAGGAAAAGACGCTTAAGGTAAAACAGGGGGGAGGACGCTGAAAGCAATGGGGAAGACAAAGGGGTGGAGTGGCCGGCTGTGCACCTCCCCCTAAGGCTGCACCCGGGGCGGACCGCCCTCCCCTTGGTACGCCACTGCCGTCGGAGGGATGGAGTGCTTTGCTTAAGCCCTCCCTCCGACGTCAGTGCTGACATCGTGGAAGACTTCCGTTCCGATCGGCTGTGTGCTGCGGCAGGGCAGGTAGGGAGAAGACGAGCCTCGTATCCAACCCCGCAGGAACCCCGCGACCCTCGGAAGCATCCCCATGGGATCCCCGTGACCCTAGGGGGCATCCCCATGGGATCCCCGCGACCCGAAGGGGGAACCCGCGGGATCCCCGCCGTCCCCGTTCCCGTGCAGCTCTCTATAAGAGAGTGATCCACAAGATTGAAAGCTGAAGTTGAGTGAGACCACCAGTTATCCTAGCCTATGAAGAATAACAGAGTTTATTCAATCTCCACTTTTCAGTACTGTGGGCCAGACAGAAATAAGACTGTCATAGGTGAAGGATATTTGAAGCATGAATTTCTTCAGAAGTTTGGAGAGAAAAAATAAATTGGATATCAGTCTGTAATTAGAAGGGGAGAAGAGATCAAGTGTGTTAAGAATAGGATGCATAACAATAGACATACTACATCAGACTATTGGTCCATCCAGCCCAGTATCCTGTTTCCAAAAGCGGCCAATTCAGGTCACAAGTACCTAACAAACCTAAATAAGTAAGAACATTCCATGTTATCGATCCCAGAGCAAGCAGTGGCTTCCCCCATCTCTGTGTCAATAGCAAACTATGGACTTTTACTCTGAGAGCTTGTCCAAACCTTTTTAAATCCCAGATACACTAACCACTGTTATCATCTGACAATGAGTTCCAGAGATTAACTTTGAGTGAAAAAATGTCATCCTATTTGTTTTAAAAGTATTTCCATGTAATTTCCCTGAGTGTCCTGTCTTTTTAAAGAATGAGGTAAAACAAAGAAAAATCCAAGTATGCAGTGAAGGGAGAACACCAAAAACAAAAAGAAACTGCAGAAAGAAATGTACAAGGTACAGGAACTTTTATTAAAAGTCAATAAAAAGTTATTTTCCAAAGGATGGCTCTCATATACATGGAGGCTGGACCACGAATTTTAAAGATTTTATGCAACATCGTTGTACCCATATCGTTCTCTATTAATGAAGCACAGCACAACTTGGACCCCTGAAGAAAGGAGTGTTTCTCCGAAACAAGGACCATGTATATGAGAGCCATCCTTTGGAAAATAACTTTTTATTGACTTTTAATAAAAGTTCCTGTACCTTGTACATTTCTTTCTGCAGTTTACTAATGAAAAATCAATTCACCTTTACCTGTTCTATACTACTCAGAATTTTGTAGATCCCAATTGTACTTCCCTCCTCAGCTATCTTTTTTCAAAACTGAAGAACCCTATCCTCTTTAGCCTTTCTTCATACAAGATGAGATCCATCCTCTTTAACATTTTGGTTGCTTTTCTGTGAACCTTATCTAATTCCACTATGGGGCTCAAAATCAAAAAAAACAAACGTCTAAAAAGTGGCCTAAATAGATACTTGGACGATCAAAAAGCTTGATCGTCCAAGTACCCATAAGCAAAGTTGGTTTTAGACATATCTAAAACCAGCTTAGACCCTTCCCCTGCCTCTAAACACATAGAGCAAGAAGAGACGTTTTTAGAGGCAGGGAAAGAGTGGGAGGTGGGCCGACCTACACCTAGGCGTACAGCAGGTATAACCAAAAGTTTAGACAGGTTGCCTAATCGGCATTTATACATTTTGACCATGAAATATTCAGTTCTTTCTTTAGAAATGTTCACATATCAATGTCAAATCTTTTTTTTATTTATCTCTGGAAAAGAAAGTGATGTAATTGCAGGTAAACAACAAATATTTTACTTGATTTACTCATGAAACAAAAGATATCCACAAAAATGTGTATGCTAACAGGAATAAATTAGGACACCCTACACCCTAATAGCTAGTGTTACCCCCTTTGGCTGAAATAACTGCAGTGAGACACTTCTTGTAGCCATCTACCAGTCTCTGACATTGGTCTGAGGAAAGTTTGGCCCACTCCTCAATGCAGAATTACCGTATTTTCACGCATATAACGCGCGCGTTATACGCGTTTTTACCTACCGCGCATACCCCTCGCGCGCTATATGCATGAGCGCGGTATACGAAAGTTTTAAAACATAGTTCCCACCCCGCCCGACGCCCGATTCACCCCCCCAGCAGGACCACTCGCACCCCCACCCCGAACGACCACTCGCACGCGCTCCCACCCGCACCCGCATCCACGATCGGAGCAAGAGGGAGCCCAAGCCCTCTTGCCCGGCCGACTCCCCGACGTCCGATACATCCCCCCCCCCCCGGCAGGACCACTCGCACCCCCACCCCGAAGGACCGCCGACTTCCCGACAATATCGGGCCAGAAGGGAGCCCAAACCCTCCTGGCCACGGCGACCCCCTAACCCCACCCCGCACTACATTACGGGCAGGAGGGATCCCAGGCCCTCCTGCCCTCGACGCAAACCCCCCTCCCCCCCAACGACCGTCCCCCCCCAAGAACCTCCGACCGCCCCCCCAGCCGACCCGCGACCCCCCTGGCCGACCCCCACGACCCCCCCACCCCCCTTCCCCGTACCTTTGGAAGTTGGCCGGACAGACGGGAGCCAAACCCGCCTGTCCGGCAGGCAGCCAACGAAGGAATGAGGCCGGATTGGCCCATCCGTCCTAAAGCTCCGCCTACTGGTGGGGCCTAAGGCGCGTGGGCCAATCAGAATAGGCCCTGGAGCCTTAGGTCCCACCTGGGGGCGCGGCCTGAGGCACATGGTCGGGTTGGGCCCATGTGCCTCAGGCCGCGCCCCCAGGTGGGACCTAAGGCTCCAGGGCCTATTCTGATTGGCCCACGCGCCTTAGGCCCCACCAGTAGGCGGAGCTTTAGGACGGATGGGCCAATCCGGCCTCATTCCTTCGTTGGCTGCCTGCCGGACAGGCAGGTTTGGCTCCCGTCTGTCCGGCCAACTACCAAAGGTACGGGGAAGGGGGTGGGGGGGTCGTGGGGGTCGCCAGGGGGGTCGCGGGTCGGCTGGGGGGGGCGGTCGGAGGTTCTTGGGGGGGGCGGTCGGTGGGGGGGAGGGGGGTTTGCGTCGAGGGCAGGAGGGCCTGGGATCCCTCCTGCCCGTAATGTAGTGCGGGGTGGGGTTAGGGGGTCGCCGTGGCCAGGAGGGTTTGGGCTCCCTTCTGGCCCAACTACCAAAGGTACGGGGAAGGGGGGGTGGGGGCGTCGTGGGGGTCGCCAGGGGGGTCGCGGGTCGGCTGGGGGGGCGGTCGGAGGTTCTTGGGGGGGGCGGTCGTTGGGGGGGAGGGGGGTTTGCGTCGAGGGCAGGAGGGCCTGGGATCCCTCCTGCCCGTAATGTAGTGCGGGGTGGGGTTAGGGGGTCGCCGTGGCCAGGAGGGTTTGGGCTCCCTTCTGGCCCAACTACCAAAGGTACGGGGAAGGGTGGTGGGGGCGTTGTGGGGGTCGCCAGGGGGGTCGCGGGTCGGCTGGGGGGGCGGTCGGAGGTTCTTGGGGGGGCGGTCGTTGGGGGGGAGGGGGGTTTGCGTCGAGGGCAGGAGGGCCTGGGATCCCTCCTGCCCGTAATGTAGTGCGGGGTGGGGGTAGGGGGTCGCCGTGGCCAGGAGGGTTTGGGCTCCCTCCTGGCCCGATATTGTCGGGGAGTCGGCGGTCCTTCGGGGTGGGGGTGCGAATGGTCCTGCGGGGGGGGGGATGAATCGGACGTCGGGGGGGGGGGGGTGAACGGAGAGTCGGGACAGCGCACGGAAAGTCAGGGCAGTGCACGGAAGTCAGGGGGGGTGAACGGAGAGTCGGGACAGCGCACGGAAAGTCAGGGCAGTGCACGGAAGTCAGGGGGGGTGAACGGAGAGTCGGGACAGCGCACGGAAAGTCAGGGCAGTGCATGGAAGTCAGGGGGGGGTGAACGGAGAGTCGGGACAGCGCACGGAGAGGCGGGGCAGTGCACGGAAGTCAGGGGGGGGGGTGAACGGAGAGTCGGGACAGCGCACGGAGAGGCGGGGCAGTGCACGGAAGTCAGGGGGGGTGAACGGAGAGTCGGGACAGCGCACGGAAAGTCAGGGCAGTGCACGGAAGTCAGGGGGGGTGAACGGAGAGTCGGGACAGCGCACGGAGAGGCGGGGCAGTGCACGGAAGTCAGGGGGGGTGAACGGAGAGTCGGGACAGCGCACGGAGAGGCGGGGCAGTGCACGGAAGTCAGGGGGGGGGTGAACGGAGAGTTGGGACAGCGCACGGAGAGGCGGGGCAGTGCACGGAAGTCAGGGGGGTGAACGGAGAGTCGGGCAGCATGCGCGGTATAATCGTGAGCGCGTTATACCAAAGTTTTTGTGCTTATCATCGTGATTTCTGCGCGCTATACACGTGTGCGCGTTTTATACGGATGCGTGTTATTTGCGTGAAAATACGGTATTTCAGCTGTGAGATATTTGAGGGGTTTCTTGCATGTACAGTACATTTCAAATCACCCCACAGCATCTCAATGGGATTAAGATCAGGGCTTTGACTCGGCCACTCTAGGACTCTCCCATTTCATATTTTTTAGCCAGTCCTTGGTGGATTTACTGGTATGTTTAGGGGTATTTTTGTGTTGCAGGGTTTATTTCTGCTTCAGCTTTAATTTTCTTACAGATAGTCTCACATGTTCCTCAAGCACCTTCTGATACACGGTAGAATTCATGGTGGATTCTATGATGGTGAGCTGGTCAGGTCCTGCTGCAGCAAAGCATCCCCAAACCATGACACTTCTAAGAGGTTCTTTTCCTGGAATGCTGTATTTGATGTACGCCAAACATGTCCTTTTCTTGTGTCCAAATAATTCAATTTTAGACTCATCTGTCCATAAAACACTATTCCAGAAGTCCTGTTTTTTGTCTACGTTCTCTCTGCAAACTTCAGTCTAGCCTTGATGTTTCTCTTAGAAAGCAAAGGTTTGCTCCTTGCACATCTCCAATGCAAGTTAAATTTGTGCAGTCTTTCTGATTGGAAGAGATATGCACTTTCACATCAACAGTAGCAAGAGCCTGCTGTAGGTCTCAAGATAATATTTTAGGATTTTTGGAGACTGCTTTTAGCATCTTGCGGTCTGCTCTGGGGGCAACTTGCTTGGACAGCCAGACCTAGGCATGTTGGCAGTTGTTTGGAAAGACCTCCACTCGTACACTATTTTGCGGACCATGGAATGGCTAATGTCAAATTCTTTGAGATCTTTTTAAATCCCTTAGCTGCTACAATCTTCTTTCTGAAGGCCTCAGACAGCTCTTTTGATCTCACCATGGTGTTCACTCTCACCGCAGTAGTCATGAGCACACCAAACTAAATGTCTGAAGTTTACGTAGGGCAGACCTCCTTCAAAATGCTGATTAACGATGTTCTATTCATGTGCGCCTGATGTGATACGTCTATGTGTGATTTGAACTACTGTAAGTAGGAAGATAACTGGGGGTATCTTAATTTATTTCTCAGAATACACATTTTTGTGGATATCTTTTTGTTTCATGAGTAAATCAAGGAAAATTTTTTTTTGTTTACCTGCAATTATATCACTTTCTTTTCCAGAGATAAATAAAAAAAAGATTTGACATAGATATGTGAACATTTCTTAAGAAAGAACTGAATATTTCATGGGGTGTCCTAATTTTTTCACGACTGTAAATGCATACTCCATGTCGAACCGCACCATTGTACTTTTACTTTTTGGTTTTTGTCTTTGCAGTTGGATTCCTTTTTCAGGTTATTTTGATATTCATTACAGACTACTACTGATCATATTCAGTAGGCTCATTCTTCCTTAAGTATTTCCTCACTTTCTTTTTGATCTTTGCTCAATCGTCTCCTAATTTGCACTCTTTCTTTTCACACACACACTGCATGATTTTACCACCTTTTATATTGTTTATTTAAAACTGGTATTTTTATGGATGCAGATTAGTGCATGCTCCCACTGGTGTTCTGTTCTCATGATGATTATTATGAAGTAAAGGTCTTTTGTGCATATATTTATCATTTATGTCCTTTTTCTGTTTTGATTTTTTAGCTTTTATGTGTAATATATTTTTAGATATTTTTATATCTTAATTTGATGTGTTTAGTATTTGTTCTTTTTTTTTTTTTTTAATTTTGTTGACAACATGACCCCTGAAGCAGGCTCTGTGTAGCCAAAACACGGACCATGTCAGGTCAGCTTGATTTGTATCAGTAAAGACTTTTTTCCCACTCTCGTCAATGACGTTTGGTACTCTTTTAGGGTGATTTATCAGGGACAGTTGATACCATAGAAATACTAATTGTGAGCAATGCTCAATTGGTGATTTGTTTGGTATATTGTCCTCCTGGGGTTTTATTGCAAGATTGCTCAGTGCTTCTAAGCACTTTGTTAACATTAGGAATAGATACAACAAAAATGATGTTACATGGGGATTTCAACAGTGGGATGAGGGGGCAACACATCAAGTAGGGAATACTTTGGATTTGGGGGGGGGGGTTTCCAAACAGGGAGCAGTATAGAGTGGAGATGAACATAATTTTTAAACCATGGATGGATCATGCTCTGATAGTGACAGACTTGAGATGCCAGAGTTTGAGTAATAACGAAAGGAATGTAGTAGAGAAGTGCGGTGTGAGGGGGAACATTAAGTCTGGTCTGCTATGGAATGTGTGGGGAAGTTTGATAAATGGTTTGGATTAGTCGTCAGCAGAGGTAGCAGTTAAAGGTTGGCAAACAACGCTCAACAAGGCTTTGGATAAGGTGGCTGCCTTCAAGGAAAATAGTTTGAAAAAAGCCAATATTGAAGGAGTATTTGATCTCTTGAGTTGGTGCAGCTTACACAAGTACGTCAGAAAGAGAGAGAGTGGAGGAAGAGGCATACTGAGGAGCTTTGAGCGGAATATCTTTCGCAGCTCTATGAATATAAGGAACAGAGTAATTTGGAAAGGAAGGGCTATTTTCAGCGGAAGTTGAAGGATTCATTGAATCGCCCAAAATAATTGTTTTGGATTGTGAAGCAATTAACTAGTGCTGGGGATAATGTATCGCAAATAATACCATTTACACCGGATGAGCTCAATAATTATTTTGGCCTGAAGGTTGACACAATTGTAAGTGGAATACCACAAGTGCAAAGTTCGGTTACAACAGGTCAGAATGTTCTAGCAGTGTGGGATACTTTTGAGTGTGTTTATATCCAGTTGGTCGTTAAATTATTGGGCATGTGTAGGCCAACCATAGCCTCAGGTGAGCTTTGTAAGAATTACACAGTCAATTAAGCTATGCATTTACAAAGATAATTAATCTTAGTCTGTGTGAAGGAGTTGTGCCAAAATCGTTGAAAATTTCTACAGCTAAGCCACTGATGAAAGATATAAATGTTGGGAATGGAGAGCTTAAAAATTATAGGCCTGTTGCATTGGCAACAGTTTTAGCAAAAATACTTGAATAACTGGTGTATATACAACTTGAATATATCAGAGGTGTAATGTTCTGGATCCGCATCAATACGCTTTTTGTTCTGGCCATAGTATGGAAACTCTGTTGGTTTCATTGAATGATGGGATAAGATGTGGTTTTGACTAGAGATGAGTATATCATGGTGTCTTTAGACATTACTGCAGCCTTCGACACTTTAGATCAGGGGTGTCAAAGTCCCTCCTCGAGGGCCGTAATCCAGTCGGGTTTTCAGGATTTCTCCAATGAATATGCATTGAAAGCAGTGCATGCACATAGATCTCATGCATATTCATTGGGGAAATCCTGAAAACCCGACTGGATTCCGGCCCTCGAGGACCGACTTTGACACCTGTGCTTTAGATCATAGTGTTTTACTGCGGCAACTAAGCCTTTGACACTTTAGATCAGCGGTCTCAAACACGCGGTCCCCCAGGGACTATTTTGCGGCCCGCAATCTGTCCTCTCCACTTCACAAGTTTTCCGATTGTGGAGAGGACAATTGCATATAGACCGCAACTGCGGCTCGCCTAAAGCAGGGGTCCCCAATCTGCTTCCCTTCCCTTCTCACTGCCCTCCCTCAAGCCACCGCAAACAGGGAACAGGCCAGATCCGAGATCTTAGCTCTTCCTGCTTATCTTCCTCAGCTCGGAGCCGACCAATTCTCGCCACCCGACATCAATTCTAACGTCGGGGAGGAAGTTCCGGGCCAGCCAATCGCTGCCTGGCTGGCCCGGAACTTCCTCTTCGACGTTAGAATTGACGTCGGGTGGCGAGAATTGGTCGGCCCCCCGCTGGGAAAGATAAGCAGGGAGAGCTAAGACCTCGGCGCTGGCCTGTTCCCTGATTGCGACAGTGACGGTCTGTTCCCCAATGGTGGTGGCTTGGGGGAGGGCAGGGAGAAATAAAGAAAGGAGGGGACAGGGAGACAGAAAGAAAGAAGGGAGACGGGACACAGACAGAAAGGGGCATGGAGAGAGAAAGAAAGGGAGGGCATGGAGAAAGAAAGAAAGAGGGCACAGAGAGAGAGAGAAAGACAAACATATAGAAAGAAAGGGGGCATGGAGAGAGAGAGAAAGAAAGAAGGGGGCAGGGTGAAAGAAATAAAAAGTTGGGGGATGGAAGGAGACAGATGCCAGACCAGGGGAAAGGAAGGAAGGAAGGAAGGAGGGAGGGAGAGAAAGGAAAGAAAGAGATGTCAGACCATGGAAATAGGGACGGAAGAAGAGAGAGATAGAAGGGAAGGAAGACATGGAAACGTAGATTTTGAAAAGAAAGCAGAAAAATTGAATATTAAGTTAATGCCAAAGATGGATGCAAGGCAGAAAGTGAAGATGGAGAGAAAAACAGTCAAAGGACAAGAAGGCCCTGGAAACAGTTAAAAGCACAGCAAAATAAAATCACCAGTCAACAAAGGTAGGGAAAATGATTTTATTTTCAATATAGTGATTGAAATGTGTCAGTTTTGAGAAAGGAAAAATATTAAACTTTAAATGTGAGGGCCGTAGAAAAAATAGTTAATGACAATTTTGCATAAGGTAAAACCCTTTATAGTTTATAAATCTTTCCTTTAACTTTTAAAGGAAAGATTTATAAACTATAAAGAGTTTTACCTCATGCAAAGTTGTCATTTCTTTAATAAGACATTAACTATTTTTTCTACGGCCCTCAAAGTACCTACAAATCCAAAATGTGGCCCCACTAAGGGTTTCAGTTTGAGACCACTGCTTTAGATCATAGTGTTTTACTGCAGCGACTAAGTTCCTGTGGGTGCAGGGGGTGGTTTATTTGTGGTTTCAATCCTTTCTTACTGACCAAAGAACAAGTAGTATATATGTTAATGGGCAAAGATCTGCACAAAGTATAATTCAGACAGGAGTTCCCCAAGGCTCTTCATTATCAGCAGTATTATTCAACATATATCGTGTACCATTGTGCACGCTATTGCATGATTTGGATGTATCGTACAGGTATATGCTGACTATTTGCTGCTTTTCTTCCTGTGGAAGGGTCATTGGTCATAACAGAAGGATTATGTCGTAGTCAAGGTAAGGCACTGGATGTGTGAGAATAAGCTGACGTTAAATTTGCAAAAGACTAAGGTGATGCATTTGGCCAGAACATCTGCAGTGATATGGCCTGTATCTTTGAGGACCCTGGACACTGTTGTTCAGCTGTCCTTGGAATTTCGTTATCTTGGCATTATTCTGGATCCACATCTAACATTTAGGCAGCATGTGTCAAGTCTGTAAGTATGCTGTACCATTATATGTCGTGGGGGGATTTCAAAAGTATATCTCAAGTTCTGGTGTTGTCTGTATTTGACTACTGTAATGTGGTACTATTAGGTGTTCCGGGGTAGTGTTGAAAGATTTACAGATAGCACAGAACTCCATTATCAGGGTGTTATTCTGGCTCCAGAAAAATAAACATATCAAGCTTTACTGGCTGAAAATCGAGCTCAGAATTAAGTATAACCTATTACTATTGGTTTACTTGAGTATGCAGGGGTGTGCCCCACGACATCTGATTGACAGTGTATTTCCTTATTTGGCAACACATGACCTAGCAATTTCATCAAGAAAAGAGTTGAACCTGCAGGCTGTGAGAGTGGGAGCATTTTCAAGTTGTGGTCTAGAGGAGTGGAATAGGCTCCCGTCTTAACAATAAACATAAAAAAATGTGGATGTCTTTAAGACTTTGTTAAAACAACATCTGTTTTGTTATATGAAATACACAGTATGAGATGATGGCTGTTGAAAACCTGAGTTATATTAGGTTGTTTGAGATTGATTTTTGGTATAGGAGAAGTGATTGGTACTGTTATTTCAGGCTAGCATTTTATTTAGATTTTATGTTGAATGTTATGTATATTTTTTTAAAGATGTTTGAAATGTTTGTGATTATGCAATAGCACAAATTTCTTTTATTTTATCCCAAGACAAACTAATCAATATACCAAGTCAAAGGGAGACATACATCTAAGTCAACCTTTTGTGTCCTGGAATCTTAGTAAGCTATTACCCCGATCCTCAGCGGCACCACTTGGAACTCAAACCACTCTCATTGTTCCAAGCTTTATGTGTCAGATCGTCACTGACGATCTGACACATAAAGCTTGGAACAATGAGAGTGGTTTGAGTTCCAAGTGGTGCCGCTGAGGATCGGGGTAATAGCTTACTAAGATTCCAGGACACAAAAGGTTGACTTAGATGTATGTCTCCCTTTGACTTGGTGAAATGTTTGTGAGTCATTATTATGTGCGTGTTGTACTTCGCCTTGTAAAAGGCGGATTATAAACAAAGCATAAACCATATCATCCTTTAGTCTCGCAATTCCATTTTTCATCTTCTTCCTTTCACTAATATATCTGAAAAAATTTGGTCTCCCCTTTTATACCCATTTCCTCTTCCGCTAGACATATCTCTCTCTCGGCTTCTTTCAGTTTCACCTGGTAATCCTTTATCCTCTTCTTGAGTTTTTTTTTTATATTTCACAAACGCCAATTCTTTTGCCTTTCTTTTTTCTGCCACTAGTTTAGTTTAGTGTTGCTCAACTTCTTCAAGCCAAGTACTCCCTAAGTCTAACAAATATCAACCGACCCGTCTAGGCTTCACCCCTGACCCTACCTCCATAATAATAGTACTTATTGTAATGCAATTTCTTCCATCCATTTTTCATCCCAGACCAGCGGTGGACCCAGCACCAACACACAGCGCCAGCAGCGCTCTTTACCTTCGGGCCCCCTCAGCGATCCAGCGGAGAGGCGCGTGGGAGCCCTGCTCCGCCCCTCTCCCAGACCAGCGGCGGACCCAGCACCAACTCACAGCGCCAGCGGCGCTCTTTCACCTTCGGGCCCCCTCAGTGATCCAGCGGAGAGGCGCGTGGGAGCCCTGCTCCGCCCCTCTCCCAGACCAGCGGCGGACCCAGCACCAACACACAGCGCCAGCAGCGCTCTTTACCTTCGGGCCCCCTCAGCGATCCAGCGGAGAGGCGCGTGGGAGCCCTGCTCCGCCCCTCTCCCAGACCAGCGGCGGACCCAGCACCAACTCACAGCGCCAGCGGCGCTCTTTCACCTTCGGGCCCCCTCAGCGATCCAGCGGAGAGGCGCGTGGGAGCCCTGCTCCGCCCCTCTCCCAGACCAGCGGCGGACCCAGCACCAACTCACAGCGCCAGCGGCGCTCTTTCACCTTCGGGCCCCCTCAGTGATCCAGCGGAGAGGCGCGTGGGAGCCCTGCTCCGCCCCTCTCCCAGACCAGCGGCGGACCCAGCACCAACTCACAGCACCAGCGGCGCTCTTTCACCTTCGGGCCCCCTCAGTGATCCAGCGAAGAGGCGCGTGGGAGCCCTGCTCCGCCCCTCTCCCAGACCAGCGGCGGACCCAGCACCAACACTCAGCGCCAGCAGCGCTCTTTACCTTCGGGCCCCCTCAGAGATCCAGCGGAGAGGCGCGTGGGAGCCCTGCTCCGCCCCTCTCCCAGACCAGCGGCGGACCCAGCACCAACACACAGCGCCAGCAGCGCTCTTTACCTTCGGGCCCCCTCAGCGATCCAGCGGAGAGGCGCGTGGGAGCCCTGCTCCGCCCATCTCCCCGACAAACACTAATAGCTTACAAAACCACAAACTTCACAAAAAAAAAAATGGCAATGCATACGCCGAATCTCATCCTAGTCATCATACTAACTGCCACATTTATAGCAAAATGGAAAACAGCAGGATACCAAATCCGCACCATCCCGATCCTAACAACAACACACAGACCTGTTCAACACAACAGAATACTCCACACCCCTAGAACACTAACTCCATGTCCACTATCCAGCCAAGCTAGCATTCCCACAACCTGGGGAAAAAGACCTCCACCAAGGCCCAGCACAATCACACAAAAATACCAAACTTCACTGAGAACTATCATCAACACAACCACCACCCCCACCACAAAATTCACAACGATAGCCTGCGCATATATGAACATCAGATCCATTAGCCCAAAGGCAGAATTAATCAAGGACTGGCTGATCAAAGATAATCTAGGATGCCTCTTCCTAACTGAAACATGGCTCACCTCGGATTCAGACCCAAGCATTACAGAATCCTGCCCCAAAGGATATAAACTAGAATTAGTATGTAGAGAAAACAAAAGAGGAGGAGGTTTAGCAATCATAATAAAAAACAATCTCAACATCGAAGTCCTAAACAAGTACTCCACCCCTCACCTAGACCTGCTAGCCTGCCAAATATCTGACAAATCACTAACTGGAAATCTGAACTGTCTTCTTTGCTACATTACTCCAGGTAAATGGAACACCTCAAAACAAGACCTTGAAGAATTCATCTTCCAGAACTCTCTCTCCTCCACACATAACCTGATCCTTGGAGACTTAAATCTCCACTTAGAAGATCAATCATCCAAACAAGCAACAGATATACTCTCATACCTCGATCACCTATCCTACCAAATTCTCAACCCAGAACCCACACACGAAAAAGGACATCAACTTGATATAGTAGCTTACTCACCTCCAAACCAAAACACACAAAATATTCACATCTCAAATGGGTCCTGGCACCCTACCCTCTGGTCAGACCACTACAAATATTCATTCTCTATCAACTGGGCTCAAAATAACAGCAAACCCATCCCAAAAAAATCGCACATCAAGATCAGACCGAAAATTGAACCCACCACATTCTGGAACACAGTCGACCCAGAAATAGACCCCAACAACCCCAAAGACTTCATAAACAGTTGGCGGACCCTCAGTGAAACTACATTAAACGAACTAGCTCCAATAAAAAACAAAAACAAAATAGACAGACCATCCAACAAATGGTTCGACGACGAACTCTTACAACTAAAAAGGAAATGCAGACAACTAGAAAGGTCATGGAAAAAACAGAAACTCAATCATACCAAAGATAAATGGAAAATCCAAATCAAACTATACAATACCAAACTAAAAGAAAAACGAAAAAACTTCTACTCTAAACTCATCGGCACCGAAAAACCAGACACTAAAAAACTTTTCGACATCGTAAGAAACCTCACCGACACCAAACCATGTCTCGCCACCCAAGGAAACCAAACTCCCACAGCCACCCAATTAGCGGACCATTTCAAACACAAAATCATCACAACAAGATCCACATTCAACAATTCACGAATCAACTTAGAAGAAATACAATTCAACCCCACAATAGATGAAGCAATCCCAGCAGACAGGATCTGGACAACCTTCCCAAAGATACAATGGTCAGACGTAGACAGACTTTACAAAAAATACAGCAAATCATCATGTGACCTGAACAATTGTCCCCCATACTTACTAACTACAGCCTCCACCAAATTTAAAGCCAACCTCACACTATGGCTTCAAACTACACTAAGGGAAGGTCATTACCCACCGGAACTAGGAGAAATCATAATTACTCCTATCCTAAAAGATCCCAAAGGTCCTATAGACAATCCCACAAACTACAGACCAATCGCCTCAATCCCTCTATATATCAAACTAACAGAAGGCCTAGTCGCACAATATCTCTCCAATTTCCTTGAAAACCATCATATACTACATCCATCCCAATCTGGATTCAGATCTAACCATAGCACAGAAACCCTACTGATATCACTACTAGACACAGCCCGACAACACCTTAGCAAAGGAAACAAACTACTTCTCATTCAACTCGATCTCTCTGCTGCATTTGACCTAGTTGACCACCCCACACTACTCCAGACATTAGATGCAATTGGAATCACGGGTAATGTTTACAACTGGTTACAAGGCTTCCTCAAAACACGAACATACAGAGTCAAGTCAAAAGAGCATCTATCCGACCCATGGTCAAACCCATGCGGAGTACCACAAGGATCACCATTATCTCCTATATTATTCAACCTCTTCATAGCATCCCTCGGCAACACCCTAGATGCCCTAAACACAATATCATTTAGCTATGCGGATGATATAACAATCCTCATCCCCTTCAACATACAAGACCCCCTATCCACAAACCACCTGAATATAATAATGGAAACGGTAGAAAAATGGATGTCAAGTCATAAACTGAAACTGAACTCGGAAAAAACTAAATTCCTACTATTAGAGAAGGAAAAAAAACCATCATGCACAGAACTGGAATTAAACACAATCAAGTACCCAATGCAAAGCACACTCAAGATCCTAGGAATTCAACTAGACAGAAATTGCACAATGCAGTCCCAAATCCACAAAATCATCCAAAGAGCATTTTTCACAATGCGTAACCTAAGAAAAATAAGAAAATTCTTCATCAAAGATCAATACAAGATAGTAGTACAATCCCTAGTACTAAGCATAGTAGACTACTGCAACAGCCTATACCTATCATGCCCAAACTACATGATAAAACAATTACAAACTGTTCAGAACACGGCCCTCAGACTCATCTACTCCCTCAGCAAATTTGACCACATCACCAACGCTTACCTTGAATCACACTGGCTACCAATAAAAGCAAGATCCCAGTTCAAATTCTACTGTCTACTATACAAAGTAACACACGGAACAGCACCCAGCTACCTAAACAAAAGTCTACACCGTAATCTCTCACACAGAATAAGGAGAACTCAAAAACTATTCGCTTACCCTCCTCTCAAAGGTATAAGACGCAAGAAAATATATGACAGCCTTTTAGCTACACAGGCAGCAAAAATTGACACAACCATCTCCAATCTACTGATCAATTCAATAGACATAAAGGAATTCCGAAAAGAAATCAAAACTCATCTCTTCAAAAAATACTTTCCTTCATCTTAACCTCTACATAGCACTAGAAAATACACACACGAACACCACCACAATAACTATACCTAAACATTGTACAACTCACTTCAACAACCTACTATCTATCTACTATATGCTCTAAAGGCTTCCTGGAAACGTCCAGACTAATCAATTGTAACTTGATACTTTCCTGATTCTATATACTGTATTATTCCAGAAATTATACAGTCTCTTAATTTGTAATCCGCTTAGAACCGCAAGGCACAAGCGGAATAGAAATCTGTAATGTAATGTAATGTAATGTAATATACACACAATATTATCTTATTAATACATAACGGTAACCACAAAATTACACTGTATGCAGAGAAAATGTTAATTATCATTTATATTCGGGGGGTATTAAAAAAAAAAAAAAGAAGTCAAGGCAGATGACTAAAATATGCAATGTCATCTCAGTAACAACTATAGAAAAACAGAAAAATATAGTGCAAAATATAGACATCAGATCTAAATTCTCAAAACGGACACATTTCGATCACTAAATTGAAAATAAAATCATTTTTCCTACCTTTGTTGGCTTGTGATTTCATGAGTCTCTGATTGCACTTCCTTCTAACTGTGCATCCAATATTTCTTTCTTTCTGCCTCCTGCACGCTTCCTCTCCTCTGGACCTCGTTCCCTTCCCCAACCAACATCTCTCTCTCTCTCTCTGTCCTCCATGAGTCCAACTTTTCTCCCTCTCTCAACCCTTGGATCATGTGCAGCATCTTTCACCACTGCCCATCAGCTCCATGTCCATTTCTCCTTCTATCACCCCGCTCCAGCACCATGCCACATCTCTCCATCCCTATGAGTCTTCCCCCTTACATCCCTTTCAATCTGTCCCTCTGTTCCCTCTCCACCATCATATCCAGCATTTCTCCCCTTCATCCTTCCCTTTCCCATACATCGCTACCTCTTTCCTCTCATGGCCGATTTTCCTTTTTCTTCCTTTCCCCATTTGCTACCATCTCTTTCCCTCTCACTCACATGCTCATACCCAACAATTCTCCCTTTCTGTTCCTCCTATGTCCCAAGTTAGTGCTCCCTTCTTCCCTCCTTTTTGTGTCCCATGTTCATGCCACCTTCCTTCTGAGTCAAACTCGTGCCCCTTCCCTGCCTTCCAGCCATTGTCCTAGAATCGTGCCCCTCCAATACCCCAATGCGTACCTTCCCCCCTTTCCCCATTTGCTACCATCTCTTTCCCTCTCACTCACATGCTCATACCCAACAATTCTCCCTTTCTGTTCCTCCTATGTCCCAAGTTAGTGCTCCCTTCTTCCCTCCCTTTTGTGTCCCATGTTCATGCCACCTTCCTTCTGAGTCAAACTCGTGCCCCTTCCCTGCCTTCCAGCCGTTGTCCTAGAATCGTGCCCCTCCAATACCCCAATGCGTACCTTCCTCCCTCCTTTCTTTCTTTGTCCCAGCAAGATTGTGTCCCCTTATTTGTTCGAACCGCACTCACTCCATCTGCCTTCAGCAGCTTGGAGGGATGTTCAGGCAGCGATTCTCATGCTGCATGTGTCTGGCCCACAAGCCTTTCCTCTGATGTTGGCAAGAAGGTTTCTGGGTCAGCTACGTGCAGCATGTGAACCATTGCCAGCTGTGCATCCTCCCAACAAGCTGCTGAAGGTAGAAGGAGTAAGTGCAGCAAGGAGGTAACTGGGAACCTCCCCCACCCACTGGAAGGCTTTCCTCTGACATCAACTCTGATATTGGAGGGAAGTCCTGTAGGTCGGCTTTGGGAGGGAGGGATGAGGGGGAGAAGGGTTCCCCGGCAGCGGGTGGGGCAGGCAGCAAGGAGTGATCCATAGAAGCAGCTGCATAGCTTCAAAGGACGGGCAGACAGGGAATATTCTCTGCAGCGGCTATGCTGCGTACCCCCAGCAAGCGGCCCGCATACCCCTAAGGTTAAGCGTACTGCATGTTGAGAAACACTGGTTTAGAGAACCATATCGATTTCCTTTCTCTCTTGTTTTAATTTATTTTCCTCACATAAAGGTCAATAGCCATTTTTATTGCTCCTTTCAGCTTAGACCACTATTTTTCCACTTCTCTCATGTCTTCCCATCATAACAACTCTTTCTTCAGGTACACTCCCATTTTACTAAAGTCCATACGTTTGAAATCATTAAAAATAGATCATCTTCTTTACATTTCTAGGATCCCCTACCCCCCTGCTTGTTGATATGGAGGGGCATTTTTGATATGATGTCTAACAACCTGAGTTTGGATATTTTGTGGAAGATGCACAAATATCTAGTACGAAACATGTCCATTTCAAAACTGCAAAATGTCTATTTTTAAATTTTTTAAAAATGTCCATTTTTCAGATGTGTGTCTCTTTTTGAAACATTTTCGGTCAAATCCAAAACGAAAACACACAAAATCAACCATTGGCCAAATAGACATTCCAATAGAGCAATGGGGCACCTTAGGGGGCACTACAGTGAACATTACTTAAAATGCCCAGGTACAAATCTCACTATAACCTCCTTATATTGTGTTTCCCTGAAAATAAGATCTATGCCGAAAATAAGCCCTAGCAGGATTTTCGGGATAGGTCTTATTATAAGCCCTACCCCCAAAATAAGCCCTAGTCCTGAGATTTGCTGGCAGTTTCCCTTCCCTCCCTCCCATCCCATCATCAGTAACGTGGCAGAGTGAATTCATGGGCAACCAAGGCCAAAGCAGCCTGTTAGAATGCTGCTGGCCCGACGCTGTTTAGGGAGGTAAGTAGGGCTCGCAGCCGGGATCCGATGGGAAGGATGCGGATTTGACTGCGTGGCAGGTGCTCAGGGGGAGGGGAGGGAGTGCTCGCTCAAGGGTCCTGCTACACATGTGGGGGAGAGAAAGGAAAGAGGAAGAATTGGGGTGAAGGAGAGGAAGGGAAAGATGATCATGCACATACCCTGAAAATAAGACCTAGTGCCTTTTTTGGGCCTAAAATTAGTATGACACTGTCTTATTTTCGGGGAAACATGGTAGTACCCTGTTTCCCCAAAAATGCTCCTAATATAAGCGCTACCCCAAAAATAAGACCTAGTCATATTGACCTCCCCCCCAATGAATGTCCCTGACACTCCCTGACTCCATCCCTGATACTAGTGCTTTCTGATTTGCTGAAAAAAATTGGACTCATCAATTCAGCAACCCACACCTCTGCTGCTTTAGGAGGCCTTGGAGCGGAGGTATGTTAGTCTCACGGTGGGAGGGTCGGTGGGGTTCTGCTGCATAAGGGGATGGGTGAGAGGGTAGGAATTATGCTGCACATGGGGGGGGAGAAAGGAAAGAGGAAGAATTGGGGGAGAGGAAGGGAGAGATGATTGTTGTATATGAAAAAAAATAAGACATCCCCGAAAATAAGCCCTAGTGCATTTTTTGGACCCAAAATTAATATGACACTGTCTTATTTTGGAGGAAACACAGTATATGGTGATCCCTTCAAAACCCACCCAAAATCTACTGGACCCAATTGTACACTACACCAATAGCACTTATGCCTGCAAATGTTACCTTTATGTAGGTACAGTAGGTTTTGGGTGGGTTTTAGTGGGCTCTCATACTCCAAAAATGTACTAGAGTTGGATATGAGCCTGAATTCCCTTCTCTGCAGTCCGCTTCACTGACCACCAGCACTCCAGAGACCTGCTTGGTGCTCTAAAAGGACTGGCAATAATATCTGAAGCTACCATACAGACAGGTATGTACTGTTACATTTACATATTTGGGGGGTGGAAGGGGGCCGGTGACCACAGGGGGATTGTATGTGGGAGGGAGGGGGGTCATGCTTATATCCCTTGGTCATCTGGAAAGAATTTAAAAAAAAAAAAAAAAGTCTGAAAAGTGGGAGGTGGTCAAAATAAATTATTCTTTGTGCACAACCTACTTCCATTGTGAATCACTGCATGATTCTTGCCACAGATCTATTTTTTTATTTTTAATATATTTTATTGATCCTTCCCTAGCCTTATTGTTCTAATACTTAATTTTCAAAGATGCATTCTGGAAGCCTCTATGAGTCTATGGTAAGTGAAATGCAGCTTACAGCCTACCAGTACCTGCTTTAGTGATGGATAGCAAAACAAAGGCAATAATAATGAAACATTAATTTAGATGGTTACTTCCATAAGAAAAATAGTTGTCTTGCACATTTGCATTGATTTTTTTAATTGGCCTCGTAATTGGCAATATATAACTTATCCTAAGGTAGAAAACCATTCTACAATTCTATTCAGTCCATCAGACTACAATAACATTGTCCCTATCCTATTAATGCTGCAAATGTTTATTTTCTAGTTCCATTTGCCTGAAAGCATAAAAAGACTACCAAAATGCTGTTGAGTCAGAGTGGAGAGAACTTAACACCAGAAATTCATATTAAAAGTGATGTTAGTTATTTTTGAGCATTTGCAAAATGTTTCTAGTGCATCTTTAATGTTTGTCTTCTATCTTAAAAAGCTACCTATTTTCCCCAAATGTCCATTGTAATAGACTTTGCTGTAAAAGAGCACCAACTGCAAGCAAAACAAGTGTGGAAGCAAATGTGGTTCATATAATTATTTCCAGCTTCTTGGTGTGTGTATTAGGGATTGTTTCATATTCCATATCATTGGCAGCATTGTTCATTTTGATTTAGTTAGTCTTAATTTTTCTTATTACAGCCATGTCGTTACGAGTGTGCCCTCTGTGTAAAGAGTGCACACTTGTTCCTAATGGTTTGCACATGCGTGCACTATTGGGAAAAATTGCATATTTTTTTCTGAATGTGTGTTTTGCAAAGATTGTGTACTATAATCAGGAAGTTTATATTCTGCCTAACCGATAAAGCTCAAGATAGCTTAAAAATAAGAAGACAAGAGACTAACCGGACTTTTATAATAGTTCAGTCACTTGCAAATTCATAATTATAAGCATTTAGATTGAAACAATATAAAACATTATAGCTAAGTAATAATTAAATACTGAGGTCTGGATACACAAAAATCATCTTGAAAATGCTGTGAGTTGCTGTGGAGCTGATAAATTGTCCAATTTGAAAAGTGATCGATGTTTAAATTACTTTGCATGCAAATGAGTTTCATAGAGGTCTGCTGTCATCCCATTTAATCAGTCCTTGGAAAAGCGACTTGACTCATGCACAAAGCCAGCAGGAGAAGCCCAAACAGCTGAGCAGCAGAGGAAGCACCGAAGTAGAGAGTTGCGCGGAGTACAGAAATCCCACCTGTCCCCAACCGTCCCCGTGAGGAATCCCCTCCGTCCCCGCCCATCCATTTAAACTTCACAAATAGTTATTTCATTTAATTATGCTACTGAATTAAAGGCTCTGGTAGAAACCCATTTACAAATAAGCAAAGAGACTTTATTAATTTGGAAATATTAATTGGGAAGAATCCATACTTTGTAAACGGGTTTCTACCAGAGCCTCTAATGTTTATAAATTTTTATCAACACAACTAATATACTACTTTATCCTGAAGCAAAAAAAAAATAAAAAATAGAATTTTTTTCCTACCTTTGTTGCCTGGTTTCTGCTTTCCTCATGTTTTCATTCAATTCCTTCCATCCACTATCTCTCTACTCTCTGCATCTTCCATTTGCTCTGTTACTGTGCCTCTCCCTTTCTCCCCCTTCCAAATTGGTCTGGCACCCATCTTCTTCCCTCCGCTTCCCCCATAGTCTGGCATCTCTATCTTCTTCCCTGCCAGCGTCTTTGCCCCACTCTCTCTTCCCCATTTCCCTTCAGCATCTTCTCCCCACTCTCTCTTCCCCATTTCCCTTCAGCATCTTCTCCCCACTCTCTCTTCCCCATTTCTTTTCAGCGTCCTTCTCCCCCATCTTCCCCATGTCCTGTCAGCGTCCCTCTCCTCCCTCTGTCTACCCCATGTCCTTTCAGTGTCCCTCTCCCCCTTTGTCTTCCCCAGTGCTTTCAGCATCCTCCCCCCTCAGTTTTACCCATTTCCCTTAAGCGTCTTTTTCTCTCCCCTCCACCTTTCCTCCCTTTCTCCTTCCCTGCCTCTTACCTTCGTGGCGCTTCCCCACCTGATTGACAACAGAACAGGCCCGGTCCGACAAACCTCCCTGCCCTGAATCCAGCTGCTGTAAGAAAGTAATTTAGATTCGCAGCTACAGGGCAGGGAGGTTTGTCGGACCGGGCCTGTTATCGGTCGGTTGGGGGAAAGCGCTACGAAGGTAAGGGGATCTGGCCGGCTCTGCACCCCCCCTAAGGCTGTCCCGGGGCGGACCGCCCCCCCCTTGGTATGCAACTGCCTTGAATTTTTCCTACCTGCCCTGCCGCAGCACACACCTGACTGGAAGTCTTCCCGATGTCAGCGCTGACGTCGGAGGGAGGGAGGGCTTTGCTTAAGCCCTCCTCTGACGTCAGCACTGACATCGTGGAAAACTTCCGGTCGGCTGTGTGCTGCGGCAGGGCAGTAGGGAAAAGAAGACAAGCCTCCTGGCTCGAGTTCATCAAACCCCGCAGGAACCCCGTGACCCTAGGGGTTGTCCCCACGGGATCCCCGTGACCCAAAGGGAGAACCCGTGGGATCCCCATCGTCCCTGTTCCCGTGCAGCTCTTTACTCCGAAGCAGTCTCCTGCCACTCAGCAATTCGGAGCAGGAAGATTTTTTTTTTTTTTTTAATGGGCACAGATAACACACGCACAAAATCTGTCCCCATTAAAATAAAAAGTTATGCCATAGACCAGCGCCATAACCGAGACTAGCCCTACCTGCGTACGTTCTGCTTCAGCAGGAACTTGTCTAACTTTTTCTTGAATCCCTGGAGGGTGTTTTCCCCCTCGACAAACTCAAGCAGAGTGTTCCAGTTTTCTACCACTCTCTGGGTGAAGAACTTCCTTACATTCATACAGAATCTATCCCCTTTCAATTTTAGAGAGTGCCTTCTTGTTCTCCCTATCTTGGAGAGGGTGAACAACCTGTCCTTATCTACTAAGTCTATTCCTTTCAGTACCTTGAATGTTTCAATCATGTCCCCTCTCAATTTCCTCTGCTCAAGGGAGAAGAGGCCCAGTTTCTCTAATCTTTCGTTATACGGCAACTCCTCCAGCCCCTTAACCATCTTAGACGCTCTTACCTGGACTCTTTCAAGTAGTACCGTGTCCTTTTTCATGTATGGCGACGTAGTACTCAAGGTGAGGGCACACCATGGCCCGGTACAGCGGCATGATAACCTTCTCCGATCTGTTCATGATCCCCTTCTTTATCATTCCTAGTATTCTGTTCACCCTTTTTGCCACCGCCGCACATTGCGTGGACGGCTTCATCAACTTGTCAATCATAACTCCCAAGTTTCTTTCCTGAGAGGTCTCTCCAAATACCACCCCAGACATCCTGTATTCGTGCATGAGATTTTTGTTACCTACATGCATAACTTTACATTTATCCACGTTGAACCTCATCTACCATGTTGACACCCATTCCTCGAGCCTGATTATGTCATGTTGCAGTTCTTCACAATCCACCTCTGTCTTCACTACTCTGAATAACTTTGTATCGTCCGCAAATTTAATCACCTCACTCGTACCAATATCTAGATCATTTATAAAGATGTTGAAGAGCACTGGTGATGCTCTTCCAGACCGAGTATTGCCCATATACCCCCACTCTCTGTTTCCTATGATCCTGCCAGTTTTTAATCCACGTGAGTATTTCATCTTCAATTCCATGGCTCGCAATTTTCCAAAGTAGTCATTCATGCGGAACCTTGTCAAACGCCTTCTGAAAATCCAGATATACATGTCGACCGGTCGCCCTTGTCTATCTTTCTGTTTACACCCTCAAAGAAGTACAGCAAGTTAGTCAAACACAATCTGCCTTTGCTAAAACCGTGCTGACTGGTCCTCATCAGCCCGTGTCCAACAAGATGATTAATGATGCGATCCATTATCAGAGACACTACCATCTTTCCTGGTACCGAGGTCAGACTCACCGGTCTGTAGTTTCCCGGATCTCCCCTCGAATCTTTCATGAAGATCAGCGTAACATTTGCCACCTTCCAGTCTTCCGGAATCTTTCCCGATTTGATCAACAGATTGGCTATTAATTGAAGCAGTTCAGCTATGGTCCATTTCAGTTCCTTGATGACCCTCGGATGGATGCCATCTGGTCCCAGAGATTTATCGCTCTTAAGCCTTTCAATCTGCCTACACACCTCTTCTAGACTGACCGTCAATCCTGTCAGCTTTTCGTCTTCATTTCCAGCATATAGCCTGATGGGTTCCAGTATACTGTGTACATCTTCAGTAAATACAGATGCAAAAAAATGTGTTCAGTTTGTCAGCGATTGCTTTGTCCATTAGCGCTCCCTTTATTCCATGGTCATTCAACGGTCCCACCACTTCCTTTGCGGATCGTTTCCCCTTAATATATTGAAAGAACGGCTTGAAGTTCTTTGCCTCCTTGGCTATTTTTTCCTCGTGGTCTCTTTTGGCCCCTTTTACCGCCTTATGGCATCTGCATTGATGTTGTTTGTGCTTGTTCCAGTTTTTGTCTGTTTTTGACCTTTTCCATTCCTTAAATGAAGTTTTCTTGTCTCTTATCACTTCCTTCACCTCTACAGTGAGCCATGCCGGTTCTTTGTTCTTTTTCCTCTTTGATCCCTTGTTAATATACAGTATATATAGATTTTTCACCTCGGTGAATGTGTCCTTAAAAAGGGACCAATCTTGCTTTAGCGTTTTTACAGTGCTTGTCCTCTTATTAATCTTCTTCCCTACCATGAGTCTCATCCCTTCGTAATTCCCTTTTTGGAAGTTCAGATTGAAGTGGATCATATTGTGATCGCTGTTTCCCAGCATCCCTTCTACTTCTACATCTTGTGCCGGTCCTCATAAGCCATTTAGAATTAAGTCCAGAATTGCATTTCCTCTAGTGTTTTCCTTGACAAGTTGTTCCAGGAAGCAATCGCCTACATCATCCAAGAATTTGGTCTCTCTAATGCAGCCGGAGGTACCTAGGTTCCAGTCTATTCCTGGATAGTTGAAATCACCCATAACTGCGTTGCCTCCCTTGCAGTTGCGTTTAATCTAGTCCGTCATTTCTCCGTCAATTTCTTCGGACTGCCCTGGGGGGTCGGTAGTAGATGCCGATCTTCATTTCCAGGCCATTTGTTCCCGGAATTTTGACCCATAGAGACTCTTAACTTATCCGTCAGTTGTGGCGTGTTCTTTCCAGTAGATTCAATTCCCTCTTTCACGTATTTGGCAATGTCCCCACCTTTTTGAGCCACTCTGTCTCTGCGGTATAGTTTGTATCCTGGTAACACAGTGACCCAGACTTTTTCCTCAGTCCACCATGCTTCTGTGATGCCTATGATGTATTTTTGTGCCATAGCTTCTAATTCACCCATCTTATTTCTAAGGCTCCTTGCGTTTGTGTACATACACTTGAGTTTGCAGCCTGTTCCTTTCTTGCATTTCCTTCCCTCTTGTGTCCTTTTCGATCTGTCTTGCCTGTGATCCGGTGAGTCTTTTCCAATATCTTCTTGCACAGTATCCTCGGGTATAACGGTTCCTGAACCATTGACTCTCTCTCTTGGTCGACTGTCAGCTTTCCCCTTCTTCCTAGTTTAAAAACTTCTCAACTTCTCTCTTGATGTTGCTTGCAAGTAGCCTCATTCCATCTCTGCTGAGGTGGAAACCGTCCTTCCTGTATAGCTTGCTCTTCCCTCAGAACGTCGTCCAGTTGCGCATGAAGTGGAATCCTTCTTCCTCACACCAGCGCCGCATCCTCATATTGACTGCTTGCAGCTCCATCTGCTTCTTCTCATCAGCCCTGAGTACCGGCAGGATCACCAAGAATGCTATCCTCTGCGTTCTGATCTTCAGCTTCTTTCCCAGCATCCAGAACTGGTCTTTCAGTACTTCCCTGTTGTAGTTCCTGTTGCTCACGTTGTTCGTCCCCACATGGATCACCACCGCCATATCTTCAGCTTCCTTCCCAGCATCCGGAACTAGTCCTTCAGTACTTCCCTGTTGTAGTTCCTGTTGCTCATGTTGTTCATCCCCACATGGATCACCACCATCTTCTTCTTCCACATTGTTGATGATCCTGTCTTTGCTATTTTCAGGACACTGGCCTTCTCAATTTTTGGAGCAGCCATCTAAGCACCACTCTTGAACATCATAACATATCAACAGCCATGAGGTCAAGGTTTATTAGTATTTGATTAGATTGCTTATCAAGTGTTTCTATGCAAAATACAACCTTCATCAGGCAACTTCACTGGCTCCCAATAACATCCCGAATAATTTTCAAATTGTCATGTATCCTACACCAGATTCTATACGGAAGCTCAGCAGCCCCCCTCATCCAATTATTCTCTAATGTTTGGTCGACATCAAAAAGAATCCTTAACAGAATTCAACTAAACCTGCCATCCATAAAATACCTCCACTACAAGCGAATTTTCCACTCTATGCTAACTTATCTGGGCGTAAAAACCTGGAATGACCTACCAGAAGTTATCAGGAAAGAGACAAACTACACTACATTCAGAAAAAACCTGAAGACTCACCTCTTTGACAACTAACTATCTCAATTTTTGTATAGCACCCCCTTCTTCTAAGTCCCTTCTCTTATTTCTCCATGCCCCCTTCCCCTACTACGCTCCCCTTCCTCTTGTAAGTGAACATGCATGTTGGGAAAAAGAACCCGATGTTCACTTACAAGATGGGGGGATCACCGCTTGGGGTGAGCAACCTTGAAAGAGACCTGGGAGTGATGGTAGACACAACACTGAAGGCGTCGGCGCAGTGCGCCACAGCCTCAAGGAAAGCGAACAGAATGTTGGGTATCATTAAGAAAGGTATCACGACCAGGATGAAGGAAGTCATCCTGCCACTGTATTGTGCAATGGTGCGCCCGCACCTGGAGTACTGTGTCCAGTACTGGTCGCCGTACCTCAAGAAGAACATGGCAGTACTTGAGAGAGTCCAGAGAAGAGCAACTAAGCTAATAAAGGGTATGGGGGACCTCTCATATACTGACAGACTGAAAAAGCTGGGGCTTTTCTCGCTGGAAAAGCGACGACTTAGAGGAGACATGATAGAAACCTTCAAGATCATGAAGGGCATAGAAAAAGTGGATAGGGACAGATTTTTCAAACTATGGGGAACCACAAGCACAAGGGGACACTCAGAGAAATTGAAAGGGGAGAGGTTTAGAACAAACGCCAGGAAGTTCTTTTTCACCCAGAGGGTGGTGGATACATGGAACACGCTACCGGAGGATGTGATAAGCAGAAGCACGCTACAGGGCTTCAAAGAAGGTCTGGACAGGTACCTGGAGGACAAAGGGATAGAGGGGTACAGATAAGAGTAGAGGTAAGGTTAAAGGGATAGGATTAGGGGTAAATTATAAAATTAGTCAGAGACCACCGCTCAGGCAGTGGGCCTGATGGGCCGCTGTGGGAGCGGACCGCTGGGCGAGATGGACCTCTGGTCTGCCCCAGCGGAGGCAACTTCTTATGTTTGATCTCTTGCCTTGTGCCTGAATAGGTATGTCCGACTCATAAATGGAAGATTAGATTAGATTAAAGTTTTGTTTTAATTTCATGCTCTTCCCATATAGGGATCCTCTGTGTTTATGCCACATGTTTTTTAATTCCATTTTTTACTCCACCACCTCCATTGAGAAGCTATTCCAGGTATCTACCACACTATCCATGAAAAAACATTTCCTGATGTTAGTCTTAAGACTGTCACCCTTAATTCATGTCCTCTGGTAATAAAACTCTCCTGTCTCTGGGAAACATTTGTTTGTATATTAATACTCTTTAAGTATTTAAACACTTGTAGCATACCTCCCCTCTCCCTCCTAAGGTATATATGGAAGAACTAAAAGACCAGTCCATATTAGACTAAATGAGCATAAATATCGCATTATTTACAATGTCATGGAAGCACCACTTGTACAACACTGGCAGGATAAACAGCATACTTTACAAGACATCCAATGGCGAGTGATAGATCATGTCAAAGAAGGGTGGGAGGGAGGTAACTAGGAAACCAAACTAAATTACTGTGCACAGAACTGGATTTTTAGGTTGAATACAGTATACCCAGGAGGTCTAAACCAGGAAATAGAATGATTCCTGATTCCTGATTTGCTACTGCTGCCCCTGATGTCAGAGAAGAGGGAGGTTAAAAAGAGGAGCAAAAAATGCCGCAGCTATCTTTGTCACAAAATTTCCAATGATCGGGATGGTGTGGAGCTAAAGCAGAAGGGGTAACTATTCAACTACTAAAGGATTTGCCGGTTGGGAAGAACCCTTCTTTAAAGATGTTTTTAGAGATGTTTGCAATAGCAGAAAGGTCTTTTAATTAAATTGATATCTTATACTGAGTTTAATGAATGCATTTTATTGCAGGGGACTTTTTCTTGATACAGCCTTCGGGCGAAACATGTCGGAATGACAGGTCCCTTTCCGATAACTATTGACAAAGGGAAAACTCAGAAAATGCAGAAAAAAAGATAAGTTGGAAAGATTATTTATTTATTTACTCAAGCACTGAAGTATAGAAGCACTAATGCACTAAAGCACTTTATATAAAACATAACGGTCCAATGAGGAGGCTAGTGCCACATAGTATTTGGCCACTCAAACTAATTGGCTAATACTGGCACTTCTGAAGACCAATGAATAAGTAAAAATTATAAATGAATATGTTATGAAGTACTGTTTGTGGAGAACACGAGTGACCCACAGGCTGTTTTGTTAAACAACGGCAGTGTCTACTCATTGATACATATTTGTTACTGTGTTTCCCCGAAAATAAGATCCACCCCCAAAATAAGCTCTAGCATGATTTTTGGACACTGCAACGAGATGCACTGGACACTACAAATGAAAATCAGCAGGAAAACACAGTGCACTATCACAGTGTATCAGAAACTTTGTGCATTAAAACATGTTATAAGTCAATTAAAGATACCATCGTGTTTCTCAAAATTCCTATGTGATACAGTCAGTGGGAAATTATATTTGTGTTTATTTTGAAGGAGTCTGTCATAATCACCGGTTTGTTTATAAGGAAGCAAAACTTTTAGAAAAATTTGTTGTCCAGTTATTAATTCTATCTTTAATCACATCAAGGAAGAGATTCAGTGACAACCTAAATTCATGTTTTATACCATCCAGGCTGTTTCAAGGCTGCTTCCCCTTTAAGCTACTGCTTCTGCAAATTCAGCTCATACTGACGGTCCCAATCCCTGAAGAATTTAATGAATGAGTAGTGTGCGGATGTTTGTTTAGAAATAAAACAAAAATATAAAGGGAAAAAAAATGTCTTTTATATTGGACTAACAATGTAGTTTTTGATTAACTTTCAAAGATAACCACTTCTAGAAGCAGGAACTTTAGATCATTTATTGTTTCATTGCCCATTTATTATGAATTTTTGGAAATCAATTTGGGACCAAATTAATAATTTATTAGATGGCATTATCCTATGATACTGTGATATTTGGTATGGAAATGAGAGCAAAAAGTCAGATTTCTGCTAATAACAATAAATTATTACTAATAATGACTGGTGTTGCCATTCAGCAAATTACATATAATTGGAAGGATTGGAGGAGATTAAATTATAACTTCTGGTGGAATTCTTTATGCCATATCTATAAAATGGAAAGATTTATTGCTTTACTTCAAGAAATTTCAGGATGTGTGGAAACCATTAACAAAATATTGTACGGATTAGTTGAAACTGTTTCCCTTAAATTTATCAGTTCAATTGGATAGGGTGGGGGATATTTTATTAATATATATTTATATGATTATGGAATATATGGTAGGGAGGGGTGGGAAGGGAGAGGGATAAGAATTTATGTAATGTACAAATGATAGACTGTAAGTGATATATTTATTGTTAAATGTGATTGAATATACACTTAATGTAATTTTGAAAATGAATAAAGAATTAAAAAAAAAAAAAAAAAGATAACCACTTCTTCCCCAGGGCATTTTCAGGATCCCTAAAATACAAGTAGAACTAACTTCCCAGAAATAAAAATAAAGGTAGAAATACTTCCTGTTAATCTCAATTATGTTTTACGGGGGGGGGGGGGGGTTACCTCTCAAAGATATTTTTAGACAATTAACATAAAATTGTCATGCCTCACTTCCAGAACTGTCTCGCTATCACAGACATCCTTCCTTATACTCCAGAATCAATTTCAAAACACTCAGCTTTCAAATTAAAATTCTGCTCGAGAGTAACTAATTACATTACGCTTTTCACTCTCACATACTTATCAATTTGCTAGTTTCTGAGCAAAGTAGCTGCTTCAGCTGAAGAAAAAATAAGCACAGCCCAGTCAGAACAGGCACTTGAATGCCTCTTAACTTTTCTATAGAGGCAGATATTAATTAACCCTCAGCATTATTGGTTTCTTTTCTCCTCAGGCTTCTGTTCTTTCGAGTAGCTCAAATAGTGCTTTCCATAAGTTACAATCATATCAGTCTCTTTATGTTCAAATCTTTTTTATTATTATTAGGAATACAAAACAACAAATAACAAAGGCAACAAAGCCAAAGGAAAGATCTTCCAACAATACAAAAGTTATCGTGATATTTTGGTGAAAGAAGAATGGAACCCTCCAAACCCCACCCAAGCAGCAATAACCACCCGTACAAACCCCCCCCCCCCCCCCTTGTCCCATGAAGCAAACAGAAGTGAAACAACAAAACTCCAAAATGCCAAAGGCCCGTACTCTGGTGGCCCTTGGCAATTACAAGAAGAAAGCCCTCCCCCCAACCAACACGAGAACAAAATAGAACAAACAAAAAAAAAAGAAGGGCCTGCAATGACCGATCCTGGCAGTGAGCGCGATGAACCTCAACAAGGCTAAGCAAGAGGATTCAAAAGGAGACTGCGACCTCTAGGAGATACGGAGTCCAAATAGACTCCCCACACAAGCAGAAAGTAACATCGGCGACAAGGGCGACCAACTGCCTCTCGGGCCTCCCATGTGGCCAAAGTATGCACCAGAGCTCTCCAGGTCCAGAAAGAAGGAGACCAGGATTGCAAAATGCATTTACGAGCAAGAACAATTGGTCTCAAATATAAATCTCGGAAGTAATGAACAATAGCCTGTCAAAAAACTTGTATAGTCCAACAATCCCAAAAGGAATGAGCTAAAGTATTGGGATCCCGGCCACATTTCAGACATGGGGGGAGTCAATACCTCCTATTTTATGCAAATGGACTTGAGTATAATGGGCCCTATAGATCACTCTAAAATAACATTCACGATACACTGCTCCCGTTATCAAGCTAGGGACCCCCCGCAGGACTCGCAGAATATCCCAAGTACTAAGATCGATGTGAAGTTCACGACCCCAGCTCTCTCGAAGACACGATACCTCTTTAGGGCCCATAAGCTCCGACAGGGCCCCGTATAACGCCGACATCACTACCCCTTAAAAAAAAACCCCGAAGAAGCACCCCCATCGGCAGTGCAAGCCGATCCTGCAGAAGAGAAAGAATATAATGCTTCACTTGACAATAGGCAAAAGTATCACCCCAGCCCCCCCCAAGCAGTCCCCAAAAGCAGCAAGAAATTTCAAACAGCCCTCCTCAGTCAGCAGATATTCCACGAGACAAAATCTGCAAGCAGCCCAGCTGAGAAAAACAGGATTATCCCGGCCCGGAGAGAAGGCCAAGTTTCCACGTAGGGGAAGTTGATTCGACACGCGCAGGTCCCCTCATATCAGTTTCTTTAAACAAACCCACTGATCATCCTTTCAACTTTTCCTTAAATATTCAGCAAATTATCTCCCTTCAATTTCATACTCTTACTCTCACACAATGATTTTTTATTTATTTTACAAATAAATAAAATAGAGTTTACCATATCAACTGCTCTGAAATACGATCCAATAGGATTCACTACTCATTAAAAAAAAAAAAAAAAAACTTGTTAAAAAATCTTTATTGATTTTCAAGTATTAACAGTGCAATACACTTGTATCTGAATGTATAATAAATCAAGAAAAGCACATTTAACTTACAGATATTCAAAAGTAATCATTTTCCCTCCACCCCCTTTACTTAATCAATAATATAAATACACTTATTCTTCAAATAACCCACTCTTATTTAAAGTAGTAATACATTCCCACCCCCCTCTCTCCCTGGATGTGTAAGGAAATCAGACAAAAATTAAAGAGAAATGACAACTATATAGAAGCAATAAAAGATGTGAAAAGCTGCTGTAGGCCTACACATGCACAATTTTACTGTGAAACATTTTATCATCAAATTACAGCCTTCCCAGAGCTCTTCCCCTCAGAATATTTTTATGTTTATGAAAATCTTTATATACCGCATATAAAGCCAAAAAGGATCAAAGCGGTTTACAGTATAACAATCAAAATTATGAAAAGAACATTTAAATAGGAAGGAAAAAAGAATAAACATTTCTAATACATAATATCCTATGACATCCAAATTAACAAATTAAATTAAAAATTAATTAATTAATACAAATTTAAAAATTATAAAAATATATAAATGCAGATTGAAGTCCCAAATTTATCTCATCAATTTAAAAAGGCCAGTTGAAAAAAATATGCCTTCAGATGTCTTTAGGGCCTACTATAGGCCTCCTTCTTTAGCACTGTCTCTCAAACGGGTTTTTCTGGTGTAGTTTATTTTAGTGTTGTATAGCACAAACTTTTTCTACTCTTGCTTCGGAATCAGGTGTGAGCCCTGTCAGCATGCACCCAACTGCTGTTCAACCACCTTGTTCCTTTCTCTCTCACATACCTGTTGATTCCAGTCACATAGTCTATTCTTCTAGTTTCCCAGAACCAATTATCTGTAGCTTCACAAGCTCCTGATTTATCCCCCCCCCCCTCTGTTAAATGCCAACCCTATTCCTTTCCTGCAGCCCCGGAGACCTGATTTCTGATGCCAATGCACAAACACTTGTGCACGATCTGATACTTCTTGGTGCATGGCCTGAGCCTTGGCCTGCTCTTACTTTGGCACTCCCAGCACCTGACCCTCCCACAGTGCTTCCCATCATTCATCCTGTACATACTACACTGCAGGAACAGCCCATGGCGGCCCCAAACACTGCTGCAGGGTGGAAACATAAGCCTTTGTTTACTGCTGGGCAGGGCTGGAATTAGGTGTGTGCACTGTGCAAATTAGGAAATTGCCCTGAGCCCCCACGCAAGAGGAGGCCTCCAAGCTTGTCTGAAGGGAAAGCTAGTGCAGCCTTCCAGCTGGCCATGGGGGCCCCCTCCCATATTTCTGCTCTGGACCAGACATTATGGTATCCTCTAAACCGGCATTTCCGAACAATCAACACCTAACCAGCCAGATCACAGCCTTCTGCCTCTCAACCAAACAGGTAAAAATGTTTAACCCTCTGGTTACCAATGAATAAACAAATTGCATAGGCTCTTCAGCTGAAACTAACAGGCTAGATGCAAACTGGGCACCATAGCATAAGTGATGAGAGAGCTACAGCAGCATACAGACCAGTTGAGGGTTGTATAATACACATGCATATGCCTGATAAAACCAGTTCTGCTGGTACTTACCCAGACACAAACCACCATTAGACTGGCTCTGCTATTGCTTTGTGAGCACTATACACTTTCTTCAATAACAAATGACATCAGTTGCTGTTGACATGCCCTTTCATACACCTGCTCTCCTCTGTCTTGTGTTTAGTAGGCTCCTGCCTGTCGCATTGGAGCAACAACACACCGATGCCTCATGCCAGCTTCTAACCCTCTGCTGTAATAACATCAATTACAAGTATCTCAGGTTATTCTAACTCTTTGCCAGAGGACAGGGTGGGATTATACATGCTACCTTTATAATTTCTTAAATGACTTGGCCTTAGTTTATCCTGGCACCTGTCTCTGCATTAAAGAGACCGATGTGCTTTTTCTGTAATGGCATAATTTGATATGCTTTTATAGCGTAATGCTTTTATATAGTGTAATGCCAGGTACCTCATTGCTGCTAACTAAATGCTCCCACGAGGGGCATGTTCAAGGAAGCATGCCTTTAAAATGTCCTCTTGAAGAACAGTACAGTAATAGCCTAACATTGGTTCACCCCCCCCCCCCCCCCCGGTTCACCCCCCCCCCCCCCCCCACACACACACACACACACAGGAACAGCAAGTTGTCTGTTCGCTGGGCTGTCAAAAATCCAGAACACTGGTCTGCAATAAAGTGATGCTTGACACTGTTGCTATTCTTGCTTTTCAAAAGATTTCTTCTCCCTCCTGTGCCAAAAAGTCCCCCTATATCAGGGGTAGGGAACTCCGGTCCTCGAGAGCCGTATTCCAGTCGGGTTTTCAGGATTTCCCCAATGAGATGCATGAGATCTATTTGCGTGCACTGCTTCCATGCATATTCATTGGGGAAATCCTGAAAACCCGACTGGAATATGGCTCTCGAAGACTGGAGTTCCCTACCCTATGTGATCTATTATAATGTGTACTTGTGAGAAAGGTAAACAATTTTGTGTGCAAAAGATAAAAAAAAAAATGCTTACAATGCATGCTGTTAATTTCTGGAAGGGGCAGATGTTCCTGCTGTAAAGAAGATTAAGTGTACTATGACTACTGTTTATTACTTCCATTGTGCTGAAAGGCATACGCAGCGCTGTACATTTTTACATTTAATAGATTGTAAGATTTTCTGAGCAGGACCACCGAACTCGGACAGACAGACATGACATATAGGGTTGGGGATGCAGAACCCAAGATGAGAGGAGTTTAGGAGTTGAAAGTCTCGAAGAGGTTGGCTTTTAACTTGGCCTTGAACGCCGCCAGAGACGAAACCTGCCGGAGGGATTCAGGCAGTTTGTTCCAGGCATATGGTGCAGCAAGCTAGAAGGGACGGACTCTGGAATTGGCAGAGGAGGAGAAGGGCACAGAGAGGCTGCCAAGTTACCCAGTTCCAGTCTGGAGATGTTTTGGACAGTCCTAGATTTCTGACAACCCCATCCTGTTGCATTATGGGACCTGCAGCACAGATGTCAATGGACAGGATCAGGCACAACTAATCCCACTTTGCTTTGGGATGTAAGTTCAAAACCAGCACTGGCCAAAAAGTCTCCAGCCTGGAACTGGGTAACTTGGCATCTCTGGATTAAGTCTTGTAAGTCATCGACTGCATCCTTTGTATATTACATTACATTACATTACATAAGTGATTTCTATTCCGCTTGTGCCTTGCGGTTCTAAGCGGATTACAAGTTAGAAGACTGGACATTTCCAGTAGCATTGCAGTACATATAAACAAGAATGCGTTAAGTTACAATTGTTGTTCTGGACTTTTCCAGGATAAATTGGTAGTAGATAGTAGATAGTGATAGGTTGTTTAGACGAATAGAGATAATATTGTCCGGATTCTGTTGTTTAGACGAGTAGAGATAATACTGTTCGGATTCGGGTGTTGCTGGTGGTGGTGTTTGGGTAGTCATGAGAGCATTATCTTAAACTTTTGTGAGGTTATGATGATGGGAAGTGTTTTTTGAAGAGATGAGTTTTGATTTCTTTTCGGAATGCTTTAATGTCTATTGATTTGGTCAGTAGATTGGTGATGGTAGTATCGATCTTTGCTGCCTGTGTCGCTAAAAGGCTGTCATATAGTTTCTTTCGTCGTGTTCCTTTGAGAGGGGGGTGAGTGAATAGGCTCTGGGTTCTCCTTGATCTGTGTGAGAGGTTACGGTGTAGTCTGTTGTTTAGGTAGCTGGGTGCTGTTCCATGTATTACCTTGTATAGTAGACAGTAGAATTTGAACTGAGATCTTGCTTTTATTGGTAGCCAGTGTGAGTCTAAGTATGCTTTGGTGATGTGGTCGTATTTGCCTAGTGAGTAGATGATTCTGAGGGCTGTGTTCTGAACTGTCTGTAATTGTTTTATCATGTAATTTGGGCATGATAGGTATAGGCTGTTACAGTAATCTACAATACTCAGTACTAGGGATTGTTCTAATATCTTGTATTGATCTTTGTTGAAGAATTTTCTTATTTTTCTTAGGTTACGTATTGTGAAGAATGCTCTTTGGATGATTTTGTGGATTTGAGACTGCATTGTGCAATTTCTGTCTAGTAGGATTCCCAGGATTTTGAGTGTGCTTTGCATTGGGTACTTGATTGTGTTTACTTCTAGTTCTGTGAGAGATGGGTTTTTTTCCCTTTCCAGTAGTAGGAATTTAGTTTTTTCCGAGTTCAGTTTTAGTTTATGACTTGACATCCATTTTTCTACCGTTTCCATTATCATTTTCAGGTAGTTTGTGGATAAGGGGTCTTGAATATTAAAGGGGAGGAGGATAGTTATATCATCTGCGTAGCTGAATGATACTGTGTTTAGGGCGTCTAGGGTTATGCCAAGTGAAAATGGCTTGGCATGTTTACCTTCCTCAATAAAGTCTCTGAAAAATTATCTTAAGGTTAGAAAAGCATTAAAAACTTTTATTTCAACAATTTGTGTCAACTAGAATTTAATCTTTTTAAACATGTTATTCCTAACCCAGTTCTCAGGGAGCATCTAGTCCCATGGGGTATTCAGGATATCCAGGAAGAGAAAGCAGCTGCATAGGGTTCAGCAGTTTTGGGGCTTGGGGAGTGGTGAAAGGGAAGCAACCAAGATGTGACCAGGAGGGCGAGAGGAAGGGAAAGCAGCTGTATTGGGTCTGAGGGTGGGGAGCAGGGAAAAATGCCAGACCGGGCAGGGCCAAGATGGGAGGGGGAAATAGAGTTGTCCCTGAAGGATGAAGAAAGAGTTAGGCTGAGGGGAGAGAGTTGGATCTGGGGATAGAGACAGAGAGAAAGAGTTGGACCTGGGGGGGGGGGGGGGAAGGAAGAGAGAGAGAAAATTTAGCCAAGTCAGACAAACACATAAGTACTCCCAAGTTCAGATCTGTTCATATCTTCATCTATTGCCCCATATTTAGGAACATCCCACAAATCAAAAGCAGTACGAGACTTGCCACATCATGCAGATAGGTTGGTCAGAGCAGCTTGTTCAAAAAGCACAGTTACTTACCGTAACAGGTGTTATCCAGGGACAGCAGGCAGATATTCTTTACGCATGGGTGACGTCACCGACGGAGCCCACGGTACGGACCTTTTTACTAGAAAGTTCTAGTTGGCCGCACCGCGCGTGCGCGAGTGCCTTCCCGCCCGACGGAGGAGTGCGTGGTCCCCAGTTAGTATAAGCCAGCTAAGAAGCCAACCCGGGGAGGTGGGTGGGTCGTAAGAATATCTGCCTGCTGTCCCTGGATAACACCTGTTACGGTAAGTAACTGTGCTTTATCCCAGGACAAGCAGGCAGCATATTCTTTACGCATGGGTGACCTCCAAGCTAACAAAGAGGGAGGAGGGATGGTTGGCCATTAGGAAAACAAATTCTGAAGTACAGATTGGCCGAAGTGCCCATCCCGTCTGGAGAAAGTATCCAGACAGTAGTGAGTAGTGAATGTGTGAACTGAGGACCAGGTGGCCGCCTTGCAGATTTCCTCAATGGGTGTGGAACGGAGGAAAGCTACAGAAGCGGCCATAGCTCTTACCCTGTGGGCCGTGACAGCACCGTCTAGTGACAGACCGGCCCGAGCGTAACAGAACGCGATGCAAGCTGCAAGCCAGTTGGATAGCGTCCGTTTAGAGACCGGTCGACCCAAACGATTCGGATCGAAGGTCAGGAAGAGCTGAGGGGACAAGCGGTGAGCCCTTGTACGATCGAGATAGTAAGCTAGGGCACGCTTGCAGTCAAGACTGTGCAATGCCTGTTCCCCGGGATGAGAATGAGGCTTCGGGAAGAACACAGGCAAAACAATGGACTGGTTGAGGTGGAAGGCTGAGACCACCTTTGGAAGGAACTTTGGATGGGTGCGCAGAACCACCTTGTCATGGTGAAAAATAGTGAACGGTGGATCGGCAACCAGTGCATGAAGCTCACTAACCCTCCTGGCAGAGGTGATGGCAATGAGGAAAAGAACCTTCCATGTCAGAAATTTGAGCGAAGTTGTGGCAAGAGGCTCAAAGGGAGGTTTCATGAGGGCAGACAAAACCACATTCAGGTCCCAGACGACCGGAGGAGGCTTCAGAGGTGGTTTGACGTTGAAGAGGCCCCTCATGAATCGGGAAACCAGAGGGTGAGCCGTGAGAGGTTTTCCTAGGACAGGCTCATGGAATGCCGTGATGGCACTGAGATGGACTCTGATTGAGGTAGACTTGAGGCCTGCGTGGGACAGGGAGAGTAAGTAGTCCAGGACAGGTTCCACCGCTAAGGAGGTGGGATTGTGATGATGACGGAGGCACCAAGAGGAAAACCTGGTCCACTTCTGATGGTAACATTGGAGGGTGGCCGGCTTCCTGGAGGCGTCCAAAATGAGACGGACAGGCTGAGACAGATTTCCTGAAGAGGTCAGCCCGAGAGAAACCAAGCTGTCAGGTGGAGGGAAGACAGATTGGGATGTAGTAGAGACTGATGTTGCTGTGTAAGTAGAGTAGGAAACACAGGTAGAGGAATGGGCTCCCTGGAGCTGAGTTGAAGTAGAAGGGAGAACCAGTGTTGACGAGGCCACCGTGGAGCTATGAGGATCATGGTGGCTCCGTCCCTGCGGAGTTTGGACAAAGTCCGCAACATCAGAGGCAGAGGAGGAAAGGCATAGAGGAACCGATCCGTCCAGTCGAGAAGGAATGCATCCGGGGCCAGACGATGAGGAGAGAAGAGTCTGGAGCAGAACTGGGGCAGCTGATGGTTGTGAGGAGCTGCAAATAGGTCTATCTGCGGAGTGCCCCAGCGAGCAAAGATGGAGTGGAGCGTGGGAGGATCCAAAGTCCACTCGTGAGGTTGAAGGATGCGGCTGAGATTGTCGGCCAGGGAGTTCAGTTCGCCCTGGATGTAGACAGCCTTGAGGAAGAGACTGCGGGCCGTGGCCCAGGTCCAAATGCGAAGAGCCTCCTGACAAAGGAGGCGAGATCCGGTGCCGCCCTGTTTGTTGATGTAGTACATGGCGACTTGGTTGTCCGTGCACAGGAGCAGAACCTGAGGGCAAAGAAGGTGCTGGAAGGCCTTGAGAGCATAGAACATGGCTCATAGTTCCAGGAAATTGATGTGATGGAGACGCTCCTGCGGGGTCCAAAGACCTTGGGTGCGAAGGTCTCCTAGGTGAGCTCCCCATGCATAAGGGGAGGCATCCGTGGTGATGATCATGGAATGCGGGGGCAGATGGAAAAGAAGGCCCCTGGAAAGATTTGAGGAGTCCAACCACCATTGTAGAGATCGCTGAAGAGACGATGTCACAGAGATGGGATGAGAAAGAAGATTCGAGGTCTGTGACCACTGGTTGGCCAGAGTCCATTGAGGTGTTCTGAGGTGGAGGCGTGCCAGGGGAAGCACATGTACCGTCGAGGCCATGTGGCCCAGGAGGACCATCATTTGTCTGGCAGAAATGGAGTGATGAAGGAGCACCTGACGACACAGGTGTAGCAGAGTTCGCTGACGATCGGAGGGGAGAAACGCCCTCATTAGTGTGGTGTCGAGAACCGCTCCGATGAACTGAAGTCGCTGTGTGGGAAGCAGATGCGACTTGGGGTAGTTGATCTCGAACCCCAGCAGATGGAGGAGAGAGATGGTATGATGAGTGGCTTGTAGCACAAGTGGAGACGTAGGTGCTTTCACTAACCAATCGTCCAAGTAGGGAAACACCTGGAGGTTGTGAGACCTGAGGAAGGCCGCCGCCACAATGAGGCATTTGGTGAACACTCTGGGAGATGATGCCAGGCCAAAAGGGAGCACCTTGTACTGATAATGGCGATGGTGCACCTGGAACCGTAGGTAGCGACGTGAGGATGGATTGATTGGGATGTGAGTGTAGGCCTCCTTGAGGTCCAGGGAACATAGCCAGTCGTTCCGAGAGAGATGAGGGTACAGTGTGGCAAGGGAGAGCATTCTGAACTTCTCCTTGACGAGACACTTGTTGAGGTCCCGGAGGTCGAGAATGGGACGTAGGTCTCCTGTCTTTTTTGGAACTAGAAAGTAACGGGAGTAGAATCCCCGGCCCCTTTGTTCCAGAGGTACTTCTTCGATGGCATTGAGGAGAAGGAGGGATTGGACCTCCCTCAGGAGGAGGGGGGGTTTGAGTTGAAAGAGAAGCAGACTCTACGGGAGGGTTGTCTGGTGGAAGAGTCTGGAAGTTGAGAGAGTAGCCGTGGCGGATGATGTTTAGGACCCACTGGTCCGATGTGATGACCTCCCAACGGCTGATGAAGATGCGGAGCCTGCCTCCGATTGGCTGAGGAAGAGGCAATGAGGGTGGAAGACTGGCTAAGCCCTGGAGAGAGGAGTCAAAAGGGCTGAGAAGGTTTGGCAGGAGGAAGAGCCTTGGCCGGTTGGTTAGACTGGCCACGAGCCTGGGCGTGCTGGTGTTGGCGGGCCCGCCTGGGTTGCTGTGGAGGTGGATTGAGCGGCCTAGCGGAGAACCTGCGCTGGTATGAGGTCTGTGGCCTGAAAGGGCGAGCAGGTGGAGCCTTTTTCTTAGGTTTAATGAGAGTGTCCCATCTGGTCTCATGGGCAGAGAGTTTTTGCGTGGTGGTATCCAGGGACTCTCCGAACAATTCATCACCAAGGCATGGGGCGTTGGCTAATCGGTCTTGATGGTTGACATCCAGATCAGAGACCCTGAGCCAGGCTAGGCGGCGCATGGCCACGGCGATGGCAGATGCACGGGAGGTGAGCTCAAAAGAGTCATAGATAGAGCGCACCATAAATTTCCGTAATTGAAGCAGGCTGGAGACATGCTGTTGGAAAAGTGGGACTTTATGCTCTGGCATGTACTTTTGCATGGCGGAAAGTTGCATTACCAGATGTTTGAGATAGAATGAAAAATGGAACGAGTAGTTGTTCGCCCTGTTGGCAAGCATGGCATTCTGATAGAGCCGCTTGCCAAACTTGTCCATAGTTTTGCCCTCTCTGCCAGGAGGGGTGGAGGCATAGACACTAGAGCCCTGAGTCTTTTTTAAAGTGGACTCCACCAGGAGAGACTCATGAGGGAGTTGGGGTTTATCAAATCCTGGGATTGGTATAACCCTATAGAGGCTGTCTAATTTACGGGGAGCCCCAGGAACAGTCAACGGGTTCTCCCAATTTTTATAAAAAGTTTCCCGTAAGATATCATGCACGGGCAACTTTAGGAACTCCTTGGGAGGTTGATCAAAATCTAATGCCTCTAGGAAAGCTTGTGACTTCTTAGAGTCAGATTCCAGTGGCAAAGACAAAGCACCCGACAACTCCCTGAGAAATTTTGAGAAGGAAGATTGTTCAGGTTTAGATGCGGTATCGGGTGCCGAAGGCTCTTCGTCCGACGACGATGCATCCTCCTCGGTACCGGTGGGGGATTGTTCCCATAGGTCCGGGTCTCTGACATCGGTATGTGCGTGTCGAGAGACTGGAGTGGAAGGCTCGGCATGGTGAGTTTTAGACAAAGATTTGCCTGAGCGTACCGAGACGTTACCGGGTGATGTAGACCTGTGTCTGTCTCGGTCCCGAGAAGTACGGTGCCGGTCAGAGTCGTGAGGAGACCGGTGCCCTGCCCGGTCCCGAGGAGGATCGGTCGTCGTCAAGGCCATAGCCTCGGCATGGGAGTGGAGATGCGGTGCCGAGAGAATGGGCATGGAGGAGTCCATAGGTACCGAAGGGGTGGATACCGGTTGGATGGTATGGGGCTCGGGCCGGTCTGGTACCGAGAGCAGCGGTGCCAAGATAGAGGGTAAGAGCTGCTTAAGTTGCTTGTGGAGTTGTTCCTGCAACTTGTCCTGGAGGATGGCCGCAATGCGGTCATCCAAGGGAGGCACCGGAACCACTTTTTTCTTCTTTGGTTCCATAGATGCCACTCTACACTCCGGCGATGAGGGGGCCGATGACGAGGCACTCACCGAAATCGGAGTGGAGCGTTTTTTGGCTCGGCGTGGAGCCGAAAGGACTGGTGTCGTCCCCGAAGAGGAAGGCTTCTTAGCCGGCTTACCTGGCGCCGGGGGCGCCGATGTCGACTCAGGCGGTGTCGAAGTGGTCGGTGTCGATTTCGACGGTGCCGCAGATGAAGAGGTCGAATCCATAGTCGGGCCGGTGCCGAAAAGTAGATTTTGTTGGATTTGACGATTCTTCAAAGTGCGTTTTTTAAGAGTGGCACAGCGGGTGCAGGAATCCGCCCGATGATCCGGTCCCAAGCACTGTAAGCACCAGTTGTGTGGATCAGTGAGGGAGATCGGGCGTGCACACCGCTGGCACTTCTTAAAACCGGGCTGCGGGGGCATGAATGGGAACACGGCCTCCGCAAAATCAAACCCCGAGGCCTGGATCGTGCTAACAGGCCCCGCCGGGGCAGGAACGAAAAATAAATCGAAAGAAAGAAATTTTTTTTTTTTTTTTTTTTGTAATAGAAAGAAAAAAGCACCCTAAGGTGAAAAAATCGAAAAAAGAACGCGAGCGGGAAGGCAAAAAGGAGTATTTCAACAACGTTGAAAAACACACGTCTTCTTCGCTCCGCGGAAACGAAGAAACTGGGGACCACGCACTCCTCCGTCGGGCGGGAAGGCACTCGCGCACGCGCGGTGCGGCCAACTAGAACTTTCTAGTAAAAAGGTCCGTACCGTGGGCTCCGTCGGTGACGTCACCCATGCGTAAAGAATATGCTGCCTGCTTGTCCTGGGATAATGCTCTTTATTGCTGATTAGTTCAAGCAACAATGCAAGGTAAAGATACAAAGTTTAGAACTTTAGACCACATTCCTGCACAACCTTACCCAACTTTATCGATCATATCCCGATCACTTTGCAACCCCGACCCAATTCACTAACCTTCCTTCCAATCCGATCTGTGCATGCAAATGAGGGGAAATGACATGCAAAAGTAGGAAGGCGGTGATTCACTACACAAATTCAGGAACACCGACTGGGCTGGCCAATCAAAAAAGAAGTGATTGCTGAAGACCAGTCGCTAATGTCCTTTCCGACTGTCCTGCTCTCTGCCGCCCCGACCTGTAACAGAGCAGGAAGGGTGCTCAGTCCCTCTTGCTCCTGTAACAGAGCAGGAGGGGTGATCAATCCCTCCTGCTCCAATGCCTCCTGACTCCCCCCCCCAAAAAAAACCAAACAGTAGGAGGGATGCCGACTCCCTCCTGCCACCCACCAGATGCCCCCTCCCTGATCCCAGTCCCCTCCCCATACCTATAATGAAGCAGGAGGGGTGATCAGTGCCTCCTGCTCCAATGCCTTCCATGACACTTCTGAGGCCTTAGGCCCCACCCTGGTGCATCATGTAATGCACCGGGAGGGGCCTAAGGCCCTGATTGGTTCAGGTGCCTTGGCCTCCTCCCTTGGGAGGGGCCTGAGGCACCTGAGCCAATCAGAGACTTCCTTAGTGAGTACCTAAGGAAGTACCTGATTGGCCAATATTTTGCATGTGTAAAACACACAAAATATCTGCCCGATTAAATAAAAAATAAAAAAAAGCCAGAAGCCCTGACAACAGTGACTGGAGACTGCTTCTCCCGTCACTACTGTCAGGGCTCTGCCCCCGACTCAATCCGTTTTGAGTCAGAATTTACATGCAAATGATTTGAACTTCCATGCAAATCATTTGCATGCAAAATAAGATAGTGAATCAATTGCTGTTTTAAAATCAGCCAGGAATCGGCCAACAGCAATTGAATCGCTATCTTTTAGTGAATCTGGGCCAAAGTTAAGACCTCATTCCTGCTTTACGTATTGTATCCAACAAGCAGACTACAGTGGAACCTTGGTTTACAAGCATAATTCGTTCCAAAGCATACTCGTAAATCAAGTTACTCGTATATCAAAGCGAGTTTCCCCATAGGAATGAATGGAAACTCGCTTTGATTCATTCCACCAAATCTCCCCCCCCCCCACACCCGAGGCTACCCGCGCTGCTCCATCACCCCCTCTCCCCTGCTCTAACCGGCATCGCAAACCCTCCCCCCCCCCGTGAACGCCCCCCTCCCCCTGCGAGAACCGCATCGCACCCCCGTGCTGAAAGCGGCATCTGCCCGCCCTTCCTTTCAAACACGCTCCTTACACCTTCTGCTGGTTGTGAGAGTGGAAGCAAGCTCCCGCCTCCCGTCACTGGCCATTTGGTATTATCTGTTTGTTAGGAATTCCTGGAACCATTTCTTTACTTTTCCCGAGAGCCCCATTGCGTCTAGGCATAGTAGCATTATTTCATGGTCTACTGGATCGGACGCACCACTAAGGTCTAGTTGTAAAATCAGAGCACTTGTACCTTTGCTGAAAAGGGCATAGAGGTGGTTTAGGATGGAAGCTATGACTGTTTCAGTGCTGTATTCTTTTCTGAAACCAGATTGATGTTCACTAAGAATGTTAAATTTATCTAGGTAGTTCACTAGTTCCAAGTTGACTAATCCTTCCTGTAGCTTAGTGAATAGGGTGATGCTTGCTATAGGCCTGTATATAGATATGATATACTTGAATTTTCCAAAAAGCCTATGACACGGTTCCACACAGATGGTTGATAAATAAATTGAGTGCCCTCAGTATGGGACTTAACCAGTTTTTAATCCAGTCCGCCACTTTAAATGGAAGGAGACAGAGGGTAGTGTTAAATGGAGTTTGCTCAGATGAAAAGGATGTTGTTAATGGAGTGCTGCAGGGATCTGCCCTTGGGCTCTGTGGTGTAGTAAAGGGGGGGGGGGGTAGGGGATGGACCACCCTGGGCGCCATCTTGGTGGGGGCGCTGGCACTTCTCCTCCTATCCAACTCCGCACCTCTTTGGTTCTTTGCCAGCGTATCTCCAACTTACTGCTTATGCTGGCCTCAGCTCTCCCTCTGAAGTCACTTCCTGGTCGTGGAGAAGGGGGAGGGAGTGCTACCGCCCTGGGCACCTCATACCCTCATTACACTCCTGCTTGGGCCAGCACTTTTTAACACCTTTGCACGGATGATATCAAACTCCTGTAATAGGGTAGACATTCCAGAGGGTGTGGATAATGAGGCAGGATCTAGTGAAGCTTGAAGGATGGTCAAGTAATTGGTATCTAAGATTTAATGCTAAAAAAATACAGGGTCCCGCACTTGAGCTGCAAAAATTCAAGATGGGGGGGGGGGGGGGCGAAGTAATTCTGTATACAAAAGAAGAGCGGGACTTGAGGGTGATTGTGTCTGATGATCTTAACGTGGCAAAATAGGTAGAAATGGTGAATGTCAAAAGCCAGGAAGAGGTTCGGGTGCATAAGGAGAGGAATGACCAGTAGGAAAAAGGAAGTGACAGTGCTGTTGCATAAGTCTCTGTTGAGGCCACATTTGGAATACTGTGTGCAATGCTGGAGACCACTTCAAAAAGGACAGGGCCAGAAGGTCACTACAAAATTGGTTAGTGGTCTTTGTTATAAAGTATATGGGGACAGACTTAGAGACCTCAATATAGACCTTAGACCTTGAGAAAAGGCAGGAGGGGATGTGATTGAAACATTTAAATATCTCTGTGGCATTAATGTACAGGAGGTGAGTCTTTTCCAAATGAAGGAAAACTCAAGAATGAGAGTGCCTAGGGTGAAGTTGAGAGTAATATAGGGAAATACTTTTTTTTATATAGAAAGGGCGGTAGATGCATGGAAGTCTCCTGGTAGAGGTGGTGAAGACAAAGACTGTGTCTAAATTCAAGAAAGTGTGGGACAGGCACGTGGGATCTGTAAGGGAGAGGAGGAGATAGTGGATGCTATGGATGGGCCATTTGATCTTTATCTGCCATCATGTTTCTAAGAGATATACCAACCTAGATGTAATTTCTAAAATGCCATTCAATATAGCTAAATATTTGCATAAGTAGATGCTATAATCTGATTACTGTAACCATAATAAAAATACATGAATGGCTATTTGTTTTCCCAATTCTTATTCTCTGCTCCACTCCTCTGATAACATCTTACTAATCAACTTTACACCCAAGTTGACCTCTTGCATTCCTGCCTCCATAACACGAGCAGCTTTATGCCATTTTCTCCCCCTAGTTTCTATAAATGTTATACTTACTTGAGGGCTTTGGTCCGGTATCCTCAAAAGCCTAATGTGTCCCATTCTCTCCATACTGAAAAATATCCTTGATCAATCAGTCCCAGTATGCAGAAAAATTATAATATAGCTCATGCTGTATATGCAGAGGTTACCCATTTGGCATCTGATATCAATACAAATAATTTGAACTTTCTTGCAAAGATATGATATACAAATATGGGAAAATATAGCAATATACTTAAGTAGTAAAAGTATACAATTACACTAAATAATTTGTTTAGAAAATTGCAAATATTTTGCAAACTACAGAATTATTTTTAAATCAAAGCACTACTTTTTAGAACATTAGTTACATTTCTGCACAGAATTTAACTAAATTGTATGATATATTTTCAGTTTATGATACAGTACATGGCAACATGATCAGGACACAGTTAAACAGCAAAATAAATCAGTGGATACTTTTTTCATCATTATATTCCCTGCCCCTTTTTTTTATTAAAGGAAAATTGCCATCATTTCATAATATATTCAACAAGCATCATTTTCTACTTGTCAAGATTTTATGCAGGACATACACAAACTCACAAAGCAGATTTAGAATAAATATGATCACTGATTTCTTTCCATCCTATTAACTCATGGTAACAGCAACATTTTCCTTTTAATTTTTAAATTACTGTACATCTGATACATATTACAGTTCAAATGAAAGAAGAATGAAAAGTAAAAGATGGCTCTTGCAAGGGGCTGACAGTCAAACAATACAATGTACCTGAGGATATGAACTATTAAATACAGATCTCTCCAGACTAGCTGGGCTGTTGATTTAAGTGCTACATAAAGTCTTGGAAACAAATAATTTTTTAGCTTAAAGATCTCATGCTTTCGCCATCACACAATTATGGCCCAGTTAATGGCAGCTGTTTTAAGAAGCATGCCAATTGCCTTCTTCTGCCTTCTGAAAGCACCTAATAATCATTCTGTTGTTCATAGTGAATTAACCAAAATGTAAATGCCAAAGAACATGATGAGACCGAATGGAGCTCCTTCTCCTCCCACAGTGATGTAAGGAAGTGCTCTCTAGGTACTTGCTATTCCACAGTCAAATTTCTATACAAAGTGTACTTCCCTTGTAACAGGGCTTAACTGCATTACATATTCCGCTCTGAAGAAAAGAGCCTTGCAACTAGTTTCATTTATGAAATGAACCTAGTCTATTGCTGCAGATACATATTGCACTTGCTAGAATTCATATCTCAAATACCAGAGGAAACGCTCCCTGACAGAGGGATCACACTATCCAACAATTGCTAATATTGGAGCTATGGCTTAGAAGTAAGTTACTATAACTGCATGGGATCAGACCCTCTCTTCTAGTTAATCTATATCACATGTGTCAAACATAAGGCCCGTGGGGCGAATTCGGCCCACCTGGCCATTTTATGTGGGCCCCCGGTGACTGCACACTGGTCGATGCAGCGTTTTCCTCATTGCCAGCTCCCTACCCCTCGCTGCCGTTTCTGTGCACAAAGCTGCGGGCGGCGGCTCCTCGTACATCCCGTGCCTCATATGGAAGCTTTCCCACCGACGTTGCGCGTATATATGAAAAATGAATTAGTACTATTATGGGGCGGGGTCTGGGGTGGAGATTGGGTGGGGTCTGTCCCGTGACTTAGCCTGTGCTTTAGATTTCAGCTCCTTAATGTGATTGAGTTTGACACCCCTGCTCCATACAGTATTATCACAAAAGAAAGATGCTATTTTTTTGCAAATACAATTCACTTGTTTTCCTTCACAATGATCAATTACACAATTTTATTTGTTCTTCGCCTATATGCTGTAGTTTCACATTTTCAAATGCCTTTACTCCAAACCCAATTCCTTTTCTGTCTCATTCAGATACCCAACAGTATCTTCAACTTTCAGTTTTCTATAGCAGAAGCTACAAAGTACAAAGGAGCCAGATTCACCGCAGAGGAATTTTAAACCACAGTACTAGTTTGCCACAGTCAATGGATTGGATAATTGGTAAAATGAAGCTTTTCTATAGAGAGGGAGAAGAGAAAAATGTCAAAGTTTTCAATTGGGTCGTTAGGTACTTTTGGTGAAAAGTCTGCAATCATGTGCTTTAAAAAAAAGAAAAGGGCAATAACATGTGTAAAGCTAGAGAATGACACGGGGGAGAAATTTGCGCCCGTTCCCCAGGATCTCAATATCCTCATCTCGCCCCTGCAAGTTCTGTAGCTGTCCCATTCCTCCAAGCTCTGCCTTAACCCTTTCAGGACCAAGGGACATATTTGTCCCATAACTTTAAAATCCTATAAATTTTGATTGGGATAGTCTACAGTTCTAAATTTGATATGTACGGATTCCATATGATACTGCCTTTATGTAAACAAACTGGTTCCGACATTCATTCATTAGCATCGTTGCCAGATTGACGAGAAGATTCACTTGCCACACTGTCCATAAGCCAGAAGTGTGATTTTTTTAAATAAAAATAATGATATTTCACAAAAAAAATCAATTTTTTGGCATCTGCAAGCCCTTTTTACCATAAAAATGTCGTCAAAACCATAAAAATTGGCCTACGATCCTTATGGTCCTGAAAGGGTTAACCGCACAAGTCTCAAACACTTATGATTTTAAAGAGCTCGAAGCCTGTGTAGATGAGGACAGAGCTTAAGGGTAAGGGACGGGGATATTGAGATCCTACAGGGATGGGAAGAATTTGTCCTCTATGTCATTCTCTACGCAAAGCAGCATATACTGACCTGCTAAAGCTCTAAGCCATTTCTATTATGCGCTCTGAAGCATTTAACTTATCCCCCTTTTTACAAAGCTGTGTTAGACGTTTTAGCGCATGCTAAATATATGCGTGCGCTAACTGCTAACATGTCCATAGACATGTGTGCGCTAAAACGCTTAGCGTGCCTTTGTAAAAGGACCCCTTAATCACTGTAAGATTGGTAGTTTGAGAATTTATCTTGTTAGTCCTGTTTTTCCCTTGGTGCTCATGTGTCCCCTTGCAGTATTAGCATCATTCCCAACCAGGATAAAAATTACAAAAACAAAACAAGGTGGTCTTTAAGTAAGGCAGACTCCAGATTGCATTTTTCATTGCTTGACAGTTCACAATCAAGTGTTTTTTATGTGCTGCTTAAACTGCCATGTTGTTCTCAGTTTTACAGAGACTTTTATTTTGAAGATAAGGTCCCCAATGTTGTGGCCCATGAAGCAGGCAATATTCATAGTTTTGCCATACTCATCTTAACAATGCAAGCAGATAGTGCTTTATATGGGTGCGGCTTGCATAACTGGGGCAGCCTATACTGTTTTTAAAGTCATTCTCCACCCCCCCCCCTTACCTCCCTTGCTAGGCGGCTGCCTCCTCGAATCTCACAGCTAGCAGTACAGGGCAGGAGCGATCTTGTCGATCTCCAGCCCGGCTCTGCGCTACTTCCTGCATGGCTTTGCCGTCAGTTCTCGCAGGACTCACAAAGCCATGCAGGAAGCAGTGCAGGGCTGGGCTGGAGATCAAAAAGATTGCTCCTGCCCTGCACCGCTGGCCGCAAGTTTCGCAGAGCCATCCAGCGAGGGAGGTAAGTGTGGGGGGAGCTGATTTTAAAAACAGTATAGGCCACCCCAGTTACTGGTAGAAAAGCCACGGCTGATACAATGGGGCGGCTTATCTACCAGTTTTAAAACTTTCATAGGCATTTTCTGCGGCCTAAATGTGGGGAAATACGGTAATGGCTTTTGCTTTGCAGCATAAACCTTTTTATATTTAAATAAGACAGTTGCTACACTATGAGGTTCTTTTACTAACGGATGTTAAATGCTAAGAAGTCCATAAGTATAAAAAGGGCTTCTTAGTATTTAGCGCAGGCTACGTGTTAGCACATCTTAGTAAATGGACCCCTTGTGTTAACAAAAAACAAAAAATCAAACCTTTAAACAAAAGATATTCTTTGATAGATCTATTTCCTGAAATAACAGTTTCAGGTAGTGTAAGGATGCAGTCTGTAACTTTCTTTGGCAGTAAAATGCAAAACTTTCCAAAGACATTTCATTTAAGAAGAGCACCGTATAAAGTTCGTGAATATTTTGTCTTCCTTTCTTGCTCCATGCAGAATATCAGATCCCTGAGACACACTCGTGTTATTCTCGGACGGGCCAAAGTTTTTGTAAGGCCTGAGACAAATGATCCAGGCAGCACACTGCTTGCATCCTGCAGGAGAGAAGAACATTTGCAATCATGCAGGGTGAATTAAAAAAAAACAAAACAAAAACCACCCAATTCCCCCCCCCCCCCAGAAAGTTTTTCAAAATTAAAATTTGATTTTAAAATAACAGCTTTTCTGAAGATGTTGAAATTAGCGATATGCATCTATTTAGGATATGCTAATTTGCAAAGTTAGATCAGATCCTTTGACTAAACAGCGGAAGAGCTTCTTACCACGGGGCCAGTGAGGTAAATGCTCATAGGGGAAAATACCCTCCAGGGATTCAAGACTAAGTTAGACAAGAACGTGCGCTGGTAGGGCTAGTCTCGGTTGGAGCGCTGGTCTTTGACCAGAGGGCTGGATATGGAAATAATCAGTGATATAGAAAATATCACTTTGCGTGGGGACACAGTAGTGTTAGGTGACTTCAACATGCCTGATGTGGATTGGGATAAACTTACCTCTGCTTCCGGCAGCAGCAGGAGGCTATTAAATGCTATGAAGGGAGCTGGTCTCAAGCAACTGGTGTTGGACCCAACAAGGGATCAGGCAATACTGGACCTATTACTTTCCAATGGAGAAAGTGTCACAGAGGTCTCGGTGGGTGACACATTGGCCTCCAGTGACCACAACATGGTATGGTTCAATCTTAGGAAAGGTTTCACTAAATCTACCACACTGACCAAGATCCTCAAATTCAAGGACACAAACTTCAAAGAAATGGGAGACTTCGTTCACCAGGCGCTACAAGAACAAGCAGAAACCGATAGCGTGGAAGAAATGTGGTCGACTTTGAAAACCACCATACAGGAAGCGACAAACCGCTATGTTAAATTAGTAAGTAAACAATGAAGGAACAATAAGCCGAAGTGGTTCACTACAGAGATCTCGGCCCTTATCAAGGAGAAGAAAAAAGCATTCATCTCTTACAAACAATCAGGGAAACAGGTCTCTAGAGCAAACTACTTGACCAAATCAAAAGCCGTCAAAACGGCAGTCAGAGAGACTAAGTTTCACATGGAGGAGTCTCTGGCAAAAAACATCAAGAAGGGAGATAAATCCTTCTTTAGGTATATCAGTGACAGAAGTAAAAACTCAGGCGGGATTGTACGTCTTAGGAAACCAGACGGAGACTATGTGGAAAAGGATTCGGAAAAAGCCCAACTATTAAATGAATACTTCAGCTCAGTCTTCACCCGAGAAGCGCCGGGGCTTGGCCCTCATCTACAGACAAGGGTTGACTCAGTTGATCCGTTCAGTAACTTCGAGTTTACGCCCAGCAGTGTCTACAGTGAGCTATCAAGGCTCAAGGTTAACAAGGCAATGGGGCCTGACAACCTACACCCCAGGGTGCTAAGGGAGCTGTGTGATGTCCTGGCGAAGCCACTGTCCAAGCTCTTCAACCTCTCCCTTAGCAAAGGCAGCGTTCCGTCGGACTGGAGGACGGCTAACGTCATTCCACTCCACAAGAAAGGCTCCAAGATAGAGACAGCAAACTACAGACCAGTGAGTCTAACATCGATAGTAAGCAAACTAATGGAAACTCTAATAAAACACCAATTGGATAAGATCTTGGATGAGGAGAATCTACGGGATCCCCGTCAACATGGATTTACAAAAGGGAGATCGTGCCAATCCAACTTGATCAGCTTCTTTGACTGGGTGACAGGGAAGCTAGATATTGGGGAGTCCCTGGACATCGTGTATCTGGACTTTAGCAAAGCATTTGATAGCGTACCACACCGCAGGTTGCTGAGCAAGATGAGTTCTATAGGATTAGGTGACACGTTGACGAAATGGGTTGGGAACTGGCTTGGAGGTAGGCTTCAAAGGGTGGTGGTGAACGGCACACCCTCTGAAATGACGGAAGTGATCAGTGGAGTGCCATAGGGCTCGGTCTTGGGCCCAATCCTATTCAACATCTTTATAAGGGACTTGGCAGAAGGGCTTAGGGGTAAAATAACATTATTCGCCGATGACGCCAAACTAAGTAATGTATTGGGCAAATGCACAATAGATGATGTTTCAATGCCCGACAACATGATGCATGACCTACTCCTACTGGAGCGCTGGTCTAGATCCTGGCAACTCAGCTTCAATGCCAAAAAATGCAAAGTTATGCACCTGGGCAGCCAAAATCCATGCAAGACTTACATCCTAAATGGCGAGATCCTAACAAGAACTGAAGCAGAACGTGACCTAGGGGTGATCGTCAGTGAGGACATGAAGGCTGCCAATCAAGTGGAGCAAGCTTCATCCAAAGCAAGACAAGTCATAGGTTGCATACGCAGAGGCTTCGTCAGCCGAAAGCCGGAAGTCATTATGCCATTGTATAGATCCATGGTGAGGCCCCACCTGGAATACTGTGTGCAATTCTGGAGACCGCATTATCGCAAGGATGTGCTGAGACTGGAGTCGGTTCAGAGAATGGCCACTCGGATGGTCTCAGGACTCAAGGATCTCCCATACGAGGAACGGTTAAACAAATTGCACATATACTCACTCGAGGAGCGCAGAGAGAGGGGGGACATGATCGAGACGTTCAAGTATCTCTCGGGCCGCATAGAGACGGAGGAAGATATCTTCCTCTTCAAGGGTCCCACGACAACAAGAGGGCATCCGTGGAAAATTAGGGGAGGGAAACTACGAGCTGACACCAGGAAATTCTTTTTCACAGAAAGGGTGGTTGATCGCTGGAATAGTCTTCCACTACATGTGATCGAGGCCAGCAGCGTGTCTGATTTTAAGGCCAGATGGGATCGTCACGTGGGATCTATTCACAGGGCAAAGGAAGAGGAGGGATCTATTCACAGGGCAATGGTAGGGGAGGGACATTAGGGTGGGCAGACTGGATGGGCCTTGGCCCTTATCTGCCGTCTATTTCTATGTTTCTATGTTTCTATGTAAGCGGACTGCTGGGCATGATGGACCACTGGTTTGACTCAGCAGCAGCAATTCTTATGTTCTTATGTTTACCTCACCAGCCTGTGGTAAGAAGCTCTTCTGCAGTTTAGGAAAGCTCAGCGATAACTTCTAATGGAGGCTGAGAGAAAGGATTTGCAAGGAATAGATGTTTTCAACTTATTTACTTTGTTTGTTCAGGTGTAGATACCACAGTTTAAATCATAATGAAAAATAAGTAAATATCTGTATGACTTAAATCAGTGGACCTAATAGAAACCAATACACAAAAAAGCAGAAAAAAACACAATAAAAATAACCAAACACATGTCTACTTGTCATCAAAAACAAAACAGGTACAAGTGCCCAGAGAAGCAGAGCAACCAATAAAATGAAAAATAAGGAGGCAAAAACCTCAGATCCCAACCTCCACCGACAGGTATAGCAGGGGGGAAAAAAAAACCCTCATATGCATTAAAAAAAACCCTCCTGATATACAAATTCAATCAGTGCTCTGTGCAATGCAAGTAAATCCACAGAAATTTCAAAGATTAACAAATAACACAGGTTTATCTGTGTTAGGATGATAGCAAGCGTTTCACATTCATGGCCGCTTCAGGATGTGAACACACTGCACAGACCTGTATTGTCAGAACCACCTCAGTGGCGTCTTCTTGCCTCACAAATGTGGCTACAAGATGCCATTCATTTTATTGGTTGCTCTTTTCCTCTGGGCACTTTAAATCAGCAGAACAACATAACCATATCAAAATGAGTAAAAAAATTATTATTTTTTTTTTTTTTAAATCTTTATTAATTTTCAAAACTAATACAAAGTGCCAGGAATTGTACATACATTAATAATCAACGTAAGCACATAAATTCCATCAATAACAATGCAGGAGAAAAATATCCCTCCCCTCCCATCCAACAATTTAATCAAGAAATAAGCCAAAAAGTCCCCCCCCCCGCCCCATCCTGGATATGTATAGAAATAAACTCTAAAATGAGTAGAATTTTTTTAAAAATACATATATGATAGCTCTGCCAATAGCAACTGGAAAGAGAAAATGACATGACATAGCATACATTGCAGAATATATGAAAGGGACTCTGCACATTTTCAGCCTCTTCAGAAAAGGTTATTCTCTCATCAAGTATTCTATGGTTCAGCCAGTGTGCCATATGAGGAGCATGCATCTAATGAAAAACCAGTATTTTATTGCAAACCAAAACTGAAGAGCCATCTTGATAGCCCAGTAAGTCAGCTAGCTGAAAGCCATAAAATCCAAATGCACAGGAGCAGAAAGCCCTACCTTAGAAGAGAAAGGAACGGGACCAGGATGCAACATTACAGGTAGCTGGGTCGGGGCATTTGTCAAAAAGTTATTTATCACAATGACTTCTAAGCATATTAGGAGATGCAGACTAGAAACACAGAAATACAATTTTTCAAATCAGATGGCCAACCCCAAACACGTGAACAAATGAGTTCTTATACTACGAGTCTTTACTATATTGTTATTGAGTATCTCAGAATGTCCGATGACTGCAATAACTGTACTTTATATTCTCTTCTTACCACTGTAACAAGCAAGGTGCCAATCATATTCACAGAACTTCAATTTAGAGAATTTTATGGCATGCCTATCACCTCCATTATATGTAAATCTCTATCATGCATATTCATTTGGGCTATCCCAAAAATCCGACTTGCTGGTGGTTCTCCAGAATAGGGTTGGGGGGAACCACTGCTATAAATGGTGCCTAAAACATAGGAGTCGAGGAACATGGTGCTTATCGCGTGCCAATCTTAAATTAGGCGCCATTTAAAGAATCACATCTAAAGTGGACTTAGGCACTGGTAGGCATCCCAACCTTAGACGTACCCTATTTTCTTGACATAAGCACCCGTGCCAAAATCCAAACAAGGTGCCTACATGCCAAACCCGCCCATGATCTGCTCCTAACTAAACCTACTTTCTGTTAGGCTCCTTGGACTAGGCACCTACCATCTGATTAATTTTAATATAAGACAATTAAGAGGTGCTAATTGCTTGTAATCAGCACCAATTAAGCTTTTTAAATAATTAAGTTAGGTGCCTAGATCAGCTAGGTGTGCCAAAATAAGCACCTAACTTTCGGTGTCTTTTATAGAATTTGGGCCACAGTAATATAGCAGATGACATGGTCCATCCAGTTCAGCCTACAAGATAAACTCATAGCACATAGAATGATGCAATATATATAACATTTTTTTTATATCATTTATTTATACATTAAAAAATATTGACTATATGGAAAAGAGTCTTGCCACACAAAGAAAAAATAAAATCTACAATTCCAAGCATCATAAAGAATTAAATAATAAACAAACTCTTAGCAGACCTCATTTTGGAGGGGACAATTCAAAATATCAGACTTACTCCCCATCTGGCAAGTTTTAAGGAAAAAGGAAATGTTTGTTTAATAGTAGTGGCTCATCTTCCTAAATTACTAGAACCTGAAAAAAGAAATCAGTTGGCACTAGACATTGCAACTCCCTTCCCTTCAAGGAAAAATTGTAACTGAGGGGGCTCATAGAAAACAGGAATTCTGATCAAAAAGGACTGTACATTTACAGGGATATCTTAACAGAAATTTAGCCCCTAATGAAATAGTTTCATCTCTAGGATTCCTCCTAGTCTTTGTCCATTTTGATACATCTGGAAACATAGAAATCCTACTATTCAAAAAAAGTCACTTCTTTCAGCCTAAAAAAAAAAAAAAAAAAGGCGCAGGTGTGCTTCCTTGTCCTGTTGAAAAACAAATGTTACCAGAAGAGTCATTCTCAATATGACTTCTTCCTCTGAAGTTTCCAGAATATTAGTAAGATTCAAGGAACTTGTAGAAATTATGTGGTATCTTAATCTTGATCTGCCATTTTCAGGGCACAAACCATAGAAGTCTGCTCAACATTGGATTTAATCCCAAATTAATGAAGTTGCCATCAAAGCCTACTTCAGCCCATCCAGATGTGCCTAACCATAATCAGGGCAAAGACTGTGGAAGTTAGCCCCACACTGATATTATTCTCCAACTACTGGAGCTGCCATCAAAGCCCCACTGCAGCCCATCCAGATCAGTCTATGGCTAATCAGGGCATGGACCACAGAAGTCTGCACAGCGTTGGCCTTATTTTCCAATTATTGGGGTTCATGTCTAAGCACCACTCTTTGTTTTGCTTCCATTCTCTTTCCATTAGGAATCCTTTGTGTTTATTCCACACATTTTTGAGTTCCATTACCATTTTCATCTTCACTAGTTCCCACAGGAGGGCATTCCAGGCATCTACAACCCTCTGTGAAAAAGTACTTCCTGACATTACTCCTAAGATGAGTCCCCTGCAGCCTCAGTTCATATCTTCTAGTAATATCACGTTCCTATCTCTGGAAAAAGTATGTTTATATATTAATACTTTTCTGTATAACTGTAGATCACAACACCCCTATCCCTGCTTTCCTCTAGGGCAGGGAGGCAGGGGCAACCTTGGTCCTCGAGGGATGCAACTCAGTCAGGTTTTCAGGATTTCCCCCAATGAACCCTCCACTGTATGCAAATAGATCTCATGCATATTCTTTAGGAAAATTCTGAAAACTTGACTGGATTGCGGCTCTCGAAGACTGAGGTTCTCCACCCTTGCTTTAGGGGATACATATTCATGTAATCAAGTTTCTTCTCATACGTCATGTGGTGCAAAACACATACATTTTTCATTGCTTTTCTCTGAACTGTTTGAAGTTTCTTTACACCCTTAGTGAGTTACAGCCTCCAGTCCTGAATACAATATTCCAAATAGGGCTTTCACCAATGCCTTGTGTAAGGACATCAACACCTCCTTTCTTCTGCTAGTTATATCTTTCTCTGTGCAGTCTAGCATGCTGGCCATGGACACTGTCTTGTCACACTGTTTTGCCACTCTGAAATCCTCAAACATTAACACCTCAAGGCACCTCTCCTAAAATGTGCTTGTCTTGACTCATTCCTAACTTACAAAGACCAAATCAATGTAGTGACGAGAAGATTCTTTCTCAGACTAAAACAACTGAGAACAATCAGGGCAATCCTAATCCAAAACAACTTTAGGACGATCAGTCAAGCAATCCTACTACCATACCTGGACTACTGCAACTTTTTATACAGTGGTTTTGCGGAAAAGGAACTCAAAACATTACAGATGCTTCAGAATACAGGGGCCAGATTAATACTCAGATCTAGCAAAGTGGACAAGGAAACCCCCATGTCTAAAAAAGCTTCACTGGCTGTCGATAAAGAATACAGTTCAAGATGGCATGCATGGCCCACAGAACCATATACTGCAAAACCTCTTATAGGCTCACTAGAAGCATCAAGGTTGTGCCTTACTTCCTCAACTCAAGAACAATGCAATGTTTCAAGATCCCCTTCTTGTCTCCACAGCAAGTCCACTCAAAAAAACTGTTTGAGTTGACTTTCAAATTCCAGGTGCCATATACTTGGAATAACCTTGCAATATCTCTGGCAGATTCCATATTACTTCCGCTTCTGGAAGACACTAAAGACATATCTCTTCTCCTTTTAGATGACTCTGGCCAATATATCTGTCTCAATTGAGCTATACTGCCCCATTAATTGTTAATCGCTGTACAAAGTCTTTTGTTAGCTGCATTGAATCCTTGTTGAAAAAATGTGGAATATAAGACCTGTCTTGTACCGTATAGTATATCAAGCTAGGTAGCTGTGACCTGGCTTGTCCACTGTTGGAAGCCAGAATATTAGGCTAAATGGACATTTGATTTGACCCAGTATGACAATTTTTATATTCTTCAGACATGATGCCATTATTTTCTTTATTTTATATAAATTACCACTACATGTATAATTGAAAATGCAATCTACATACATTATTTTTCTTCCCTGGCTGATACATAGTGTCACAAATGTCTCTTCTAAAAAGAGCTAAAAGGAACAGTAAGTTTCAGATATCTAATTTATTCATATAAATGATGCTGAACATTGTGCCCTAAATTCTGTGAAATGGTCCTATTGCTAGGTAGAAAACCGATTGCGATTTATGATTTTAATTCATTTACTATAGCACTTTCGTCAAACCTCAGTTTGCGAGTAACCCAGTTTGCAAGACGAGCAAAACATTCTCGCAAAACTTGTCTCGCAAACCGAGTGTTGACTCGATTTGCGAGCACCCCCCTGATAACCGGCATCACTCCCCCCACTCGCAAAGCCCCCCCCCATTCGAACTGGCACCCCCCGCCTGAACAACTTGAACTTACCCCCCGTCTGGCACCGGCACACAGCCCACAGGACGTGCTGGTGCCGCTAGAAGATCTTCCTGCCTCTGCTGGCCTTGAGTATGCACCTGCGCATGCTCAAGGCCTTCTAATTCTCTCTCTCGCCGAGATTCTTGGAGATCTCTGAAAATCTTGGCGAGAGGGAGAATTAGAAGGCCTTGAGCATGTGAATCTTCTAGCGGGACCGGCACGTCCTGTGGGCTGCGTGCCGGTGCCAGACAGGGGGGGGGGTAAGTTCAAGTTGTTCAGGCGGGGGGTGCCGGTTCACGCAGGGGGGGGAATCAGCGCCACTGGCCTCGGGGGGGGGGGAGGGGGCGGGGGGGGGAACGTATCAAAGTGAGTTTCCATTCTTTCCTATGGGGAAACTCACTTTGATATACGAGTGTTTTGGTTTACGAGCATGCTTCTGGAACGAATTATGCTCATAAACCAAGGTACCACTGTACAATGAAATCATGTAATCAATAACCCCTCCCCTCCTCCAATACAGTCAATTATGTCCTATGGCTAAACAGTGCTGTAAACTAGTTCTCATAATGTAAGACAGTTTGCAATTTCATAATACTGAGCAGCCAAATGATAGAAAGGAGTGGGTCAAAAGCACAGTGCCACTTAGTAAGGAAGATCAATTCTTTTCTTTCCAACTGCAGAATCCAATTGGCTTATATCCTTGGCTGCTGTCCCAGTCAAAATACTCTGATCACGATAAGAGTACTATTAATAAATGGCATGCTTTCATTATGTATGGTTCGCTTCCACCCTGGCGAGACAGACTATCCCCAACTACTCAAGAAACAATGAAGATATATGCTCCTAGAACAAAAAAATTGGAATTGCAAAAGCCTCTATAAAGAGCTCATCATAAGAAACAGGAAGGTCTATAGGTCAATATTATATTTAATTTATAGCAACAAATCATTTGTACCATCAAACCTTTCAACTCTTTATTGCACATGACCATGAAACATTAATTTCAGTGTCATGAGTTTCATAAAGCTTCACTTTACATTTACTGTATTTTTTGCTTCATAAGACGCACTTGACCATAAGATTTAGAGGAGAAAACAAGAAAAAAATCATTCTGAACCAAATTGTATACTAATATACACCCAACACCTTTAAATTCTGTCCCAACCCCCAGCACCTTTAAATTCCATCCCAGCCCCACCCCCCTCCATCAATCATCACTTTTAACATAACATAAAACTTTATATGTTAAAAGAATGGAAGATAAAATAAAAATAACAGGTAGAAAAGCAAAATACCTGAGAGGAAGGTATAATAGAGAGTGACAGTCATTCGATCTTAGAAGACGGGAGGGCAGGCCAGCCACAGAAGATCTCCCAAGGTCGGGTCCTATAGACTCCAGGCTCCTGATGAGAGGGAGTAGAGTCAAGACTGTCGTTGCTGGCAAAGGAACAGCTCCAGGGTGAAACAGCCAACCACTCCCAATGGAGCCGATTCACTGGGGGCTCTGGTTTCGCTTTGCCTTGGTTTTGGTTCTTTTGCGTCGTGAGACCAGTGTTGAGGAAACAACGCCACCATCAGGCAGAGGCCAAGGAACCAAAGCAGGCTACCACACAGCAGGAGAACAGAGCCGAAAGGACTCTCCTCACACTGTACAGCTCCGTCCCCGCGCATGTGGCCACCCCTGCTGCCGATGCTACTTCCCCCTCTACCACCTCTTGCTACAGGAAAAGGGGCGGGATGGAGCGCACCGAACGTTCTGTCTGCATTCCAGACATTCCGTCAGTGCTGATAGGATTGACAGTTGGAACGGGAAAGATGGCGTTTTCTGCCTAATAGCTTTCTGCCATTGATGGAGCCATTTAGGAAGGAAAGTCGACCCCAACCTCCCTCCTAATGCCCACACACACGCTATGACCCAGGAATAAGAAGACGAACCAGAGGCTTGGCAATAATCTCATTTCCCCCTATCTGAAAACACCAGCCCTAGCTGTCAGGTGTTTTGCCTGGGCGCCTAGTACTTGTCCATCTCCTCCTTCCCAGAATGGAGATGGGAGGTGGGTCCCCACTGAACAAGGCACCTGGAGTGGAGAGGGCAAAGCTCGTCTGCTCATCTCCTTCATTTAGTTGTCTCCTCCATTGACGGACAACCCCAAAAATGCTCCGCCCTTAACCCGGTAAGCATCAGAGAATTGATGACAGAAATCGCCTGGCAGAAAGGACAGTAGAAAGTAGGGGGGGTTGCATTCACTTCATAAGACGCGCCCTTATTTCCACCCACTTTTTTGGGGGAAAAAAGAGCGTCTTATGGAATGAAAAATACAGTACATCCCAAATATGAGGGAGCAAAGCTATAATGGAAGAGGAGAAAATTTTCTGTACCGTATCAATACTTTTCAGTCTATAACCACATCAGGAAACTGAATAAAACCAGGTAAGAAAAACAATACATACCTCCCCAAATTCTATAAATGCGCTTTGAGGTGCACATGCAAATTTGGACGTGTGCCCAATTTGTTTGTGCAACTTAATTGAACAACTTAGAAACATGATGGCAGATAAAAGGCCAAATGGCCCATCTAGTCTGCCCATCTAAAGTAACCATTATCTCTTTCTCTCTCTGAGAGATCCCATGTGCCTATCCCAGGCTCTTTTGAATTCAGTCTCTGTCTCCACCACCTCTTCTGGGAGACTGTTCCATGCATCTACCACCCTTTCTGTAAAAAAGTATTTCCTTAGATTACTCCGGAGCCTATCACCTCTTAACTTCATCCTATGCTCTCTCATTGCAGTTTTTCCTTTCAAATGAAAGATACTTGACTCATGCACATTTACATTACGTAGGTATTTAAACATCTCATATCTTCCCTCTCCTGCCTTTCCTCCAAAGCATACAGATTGAGATCTTTTAGTCTGTTCCTATAAGCCTTATCACGAAGACCACACACCATTTTAGTAGCCTTCCTATGGACCGACTCTATCCTTTTTATATCTTTTTGAAGGTGTGGCCTCCAGAATTGTACACAATATTCTAAATGAGGTCTCACCAGAGTCTAATACAGGGGCATCAATACCTCCTTTTTCCTACTGGCCATACCTCTCCCTATGCAACCTAGCTTTCGCAGTCACCTTTGCAACCTGTTTGACCACCTTAAGATCATTAGTTCTTTATCAATTAAGCATTATTTGGTTTTCATTTAAATTTATGTGCGGGATCGGTGCCTAAAATTTACATGTGGCTCCAAAAAGAGGGCATGGAAATGGAAGGGTAATGGACAGATTGGGAGCTCTCCTCCCCAAAAAACCCCGCTCAAGCGCCGTTGTATACATGACGTATAAAGTTAAGCACAGGTTACAGAACATCGCTTATGTGCAGGAGCCACGCCTAACTTTAGGCACAAGGTTTTGCACCATGCTTCTGCTGAATGTAAATGGTTTTGCCTAAAGTTAGGCGCGGCTCCTGAGCATAACCGCTATTCTGTAAACTGCGCCTAACTTTACATGCCATTTATAGAATGGCACTTAGGAGGGTTTTTTTTTTAATGCTGATCTTTTTGACAAAATATATAGAATTCAGTCTATTATACATATATACAAACACACACATTTTAAAATTAAAAGTCAGACAGAAAATAAAAGCATGTTCAAATGTGAGTGCGATTTGAAGAAAAAAAAATCCACAAGATGGAAAAGAAAAGATTACCATTGGCCATACAACTGACTAGTTACTTATCTTAGATTCAATTTATACCAAGCAGCCACTCTCCTGTCACTGCTCTAGGGTTCTTGGTAATGAACGCAATTTGTACAAATACAAAATCTCATTCTCTACAACTTCAAATAGGTGAAGAAACAGGCACATCTGCACTATTCTTTTCCCCCGCTGGCATAAATACTTTTGGAGAGTGGTGTTATGTGAATGCAGTCCCAATTATTGTAAATTATGGCTCTAACTTTCCTGTGAGAGTTTTACAGACCTCTTATAAGGTTTGCGCTGCTCAGCCTAATTTAAAAACCAAAATGACAACTTTAGTCTCTCCATAAGTACTGTGATTCACAAATCTATCTGCAACACGTTATAACCTAACATATAATAAAGAACAAGTCTCTCCTTGCAGACATTATTTTTAATGAAACAAAGTTTTCTTCCCGCTTTCCTTATTAAACATGACTAGATTTGTTTGCTTATTAATACCTTTCAAGTATTTAAAGATCTGCATCATATCACCTCTGTATCTTTCCCCCTTTAGAGTTTGCATATTCATGTCTTCAAGTATCTTCTTATGAGTCTTTTGGTGCTGACCCTATACCATTTGGTTGACCTCCTCTAAACCACTTTGTTTTTTTTATAGTCTTAGCAAAATACTTGTACGTCCTCCAAAATTGAACACAGTACTCTGAGTGGGGCCTCCCTAATGACTTATAAAAGGGAATTATCACCCTCTCCCTTTTGTTGGTTATGCCTGTTTCTATGCAGCCTAGTCTTTCTATCATAAGAACATAATAGCAGCCTTACTGGGTCAGACCAATGGTCCATCTAGCCCAGTATCCCATCTTCATAGTGGCCAAACCAGATCACAAGTACCTGGCAAAAACCCAAATAGTAGCAACATTTCATGCTACCGATCTAGGACAACCAGTGGTTTCCCCCATAAGGAAGTTCTTCTTCACCCAGAGAGTGGTAGAAAATTGGAACGTTCTTCCGGAGTCTGTCATAGGGGAAATCACCTTCCAGGGATTCAAGACAAAGTTAGCCAAGTTCCTACTGAACCGGAGCGTACTCAGGTAGGGCTAGTCTCAGTTAGGGCGCTGGTCTTTGACCAGAGGGCCGCCGTGTGAGCGGACTGCTGGGCACGATGGACCACTGGTCTGACCCAGCAGCGGCAATTCTTATGTCTGTCTCAATAGAAGACTATGGACTTTTCCTCCAAGAGCTTATCCAAAGCATTTTTAAAACCAGCTACATTAACCACTCTTACCACATCCACTGGCAACGTGTTCCAGAGCTTAACTATTCTCCGAGTGAAAAAATATTTACTCCTATAGTTTTAAAAGTATTTCCCTATAACTTCAATAGGGATAATTTAAAGCCTAGTGGAGCTGCTTTCATAATCTCTGGGGGACATGAGTCCAGGACACAGTATGATTTAGAGTATTTGTTATATAATTTGATGTAGTTATTCCAATCTGAATTGTGGAAGGAACTCCAGATCATGTCCGCTGGTATTTAATTTCTTGGTATATCAATTGATTGATGTTCGTATTAGAGAATGACACGGGGAGCGATCCCCGCAGGGAGCCGCGATTTGGCTATGGAGTCTCCATAACCCGCACAGTTTGGTATCGTCTGCAAATTTTATAACCTCGCACTTTGCCTCCTTTTCCAGGTCATTGATAAATATGTTGAAGAGTAACAGCCCCAGCACCGATCCCTGTGGCACACCGCTTGTGACTCCCCGCCAGTCAGAATATTGGCCCTTCACTCCGACCCTCTGCAGTCTACCCGACAACCAGTGCTTGATCCATCTGTGCACATCCCCTCCCACCCCGTGGTTCCACAGCTTCCTAAGCAGCCTTTCATGTGGCACCTTGTCGAAAGCCTTTTGAAAATCGAGGTAAATGATGTCTATGGGTTCCCCATTGTCCACCCGACTGCTTATTCCCTCAAAGAAGTACAGAAGGTTCATGAGGCACGACCTTCCCTTACAGAATCCATGCTGGCTTGTTCTCAGTAGGCCATTCCTCTTGATGTGCTCGCAAATGCCGTCCTTGATCATAGCTTCCACCATCTTCCCTATAATTGAAGTCAGGCTCACTGGCCTGTAGTTCCCGGGGTCACCCCTCGATCCCTTCTTGAAGATAGGTGTGACATTCGCCAATTTCCAGTCCTCTGGTACCTCACCAGTTTTCAAGGATAGGTTGCAAACATGCTGGATTGTGCCCGCTATTTCTTGTCTTAGTTCCTTCAGAATCTTTGGGTGGATCCCGTCCGGGCCCGGTGATTTACCGCATTTTAACCTGTCTATCTGTTTGAGGACATCCTCCTTACTTACCTCTATGTGCTCCAATTTTTCGGCCTGTTCCCCACTCATGAGCTCCTCTGAGTCCGGTATATTAGATGTGTCTTCGCTCGTGAAAACCGACGAGAAGAACGTGTTCAACCTCTCAGCTACCTCTTTATCCTCCTTAATCACTCCCTTCCTATCCCCATCGTCCAACGGCCCCACCTCCTCTCTCGCTGGTCGCTTCCCCTTTACGTAACTGAAGAATGCCTTGAAGTTTTTCGCCTCCCTGGCCAGCCCCTCTTCGTATTCCCCTTTCGCTTTTCTAACCTCTCGGTGGCATTCCTTTTGGCATTTCCTGTGCACCTGGTGATTTTCCTCCCTTGGGTCCTTTTTCCATCTCCGGAAGGATACTTTTTTGTCATTTATTGCCCTCTTTACTTCAGTTGACATCCAAACCAGGTCCTTTGATCGCTTGTTCTTGCAGCCTTTCCTGAAACTGGGGACGTACATTCTTTGTGCTTCCTGCAGGGTGTCCCTGAATAGAGTCCAGGCGCTTCCCACAGTCTCCATCCTAAAGATGTTTCTGAGCTTCCTCCCCACCATTTCCCTCATAGCAACATAGTTCCCTTTCTTGAAGTTGAGCGCAGTTGTTGCGGTCCTCCTTACTATGGGTGTCCCCCTTTCTAATGTGAATCTGATCGCGTTGTGATCACTGTTGCCTAGTGGTCCTCCCACTTCTACCCCTCTTGCAGGCCCCCCTAATCCGTTTAGGATGAGGTCAAGAGTAGCACCCCCTCGCGTCGGTTCTTTGACTAGTTGCTCCATGAAGCAGTCCCTCACAGCTTCTACAAATCCTGTTTCCCTAGTGTAGTTGGAGTGACCCGTACTCCAGTCTATTCCCGGGTAGTTGAAGTCCCCCATCACTGTTACACTTCCAGTCCTGCATTCCTGTCTCAGTTCCGCTTCCAAGTCGTGTCCGACTCCTTGTGGGAATATGGAGACTTTTCGGGATTTGCGCTTAATTTGGATTCCTACCCGGCGGTGCGGGGGTTCTGGGGTGCCAGGTTCCCCTTGAAGTGGGCAGAGAGCTCCTTCTGCTATCTTGGTATCCAATTACCAAGTCTTTACCGGCTTAACATTGATCGGTTATTAGTTGAGACGTGTGGCAAGTTGGAGCAATGGAAAGGCTTACCTCTGTCTTTGATGGGCCGTATTCATCTTTACCGCATGATTTTATTTCCTAAATGGTTGTATGTTTTTCAGGCACTACCTATTTATGTACTGAAAAAAGATGTCTGCATACTTACTCTCTGTTGTCCCGGTTTTTGGGGGAGGGCGACAGACCCGGCTTTGGTGATCTTCCATGGGGGGACATCGGGCGCGGGGTGGCCTGGGCATTCTTTACCTTCGTATTTATAATCAGGCTTGCCTCCTTCACCATATTCATGACTGGGTTTTTGGATACTGAGCTTTACACAGATGTTTCTTTTGAGCAAGATAATTTTTATCCCTATCATCTGTTATATCTTTTACATGCTACTCTTCGAGATGTGTTGTTCCGACCCTTCTGGGCAGCGTGGCAACAGGTCCTATCTAATTGGGGCCAGGACCCACGTCTGAGTGTTCTTATGCCTCTGGTGGGTAATGCCACATTTTCCCCGGGTCTCACCCCTTCCGTGTTTAGCCAGTGGAAGGGCAAGGGCATTTTTCAACTCTGTCATGTTTTAGATGAGGATGGTTTTCTCCTCTCTTATGAAACTTTGTTAGCCCGGGGAGGTTCTGATGTTGGGGGCACATTATGCTTACCAGCACCTTAAGCATTATGTGGGGTCTCTTTCTTGGGATTTTGGAGTTCAATTCAAAGACTTTCTGGAGGCCTCAGAGGAGACCGGTGCCTTGATCTCTTATTTTTATAAGGGATTACTTACCTTATTACTGAGGGGCATTTTTACTGATAACCTTCATAACTGGCAGAAAGACCTTACTTGGACATTAATGTTACCTGTTTTACTGAAGGCTATAAAGTGAATCCCGGGGTTGGTGGGTAGTGCAGACATACAGGAGAGCCATTATCAAACTATGTTGAGGGCTTATGTACCTCAAACTCAAGCTTATCATATGGGGGGGGGGGGGTGTATCCATGCAGCTTTGTTTAAAATGCCACGCTGCAGTAAATTCCTATGTTCATGGGCTGTGGGCGTGTTCTCTGGTTCAAGGGCTTTGGCGACAGATGGCTGTATTTTTGGGATCCATCTTACACATTCCGGTCTCTCTTTCAGCGACTGCTGAGGCTGTTTTGCCACTTTACTCTGTTCAATATGTATCCGGCTCAGGTACGTCTATTCCTTAGTAAGTGTTATATTGTCGGGAAAAAAATGTATCATGATCCTTTGGTTCTCGGATCAACCTCCTTGTATTTGGTTGTGGAGGAATAAATTGCGTGAACTGATGAGATGGGAAGCGAGAGCAGCTGCTGGCTCTCACAAACAACGCAAAACTTTCCTTCACGGGTGGACACCTTTTTTTGCAGATTTTGAGTCCGAGGGGCCGTAGTCACATTTTGAATACTTTGTGAGGTGCTGTTTCCTGTTTGTTGCCTTGCCTGGACTGATCCTGTCTGCTGGAGTCCTCATAGGGGAGTGGGGGAGGAGGGTTGGGATCTATTGTTATATTTTGAATAGTTTGTCTTGATTGTACCTTGTCTGTTGTTTTGCATTTAATAAAAAGATAAAAAATAATAAAAAAATAAAAAAGGTTTAGCTAACTCCATCATGTGTTAACTACACATGTCATTAATGAGCTAGTGACTCTTTTTGTGTGTCAACTGCTGAAAGCCCTCACAAAAGGGTGTGAACATCCCCAATCGTTAATGCAGAGGTTCTGTGCTTAACGTGCTTTAATTTGGATATTTATGCATGGCAACTGCAAAGTCTTAGCACATTTTAGTAAACAGGGCCTCATGTATTTGCCTCATCTTAATCAAAAGGTATAGATTTACCACAACAGTCAGTTCCATTGTTATATGAAAGAAAAATACTTGTAAAGCTGATCCTTAGTGTAAATTTAATTTTTTCAATTGCTTTTCCTTTCTTAACGCTGAGTACCCAGAAAATTATTGAAGCGAAATGAACTGAAATAGCTGAAGAGAGAGCGTGCCAAGTTCTCTTCTATGCTAGCAGTTTCATTTTACAGCTACATCAAATTTCCCTTTCCCTGTTAAAGCACTCAGCAGGATCAAGGTTTTTCATACTTCGTAAGAAAGACTCCGCAACCAATTGATTAAAAAAAAAGGCTGGAAACATCTAGGCTGTCCTGAATTGAACCCTGACTAATGCAATATTATCTTGCAGCATTCATTCTACATGAGATTAATCAGTGCTCTGTATAGTAACCCTTCATATTCCCATCTTGATTTGCATTATATGACCAATTGAGATGTATACTAAATCTTGTATATATACAGTATGCGTTCTTTCATGCTGAGCAAACAGTTTTAAATACCATTTTGCCCCAATAACCTCAATCATTTCCCTGGACAGCAAGCTATACAGATCATGCCTGCTTTAGTCAGAATTTCCTGAGGTGACATTTTAGTGAAGTAATGTGGTTACTATCTCATTTCACTTAAATGTGTGGTACATTGTTGGATTAAGCTAACACACTGGTGATTAGCCCTTTTAAGTGTTACATACCCCTCATCACACCAGTGCGCATACAATAATAATTAACTGCACTCACAAAAATGCAAATGGATCTAATTCTCGCATATCTTAGGCCCCCTTTTATCAAGCCGCATTAGGGTTTTGTTTTTTTTTTAATCGCCAGCCACTATAATACAAGCTCTGATGCTCATAGAGCTCCTATGAGCTTCAGAGCTTTTATCGCAGTGGCCAGCGATAAAGAAACCCTAACATGGCTTGATAAAAGGGGGCCTAAGATAGATTATTTTTCCTTTCTGTTTCCCAACAATATTTAAACTCCATCCCTTCATCCTCACAGGCCTGCAAGCACATTTCTAAAGGGTCACTCTCCAGGATAAAATTACAAGATACATCACAGTTAAAAAGGCTAAAATTTACTAATTCCAGGACAAACATATAAAGAAAATGTATTTTGGCGCTTTCATATCTACTCAGTGATAAAGCGTATTTGAGCCTGAAGCAAAGTCAAAATGATCTAAGATCTTTTTAATTCCTGTAGAACAAAAATCACAAAGAATCACTTATCAAATAAAGGCTGTGTTCATTTTGCAAACAAACATTATTGAACATGTTTTAGCTAATAGCAGGCAAACAGCCAAGCATCAATCTAAGATCACGTCTTCATTTTGCTGTCATTTTTTCAGCAAATGTTTGTCTTGGTGAAGTTGCACCGACAAAAAGATTTAAGTGTGCCTGAAGTCGTCCTTTATAAGGCTGCATAAAACACCATGCATTAAGATAGTCAAACATTTATTTTTTAAATAACTGTCTAACAAATTACATGTTTGTGAATTTTTTCCATTTATCCACAGAACAAATATAGCATGGGTGTCAGCAGTACAGACTTCTCCATTCTGCTCTACCAAACGTGCTACAACCTGTTCTGCAGAAACCAGCGCTAAAAGTCAAAGGGTTACACAGTTAACCAAACCTAAGCAACTTCTGATTTCTCCCACAATGTTGCTAATTCAAGTCAAATAGATGACAGATTATAATGCGCACACATCTGTATACTAAGAACTGGACTGTGATCATAAACTCATTTCACATGGCTTAATTTTGTCATTTCTCTACTGAATGAGATTTGAATTTATGATAGGCTTTGTTGGGCCACTGCATTCTCTTTTAAATTATGAATAAGATGAAGGATGTATCATGCTATTTTTTTATCCTTGTATATTTTTAACTAGACGTTTGGAAACACTGTCATGGCATTAGAACTCAGTGTAGAATGGATATTAGTCAAAAAGAGCATATAAACATGGAGTTAGAAAAAACAAAGTGGACAAGGACATGGGTGAGGTAAAGGAACATCCAAAAATATTAAATGCCAGAGATCTGGTTACTCTTTGAGATTGGGAAAAGAGTGACATGGTCTCTTTTCATAAAAATGGTACTAGGAAGATGTTGGAAATTATACAGCAAAGTCTAAAAAATAGAGAGAGAGTATAACCAGAAAACAGGCTACAATATATCAATAGAGACTGCACTAGTTTCAAATACTGGAGAAAAAGACCTCAGATCTCTTGTTCCAACAAGTTCCAACTTCATGAGACTGAATATATTTTATATATATAAGAGCTTCTCTAGTCAATGGTAAACCCAACTGCGGGACTTATACGGGCAACATCCCATGGGCTGAATACTGGCCCCATGGAGTTAATATTTTGTTTGTATTTTTCAGAAAATCAGCACAAATGTCAGTAATGGCTTAGAGTAACAATTTAAAGGGTTGTACTGTTACTGAATTGTCTTTTGGGGTGTATGTTAAGTAACAGCATATGGATGTGGAGGTTCTTTTAATTTTGTTTTTATTGTATTTTATTCTTTGGTTTTATTGCATTTTACTGTCTGTTATTTTGACTGTTTTTGTATGTGTGTATTGTTCCCCACCTAGATTTATAGATAGGCGGGTTATAAATTTTAAACATATATAAAGAAATAAATAAAATAAAGCACCTCTAATCTCTTGATGGAAGCTGTATGGTGAAACAGTGGGCTCCATTGAGTTGCATGTGCTTTTGAGTTCCTAGCTCAATTTTTATGCTGTTTTTGTTATTGAATGAATAATTGAAGAGCTCGTGTTTCAAAGAAAAAAAATAGAAAATACACAAAGTTAAATATGTGTTTAAATAAAGTATATGGCACTTGAGGTTTTTGACCTATGAAAGAAATCTTTATAGTTCTCAAGTGGTGTTAAAAATTGTGATTTCTTTGGACTTCTGGGGTCTTTTTCCTGCCTTCCTTTATTATGATTGTATTTAAAGTTGTGATTCAAATGTTCTAACCTTATTTAGTGAGAGAGAAAATAGAGCAGAGTGGAAAATGGACCGCACTCTAAAGAAAAATGGTGAGTGGAAAGCCTTGAAAATTGATATTGGGGATAGTTCTGTTCAATAAGTTTGAGAGCAACATTGAGAGATTAGGAGAAAATGGTCTTTTCACAGATGAAACTAAGATATGCAAGAACCGATATGCCTGAGGGAGAACAGCACATGAGAAGCAAGCTAAAAGCCTAAGGAGTGCTGACCATGAGAAAGCACAGCTGAATTATGAAAACATGCAATTATGCATGGAGGACACAGAACTCAGGAGCAGTATAATAATAATAATAATAACTTTATTCTTTCTATACCGCCACAATCTTGTGACTTCTAGGCGGTTTACAGTGAAGAGAGCTGGACAATCAGTGAATTACAGAATACAAATAGGGAAGATGTCACTGAACAGTCAGTGATTACACAATGCGGGGTGAGAAGAGCGATGTCCACAGCAATAACCAGAGCATAATGAATTTCAAAATAAAGAGAAAAAGGAACAGATTCAGCTGTTATACAGGTCTGTATTAAATCTTCATCTTGAATATAGTGTCTGATTCTGGAGGCCTTATGTCCACAAAGAAAAGGGCTAACAAAATAATGCAGATAGTGTCAGGCTTATAAGGGTTTTACTAGAAGTACGTCTTGCCATATGAATCCGATTCATTTCTTTGACTGGGTGGCCAAAGTTGGAGTGAGGGATGTGGTGTACTTACAGTTCAGCACCTTTGACATGGTTCCACACAAGGGACTTAAAATGTATGATTGGGTTAGACATGGTTGTCAACAACCAGTGGAAGACAACAAAGGATAGTGTAAATGGAGTTCACTCTGAGGAAAGGGGCATTACTAGTAGTGCACTACATGGATCTAGTTCTTTTTAATGTTTTTGTCAGTTTGTTAACAGCAAATATAAACATAAATACAACGAATGAGGTAAACTCATAATCAACAAATTGAAACTTAATAGAGCCACCATGAAACAGTTTAAAAAATATACTTAACAGCAATGAAATTCAAATAGCAGAGATATAATACAATGTCAGCATAATACTTATTAAACACCTAATAAGAACACATCAGAACATTCAAATAACATACAAATGCTTTCCTACAATGAGGTTTATCATATAGCGAGAGATCAAGTGCACATATTAGATGGGGACAAGATGGGTGGTACAGAATCTGTTGGGATAAAAAGATGGGAGTTTATATAGTTAAACAAGATATGAGGGATTGAATTAGTTAGAGTTTGTGTGTAACAAGCTAGTCCTGGTGCAGAATGAGGCCGCTGATTGCATGTCATACACGCAATGGTGTCGTTTAGAGAATCGTGGCTCTAGGAAAGATAGGCGCTGGAAATGTAGGCCAGGGGTTTTCAAGGCCTATATTTATGGTGCCTGTCTTTGAATTGAATCGTGCCTATGTAGGTGCTTTACGGAGCCTAACAACACTTCCGGTGTTAGCCACACCTATAGTGCCGTTAAGCACTGGTATTTTATTTTAAAAATTTCTATACCGTTTAAAACTAAACGGTTTACATGATGCTACTTATGTATGCGCCAATAGGTGCTTTAAATTTGATGTTGCTTGCCGTTTCAAACGGCGTTTCCCAATTAACATAGGCATCGGTAGGGCGTTGTTTATAGAATTTCCCAATCAACCTATGCATTAAAGGCTTAGGTGAAGAGCAAGGCTTTCACCTGCGTCATGAAGTAGATGTAGTCTGGAGTTAGATGTAGCTCCTCAGAATAAATTCCAGAGTGTGGCGGCTACTTCTGAGAAGGCTCACTTGCGGGTAAAACATCATACAATTTATTTTGGGTACAGATAGTGATGCTCTTTAAGAGGACCTCAGAAGTCTCAAAAGTGTATAAAAAGGGTTAGCTTAGTCTTTCGGCATTCTGGCCCAGTTTATCTAAGGACCTTGAAAATCAAACAGTTTTAAATTTAGTCCTGTCTGTTTGATTAGATTGTAAGCTCTGTTGAGCAGGGATCGTCTCTTACGTGGTTAATGTAATGTACAGCGCTGCGTACATCTGGAAGTGCTAAGGAAATGATAAGTAGTAGAAAGATACTGGTAGCCAGTGTAGTTTTTGCAGGAAGGGCTTATTGTGTCACACCGCTTGCATCATCATATCTATGCTATTATTGCTTTCTGTACAAGTGTAATATTTGAAATTTAAATTGAAAATCAATAAAGATTTAAGTATAAAAAAAAATACAATGAAATATAATATGGACTCCTTTGGCATCCCACAATTCAGCGCGCAAGGTAACAGAAAGAATGCTCTGGAACAAGGGGGACTATGATGAGGGTGAAAAGGGATAGACTCAGGAGTAGTTTAAAGCACAAGTGCCAACATTTCAAAATGATTTGGGATGCCAAACATAATACAAATTATTCCTCCTTGGACACAATAAAGGAACTTGCTCAATATTGAGGGCTCAGCACCCACAGAGCTGGCTCCTATGATCTAAGGCAGGGCTGCCCAAGTCCGGTCCTCGCGATCTACTGGCAGGCCAGGTTTTCTGGATATCCATAATGAACATACATGAGAGAGATTGCATACCAAGAAGGCAGTGCAGGCAAATCTCTCTCATGCATATTCATAGCGGATATCCAGAAATCCTGGACTGCCAGTAAATCTCGAGGACCAGGCTTGGGCAGCTCTGATCTAAGGAAATGCTTCTTTACAGACAGGGTGCTGGACGCATGGAATGTCTCACAGTGAAGAAAAAGACTTTCTGAATTTAAGAAAGCATGTAATCCACAGAGAGGGGCATAATAAAAAAAATGACTAAATCCCCTTTTGGCTTAGGACCTAAACGCTGAAAGTAGAAGCAGGGAAAATGCCCATTCTCAAAAAAATGTCCAAAATGAGTTTAGTTGTTTTTTTTTTTTTTGAGAATGGCCTACCTCCACGTTCAGCTGTTTAAACGCCCAGACCACCACTACGTCTAAACTTACAACACATAATCAATCAAAAAAAAGCCTAAGTCCCAAAAGCCCAAAACAAGAGCTTTTAGGCAAAGGAGGGGCCAGTCCTTTGCCTAAAAACTGGATTCTGTAACCGGTGACTGTCAAAAACAACACCGGTTACAGAATCCACCCCTCCCCCCCGAATCCACTCCCCCCTCTCAGCAACGATCACAGCAGGAGAGATGGCTCATCTCCCCTGCTGCGATGGCGATCTCCCACCCCCCCAAACCGTGGCATTTCAGGGTGAGGATCGCGGCAGGAGAGTTGAGGCATCTCCCCTGCCGCAATCCTCCCCTGAAGTGCCGCGGTTCAGGGGGATGGGGAATCACCATCGCTGCAGGAGAGATGCCCAACCAATGCCCCACCACCACCAATATGAACCGGGCAAGAGGGAGCCCAATCCCTCCTGCCCACGACGCCCCACGAACCCCCCAACTGCCGACCACACAACACCCACCACCGACCCTGCGACACCCACCCCCACTTACCTAAAATAAGTTGGACGGACGGGTCCCAAGTCCGTCTGCCCAGCAGGCCGCTGAATGGTGAATTTTAGGGCCTGATTGGGCCAGGTGCCTAAGGCCCCAACCACAGGAGGAGCCTTAGGTACCTGGGCCAACCGGAATTGGCCCAGTTGCCTTAGGCCCCTCCTGTGGGCGGGGCCCTAGGCACATGGGGCCAACCCAGCCCATGTGCCTAAGGCAACTGGGCCAATTCGGCAGATGGCAGGCCTGCCGGGCTTGGGCTCCGTCCAACTTATTTTAGGTAAGGGGGGTGTTTGGGGTGGGTGTTGCAGGGTTGGCAGTTGGGGGGGTTCTGGAGGTCAGTCGTGTGGGGGGTTCATAGTGGGCAGAAGGGCCTGGGATTCCTCCTGCCGGTATTTCAGTGGGGGTGGGGGGTTGCAGGGCAGGAGGGGTTGTGCTCCCTCCTGCCTGGATCAGTTGGGATGGGCGTGGGGGGTTCGCCGGGGCAGGAGGGGTTGGGCTCCCTCCTGCCTGGATTGGTTCGGTGGGGGGGGGGTGGATCGCGGCAGGAGAGAATAGCTATCTCTCTTGCCGCAATAGTGATCCGAAGTGCTAGGAACCGCGGCACTTCAGGGTGAGGATCGCGGCAGGAGAGATGCCTCATCTCTCCTACTGTGATCGTTGCGGTGGGGGGGTGGGCAGGTTGCCAAGGCTGTTGAGTTGATTGCTGCAGCCGCGATCAGTTCAGCAGCCCCATTTTGACTTGGTCTAAGTCAAAATGTGTAAGTGCCGACTAGGCAACCTGTTCAAACTTTTGGTTATACCTGCTGTATGCCTAAGTCTACGTCGGCCCATCTCCCACCCTTTCTCCTCCTCTAAAAATGCCTCTTTTCGCTCTATGCGTTTAGAAGCAAGGGAAAGGCCTAAGCTGGTTTTGGATATGTCTAAAACCAGCTTTGATTATTGGTACTTGGACGATCTGGCTTTTTGATCGTTCAAGAACTGATTTAGGCCACTTTTTAGATGTTTTTTTTGTTTTGATTATGAGCCCCAGAGGTTCTCTAAGCGATAACACAGATTAACAAATATGAATGGGCAAACTAGATAAGACTATATGGTCTTTATCAGCAGACATTTTCTCTGTTTCTGTGTAAAAGACTGGAGAAGCATGATCTGGTGGTAAGTACTATATTTAAAGCACCCTAATCAAAACAATTTAAAAAAAAAAAAGTTTTTGGACTGCCAGAATAAATGGCAAAATTGTAAACTCTGGAAGCTACAAGAACCCTTACCAGTTAAACTGTTGCTAGGCATCCAGCTGCATGGCCCTGACCCCACGCTGGGATAGGCTTGGTCTCTATTGACCAGATCTAGGGAGCATAAATATATGTTCAGGAGTACAGAAAAAGGGGCTGATAGTGCACGACTGATTCTGTTTTCCTCCATCTTCTTGTCCCTTACTCAAGGATGATGTCCATTTTGCCTATTCATAGGAAGTGCCTCATTTGCAGTCTTGAGAACTAAAGGGTTACTTCTTCAAAGGTACAGCCTTGGTGTTGCTTCCTAGTCAGTAGGGCCTCCATTATACCTATTGTTGCCTTCCCACTTTCCATTCTGATTGTACTACATTAAGAAACTAGTTTTTAAGCCTGTTACATTAACAGGTGCTAGAATAGATGTGTAGACTTAGGCATTTCTTTCTTTCTCTTTTTCTCTTTCTTGTTCTCTCTCTCTCCCACTGAGTGTCTTTCTTTCTCTCTCTTCCTGCCCCATGCCTTTCTTTCTGTCTCTCCCCCCTGTCCAGCAACACCCCTTCCCTGCTCCCCCTATCCAGCAGTAGCTCTTCTCCTTTCCTTCTTTTCCCAACCCGTCCAGCAGCACCCCTTCCCTGCTCCCCTGTCCAGCAGTAGCCCTTCTCCCTTCCTTTTACCTCCCCCCTGTCCAGCAGCACCCTTCTTTCTGTCTCTCTCCCTCCCACTGTCTATCTTTCTTTCTCTCTTTCCCTGCCCCGTGTATTTCAAGGAGGGCAGATATGGCAGCTAACATGTACCGAGTCGGAGGTATGTTTGTTTGTTTTTTTTGAGGGGGGGGTAATAAGAAGAAGATGTAGTCTCGGCGTCCATGTAGGAAGCTGTATAGCATTGGGATAGTAGTGCGGTTAATGGTCTCAGATGGTGCGTAACGTGGATGCGAGGGAATGTTTTATTTTTCAGTCCATTAGTAGTATGGCACATTTATTCATTGCAGAAATAAGTGGAAAAGCGCCACGCCAACCTGGGAGGGCACACGCAGGGCCAAGAGAAGCACCACCAGGCCTATGGGGGGGGGAGATCCGTGGCCACCTCTCGTGCCATTTACACCCTCTTGTGCGGAAAGTTTGCTCCCAGGTTGTTGGTTTTGTTTTTATTTTTCCCTCTCCTCCCAGTGCTGTTAAATGTTTCTTCTGAACTGTACATCTTCAGTGCTGCCAGAGCGGTTGCCCCCCCCCCTCCTCCTTGGTAGGCCTGGTCGTCATTGGATCCGGCCTCGCAGCATCGCCGAGGAAGGGCAGTGATGAAACTGCGGAGGCACGGAGTTACAGACCCACTGATCACAGAGTTTGAAGTGTGCATGCATGCTAAGGGTTTTATTATAGCGGGTGACTGATTGTGATTGGAAAGGAAATTTGAATTTGATTCCACAATCCACAATACAGCCTCAGCCACCAGGACATTGAAGATTACTTATAAGGAAGGAAACTTTCCCACTGGGTGGCCTAATAATGTACAAACAGATGTTGGTTATATACCTGAATTCCCTATGATATTACACAGACCCTCTATATCAGGGGTGCCCAAAAAGTCGATCGTGATCGACCAGTAGATCGTGAAGGCAACGCGAGTTGATCGTGGAGCCCATCCTGGGCTCTGTGATAGACTCACATTGCCTTCACATTCTATCTGCTTCCTGATTCCGTTCTGGCCCACTGCCTGACTGAACTTCCTCTCCAACGTTAGAATTGATGTCGGGTGGGGAAGGCTGCTCAGCCCAGCACTCCTATGTCCTCTTTATGGCGTGGGGAAGTAGGGAGAGCTCAGAACTTTGCGGCAGTGACTTGGGGGCCTGTTCCACGATGGCAGCAGCAGTAGCGGTGGCTTGGGGGAGGGCAGGGAGAAAGAAAGGGGGCAGGCAGGGAGACACAAAGAAAGGGGGGCCGGGAGACAAAGAAAGAAGAGAAACAAAGAAGGGGGACAGAAAGAAAGAAAGGGGGCATGGAGAGAGAAAGACAGACAGAAAGAAAGGGGGCATGGAGAGAGAAAGACAAACAGACAGAAACAAAGAAGGGGAAATGGAGAGAGGAAGAACAGTTGGGGAAGAAATGAGGTCTGGAGGAGAGGAAGCATACAGGAGGATGAAAGAAGGGATGCATAGTCAGAAGAAAGTGCAACCAGAAACTCATGAAATCACCAGACAACAAAAGGTAGGAAAAATGATTTTATTTTCAATTTAGTGATCAAAATGTGTCCATTTTGAGAATTTATATCTGCTGTCTATATTTTGCACTATGGCCCCCTTTTACTAAACTGCAATAGCTGTTTTTAGTGCAGGGAGCCTATGAGCATCGAGAGCAGCGCAGGGCATTCAGCACAGCTCCCTGTGCTAAAAACCAATATTGCGGTTTAGTAAAAAGGGAAGGGGTATATTTGTCTATTTTTGCATAGTTGTTACTTAGATGACATTGTATAAAGTCATCTGGCTTGACCTCTTTGAAAAACCCCCGGAATATAAATAATTAACATTTTCACTGCGTACAGTGTGCTTTGTGTTTTTTTAAATTTTATTGTTGGTAGATCATTTAACTTGGTCATTTTAAAAGTAGCTTGTAAGCCCAAAAAGTGTGGGCACCCCTGCTCTATATAGTCCTCTTACAAATCAGGTTAATTTTAAAATGGGTCTACCTCCTGAACAGTAGTGCTCCCGGAAGTAGTGAGGGAAAGCAGGGGTTAAAAGTTACTTTTACTACACTAATTCTAAAAAATACAGGATATAAATTAAGCAGATTGTGTTATGCTTGATTGTTAATGATTCTAAGATGTTTAAAAAATGTTTTCTAGCTAACCTCTCAAGTATGAAAATATTTCAATTACATTTTATATAATATCAACAACACTTTTCTATATTACACAAGCAATTACTCAGGAATATAACATTTACTTTTGACTCTTTTCCAGGATTCTCAACATTCTACTATCAGATAAGACTTACAATAACTACTGCAAAGTCTCATTAATGCTGGCTTTTACAAAGTCACAGTAGTGTTTTTTTTATTGCGGGCTGGTGAGGTAAATGCTCCGACGCTCATAGAATTCCTGAGCTTCAGAGAATTTACCTTGCTGGTCTGCGGTAGAAACCTCTACCGCGGCTTTGTAAAAGGAGTCCTAAATTTTTTGAAACTTTTTCCCAAAATGTTTGTTTTACAGGGCTTGTACAATTGTATTTTCTAGATAAGTATATATATATATATATATATATATATATATATATATATATATATATATATATATATATATATATCCTTCCTAAAATAGTCTCACTACGTATGGTTTCAAAAATGAGTGGTGTCTTTTGAAATTCAAAAATTCCATTTTTCTTTCTATTTTTAATTACTTTTACTTTAACCAAATTTTAATAGAGACTTTACACAGATTTTTTTAAACACCTCTGTTAAAATCTGTCTCAAGCTTCTGGCCAGTGCAATCTGTTCCTGGAAGGAAAGCCAAGTCTTAAAAATACATCCATACCATCACCAAAAGCAGTACCATAGCCAGACTTCAGTTGGGTGGAAACTTGAGCCCCAAGTGGGTGGGCACAAAATCTCATCTCTGCCTTACTCCCTTCCTGTCCCCCTAGAACCCCAACTCAAAATATAAATATCTTAGCTAACAAGGATTTGAGTTGGAAGGGAGTCACTGATTACTCATTCACCGATTGGCTCGGATTTATAAGCTATCCTGAAGTGGGACGGCAAAGAAGCCTTTCTCTTTTGTCTGTAATACTACATAATTTTAATTTAGACCCAAGGTGTGAGGACATGAAACAATATTAATTGGTAAATGAGAGAGGGTTGACAAAACTGATTGACTTTCAGAGTAATGGGACATTTAAGACAAAGCAAGAAGTGAAAAAGGATGCAGGGGAATACAGTTCCAGTGTTCCCATGACTGTAGCTTCAGCACTTCCTTTATAAATTCAACTCAGCCTTTCTCTTCCCTTTTATACAGATAGAAACTATTTTTCCATAAGTGGAGAAATAACAGAGGACTGATCTCTAAATTTTAGAAGGCCTTAGGGAATACTGTGTGTAATAAGAAACTGTCTTATCAACTTAGTTGGGAAAAAGATTGGGGATTGAATTATCAAAGGATCAATGGTCTACGCTGTGGGGCTTAACTAAAAAGTGTTCCATTTGTATAAGACACTTAGATACCTAGTACAATATATTTTGTTTTTATCATACTCTTGCTTTCTTGCTTAAGATTAATGGGTCTGTTTGAAATACCGTAAGTGTTGGAGAGAATATGGTCATCAGGGAACTTATATATACAGTACATGTGGGTGGGAATGTTTGAGGGTGAAACCTGTATATTCTAGAAATTAGATTTAAAAGAGTACCAATTAAGGAGTCAAACTTCTAAACAGAATATTTTACATTTCAAAGATCAGAAAGGGGGTACTTTTAGAAACTTTTTTTTTTACAGATAGACCCAGTTTTCATAGTTCAAAGTTTATTAAAATTTGATTAAACGCTAAACATAAAATTCAAAGCATTGTATATTAAAATAATATGTGAATTTAAAAAAGGGGGAATTAACATCCAAAAAACAAACATGACTTACCATAGACCCACTAACTTAACATAGGGTAAAACAAGAAGAAAGGAGGGAGAACTACATTTTTTAAGAAAAAGAAAACAAAAAAGGAAAAAAAAAAACATCAGGGAAGGGGAATAGTAAATTACTCATAGGCATCGTTAAAAAGAAAACATTTTAAACTGCCCTTAAATTTATCTAGGTTTTGTTCTGCTCTAATATGTGATGGGAGGGAATTCCAGATAATAGGAGCTGTGACAGAAAAAATACTGTAGAGGCACAGCAGGTACCAATAATTTTTTAACGAAGGGACATAAAGAGTATGTTGTGATGCAGATCTTAGAGTTCTAGAGGGCTCATATGGGATCAGGAACCCATTAATAAATGCAGGCTCATTGGTCTTTTGGGATCTGAAAGTTAAGAGAGCAATTTTGTATGTAATCCGGTGGGGGATAGGAAGCCAACGAGCCTTCTTTAGTAGGGAAGTGACATGATCGTATTTTTAAAAATTCATAATGATTTTGATGGCTGTGTTTTGGATCATTTGAAGATGTCTAATATCCTTTTGACACAACCCTTTATACAGTGATTACAATAATCGATTTTTGAAATAAGGGAATGGATCAGAATATTGAGGCAATGAGTATTTAGGAGAGGGACTAAAGACCTTATCATTTTGAGTTTGTAACAAGAGCACTGATTTGTGGACGATAAGTAAGTTTGTTGTCAATAAAGATACCTAGGATTTTAATTGAGGAAACTAACTCGATTGAGGTATTATGGATGGATAATGGAGCTGCTAGTTGAAGATTATCTTTCCATGGGAAAAGAACACTGTTGGTTTTTGAAATACTAAGAGATAGCATATTTTCACTTAACCAATCTCTGAATTTTTCTAGCTTAGAATTGATGGAGATGATATCGCTGAGATTGGAAGGATCAATTGTGTGAAGAATTTGAAGATCATCAGCGTAGGGTGAGATAGATATTGAAGAGTAATGGGGATAAACTAGACCCTTGAGAAATACCGAAGTTATTTTGAAAGGGAGAGAAAATAGAATTACTGAAATGTACTGTTGAGGTCCTGCAAGTGAAGTAAGAACAAAACCATTCAAGAAATTGGCTGGGGATGCCAATAGAGGCCAATCTTTGAAGTAAAAGCTGAAGATCTATGGTATCAAATGCCGCTGCCAGGTCTAGAGAAATAATAATAATAATAATAACTTTATTCTTCTATACCGGCATAGTCGTGAGACTTCTAGGCAGTTTACATTGAAGAGGGCTGGACAGTCAGCGAGTTCCAATATGCAGAGTTAAGAGAAATACAGCATGCAGAATCTTAAGAAAGGCGGTAAATACAATACAAATAAGGATAATAGATTTGTGTTGATCAAGGTAATATTGGATAGTTGTGGTAAGGCCTAAAAGAGAATGCTCCGTAGAATGATTTTTGCAGAACCCCGTTTGATTGGAGTCTAGTAATTTGAGTTTTGTCTACAAAGTCTGATAATTGATTATAGACAATTTTTTCTGTTAATTTGGCTAGAAATCGAAGATTGGCAATAGGTCTATAATTAGTACAATCCTGGGAGCTATTTTGGGGGTTTTGATGATTGGGTAGTGAGTAGAATGTTTCCAACTATTCAGTAAAATAGATGTAGTAAGACTCTTGTGGATGAGTTTTAGGATATAAGGCCCTAAGATAGATAAGTAGCGTCTTAAGATAAATAGGGTAATAGATTCTGGGTGGAAAATCAAGGTTATTACTGCTTGGAAGAAAATCAACCCTTTTCTAGAATTCAGCTGGGTCTGGTAATTTCCTAACTAGAATTTCTTGTTTTTGCTGTAACAGGCTTGAATTTAATTGCTTGGGCCATTCTAAGTAAAAATAGTAGATGTAGTGGTCTGACCAAGGGATCTGTAACCATCTACCTCCCTGTAGCTCAATTTTAAATGAAGAATCTGATTTAGTAGTTAAGGATACTAAATCGAGGTGATGATCTCCCATGTGGGTTTGTGAAGGTTGTATAGCAGAAAAATCTAAGGAAGATTGATATCACCTAACAGCAGACAGTGAGGAGCTATAAGCAAATTATTAAAGATAAATTCATAGAAGTACTGTTTGGCCTGAGACCAGGATCCAGGAGACAAATAAAACAGAGTACAGTTTAAAGAATCTAAAAGATCTATTCGATTAAGAATGCAGGATATTATTTCTAGGCTATTTTTTATCAATGAATCTTGTATTGTAAAATTGTAACTCATGTAATATGATAGCAATTCCTCCCCCTCTTCTTTCCTTTTGGCAGAGAGGAATTATTTTATAATGAGGGGGAAGTAAATCATTAATAACAGGATCCTCGTCAGAAGTGAGCCATGTTTCAGAAAGGAATACACAGGTTAGATTCTGATCGATTATCCAGTCCTTAATGAGTTGAGCTTTGCCTCTAATAGATCGAGCATTTACATATGAATAATTGATTTTAGATAGTTCATTAAGTTGAAGGGGGTTTATAATTGGTCTTAGTGACTGCTCTCTCTTAAATCTCAGAGGTCTATGAGAGGTAGTGTGAATCTTGATTGGGTATGATGGTAAATCAGCAAAATTAGGAGTTTTTGGAGTTAACTGTTAATCAAAACTGGCGTTATCTATCATTTTTGATTGTAGAGATAAAGTGTAAACATTTTTTAGACTATCTAAAAGGAGCGATAATAGAATGACATTTGAAAAATTCATTTTGTTTTGGGAACTTTAAAATAGTAAAAAGTAGTTCTAAAAGAATTTAGCAGGCTCTATATAAAATGCTTAAATGGAAAATTCAAATTAGAAATTCTGGTGAGTCAGATTGAACAAACACAAATGTTCTATTTGAATGATTAAGTAAAGTTAACTCTCTCAAAGCTTGCTACACATACATTATTCCCTAACTCAACGGTCTTCTAAATTCTGAGATGTACTTAAGCATATGTTTTAACATTAATCAGGTAGTTATTGGACTACAGTCTTCTAATAAGGCTAAAATATGTAATTAGTACTTAGCTGCGATACAAGACCACCCAAAATCACCTATCAAATTTTGTAATTGTAGAGGATTTAACACCCCCCCCCCCAAACACCTAAAAGCCCACATCTGATCACCAAAAGCAAACCCAGCCAAGGTCCTGGATTCTTTTTTTTTTAATTGAATTTTTCAAATTATTAAACAAGCACTTTAATACTTGAATACAGATTTAGATCATTAAAAAAGAAACTTAATAAACCTAACATCACTGACGGTAATGCTAGAAAAAGAAAAAGTAAAAATTATTTAGTCCACAAACATAAAATACTAATACTTGGATCCATATAATAAGGAAATGTGCTTATTAATTACAAGGATAGCTCAGGAGACAATGATGTAAACCCCTGATAGCTTGGACTTAAATTGCTGATGGAGCTACTGGACCAATCATCACCCCCCTCCCCCCTTCCTTGGCAGATATAAATTCCAACAATTGCTTTGGTTCGAAAAATAAAGTGTTTTCCTTGAAGTGAAACACAGCATTTTGCTGGAAATTTCTAAATAAAGGATGCTCCTAGAGACAAAGCTCTAGGTTTATAAAGAAGAAATTCTTTCCGTCTCTTCTGTGTCACTTGAGAAATATCAGGAAAAATCTGAATTGCCGAGCCAAAGAACTTATCATTCATATGTCTGAAGTAAAGTTTAAATACAAAGTCTCTGTCATGCTCTAAGGCAAACGTTACCAGTAAAGTTAATCTTTCCGTAACTACTTCCAGGGAATTCTTTAAGAAATCTGTTAAGTTCATTTCACCCTTCTCCGTTTCTCCCCTGTAGATATATATTGATCCGCAGTAATAGATGGCAAATTATCTTGCGGAATCATTAAAATATCTTTCAGATATCTACACATCATCTCAAGTGGAGATAAAACTGGAGACGGGAAAATTGTAAAGTCTTAAGTTGCTTGTTTATTTTCCATATATTCCAGATTTTTTTTTAATAGAGGATCTTTCTTTAATAATCTCCATTTCTACCTTCTTAATTTGAGTAATCTGTTCCTCATGTCTTAATTTCATCTGCTTGGTCTCTTAAATTTTCTTCATGAACCCCAACCTGGGAGCTTACAGAGACACAGTCTGCCTGTAACTTAGTCATTTCCTTCTGGAGGTTAGAGTCCATGATTTCTATAGCCCTCCCAAAGTTCATCTAAATTCACTACTGCTGGCTCAGTCAATTGTCCAAGCAGGATGTTATTACTCACAGAAGCTATTCCTGATCCTGCTTTGAGTGCCGATGTCAGGGCTCCAGTGGGGACTTCTTCCTCCATTGCTTCTCCTCCCACTGCTCTTCTGGGGCTAGATAGCAATCCACCTTCTAGGGTAAGCTGTTCAGCTATTTTCTCATCAGGCCTGCTTCCTGGTTGAACAGGACTTCGCCCCTGAATTGGGCTAAGGGAAACCCGATCGCCACTAAGGTTCACTGAACCCGGTGAACCTGCCAGAGCCGGGGGTGTCTCCTTAGGCTGGCGGGAGAACCCAGCTTCCAGCGTTGTCTGCACCAAGTTCTTGGAGTTCCCGGGCACCGGAGGAATAGACCGGGTAGCTCCCTTCCTCTTCCCCATTCGGGACTCTTTCCATGCTTGGTCCGCTGCACCGTCCCAGGCTCGCAGGAAAAAGACAAAGGTCGGCAGAGACTAGCAACAGCCGACACTTTCAAAATCTCGCAGAAAAACCGCCCGAGGTAAAGGGAGAGAGGACTTCAGAACAGCGCTAGCACGGAGCTCACTGCGTAGTGTCTGTTCGAAACACCATCTTGGATCAGTATTCATCAAGGTCCTGGATTCTTATGGACCCTAGCAGAGTGAAAATAAAAAAGAATTAAGAATAAGGCTTCGAGCTTGATGCGGTAAAGAATGTATGTAAGCTCCCCAGGTTTTCAAAAAATATTGTTTCTGTTTAAAGGAAATACACATCTGTTCACATTCCAGCAACATAATGTCACGAAGGCGATTATGCCAAGCCCAGAAGGGAGGAGGGCCAGTAATGGTCAAGACCCGTAAAATAACATTCTTAGCCAGCATCCCGGCTTTCTGAACAAAAAACTTGTTAAACTGGGTAGTAAGCCGGAAGGCTTCATATTTATTCAAAAGAAAACCTGCCAGCGAATAAACAATACTCTTACCCAAAAGTGTTTCTAAGTACCGGACCACTCGCCGCCAGAATACCTTGACTACCAGGCACCCCCAGATAGCATGAAAAAAGGATTTCACCCCCAGCCAACATTTCTCGCAGCATGGCAAGTCAGCCAAACCTGCTTTAAACAAACGCTCTCAGGTAAAATAAGTGCGGTGAAGAACCCAGAATTGGCATACCTGCAATTTAGCATTCACCGATACAGTAGGAATATGCTTAATAAGACACCCGAAATCTAAACCATCTGGGTAAATTCCAAGGTCCAAACCCCATTTGTTACACAGTGTCTCCCAGGACTTCCCTGCCAAGAAAGTGTGTAGCTCTTCGTGTAACCAAGACACCAAAAGACCCACGTCCTCAGAATGTTAAAAAAAACAAAACAACCTGTGCCCAGCTGCAAACTGAGGACTCCCGTATCTAAAGACCGTACATAATGCTGCAATTGGAGATAAGCAAAATTCCAGGATACACAGTCGACAGCCTTCTCTGCATCAAAACTAACCAATAGAGAAGGCAGACAGTGTTGTGCTACAAATTCCAAAGAGGTGAGTATCTTTCTCAAATTTTTAGGCACTTTACAGTCTCTAACAAAGCCATACTGCAACTCCGATATAAGTGAGGCAGTATCCTGGCCATATGATTAGCCAATACCTTGGAAAAAATTGGGCCTATACGTTCAAAAGAGATGTAGGATGGTAGGAACCCGGAAGATTCGGGACTCGTCCATGCTTCAATAACACAATAATCTGCGCCATATGCATCGAGGGCGATAAAGACCCATGTTGGACAAAAGCATTAAATGTAGAAGTCAGTATTGGGGTGATCTCAGGTTGCAGCAATTTACAAAATTCTGAACGAAAGTCGACAGGGTCAGATGACTTCACAAGTTGACTCTCTTGGATAACCAACAATACCTCATCCTCTGAAATAGGGGCTTCCAACAGCTGCTGATGGAATGAAGAGATCTGGGGTAGAGAGACATTATCTAAGTACATCTCACTGTCTAGTTCTGGGGTAGGGGGCTTGTCATACAGTACTTGATAAAAAATGTGAAACACTCTGGATATCTCTCGATCTGTATGTACCAAAGCTCTACCTCCTAAATCTATCTATATCACCCTCCTGGAGCCCTCAGAAGTATGGACCAAGTTAGCAAGAAGCTTCATGCTCTTGTTACCATGTAAATGAAATTGATATTTAAAGTAATGAAGAGAGCGAAGACGCCACAGAGTTCTGGCCAGCACTAAAAACCTCTTGCATGGCTTTGTAAAAAGGGGGTTAGTCACCACCATTCTAAACAAAATAAGAAAACGATCAGTCCAAGATAAAAATTTCTTAATTATGAGTCTCTCGATAATGGAATAAGTCCAAGATTACCAAGTATATAAAATATGACCAACACCATATGTAGGGCCTGAGACAAACCAAGAACTGAAAGAAATGCCTAGAAAAGTTTAGTCTTATGACGACAGGCCTTTGGGGTAGGGAAGATGAACATACCTGAATTTCTAGTACATTTTGTGTAATTTGAAACTGTCTTATTCAACAAAATGTACTAGAAATTCAGGTATGTTCATCTTCCCTAACCCAAAGGCCTGTCGTTATTAGACTTTTTTGGACAGGACATTGGAGTATCAGGCTGGGAAGATGAACTCCTGGTTAAACCCAATGATTGCTCAATCCTACTCTTACTTTACATTTAGGAAATTATTAAAAACATATTTATTTGATAAACAAGAATGTTGATTTTTAAGAATTCCAATGAGGTTCTTAGTTTTTTGATCTTTTTAACTCATGTTTTAATTCTTAACAATATTTGTAATTATAATTTAACTATGCTATATTAGATTGATGTATGTAGTAGCGTTTTTTTTAAAAACTGTATCATGTGCTGAAATATCTTAGTTTTCCTGTTTTGAACCGCCTAGAACTGTTGGCAGGGCGGTATACAAGAAATAAATTAGTAGTAGTAGTAACAGTAATACAGGGGGTGAGCAGATCATCCATATAGGTATTGAAGTTCCCCAAAATAACCACATTTGGAAAAATCCTAATTCTGCCAGCATCTGAAAAATCAAATACCACACAAAAACGTCCAACCTAAACATCCTCAATTCTCAGGAGTTTGTTATAAGGAAAACAAAGAGAAAATATTTTCTTTACAGAGACTTTTCTAGAGTAGAAAACTGCCAAAATTCTACCTTTATTTTACCTGTCTTGACAAAACTACACAGAGCTTTGAAGATATGAGTCTTCAATTGTTTGGGGGGGTTCAAAGTTTAGATATTTCCTGATTTGGCAATGCTGATTCAGAAAAGATGCCAGGAATTCCTGGCACTTAGACACAGAGCCTTGGCTCTGGGCCTTAATCTTCTGCTGCAATTTTCTTGTACATATATGATTGTATGTGAGGGTTAAACTTATATGTTCTTTGAATCCAAATAATTACTGGAATTTATTGCTGTTAAAGAATATTTGAATATTAAGATATGATGTTCTGCAAATGGGTGGGCTTGGGGTATTTTCTGTAGTGAATTGGTGTTATTCCAAATAGTTAATTTAGTTTCCTGATGTTTTCTTGCTTGGTCCCTTCTCATATTTCTTGTGGATTATGTGGACAAATTGTTTTGTTTTTGTTTTTTTAATCTTTCTAAAAGTTTTCAATATGTTTTGCTTTTTTCTTATTTTCTATTGTCACATCAGATTTGCTATGAGTGTTTCATAAATAAAAAGTTAAAAAAAAAAAAAGACAAGAATCCAGTGAAGTCTCTATTAAACATACCACATCAGTTTTAGAGGAAAGGAGATTGTCATAGAGCAACAAAATTTTAGTTTTAAGTGATCTAGGTGGAATGGCCAGCAGCTAAGACTAGGTACAGCCAGCAGCTGTACATTCCCAGGTCACTGGTATTAAAAATCTAAACTTTGGTCTCCCATGAACTACAGACTCTAACATTACTCATCTTTAAGGTAACCAAAACCCACAAAACCAAACACCCACCTTTAAAACTGAAACCATTTATAAGAATACACTAACACCATAATCATCTCTCTGGGCTCAACTCTTGGAATTCTCCCCAAGGAGCAAGTCCTGCTCCACACTGCTGCTAGTAGTGTGGGTATAGACTACCAAATAAGGGAAAAGTCCCCTTACTTGGTAGACTGACACTGACCGACACTGCATGGTCCATCCCAGATGCACTACACAGGATCAAGCACTGCCATTTTCCGAGATGGTGAATAGGCAGAATGAGTAGGCATTGCTCATGCCTCTTGAAGGAACACTGAGGGGGGGGATGTTTGGTGAGAATGGAGGGGAAATATTGTCAGACACCAGGGATTTATTTTCATGGCAGGGGGAATTGGTCTGCTATACAGGCTGACAAACTCTACCAAAACTCTGAAAGCTTTCGATCAAAACCAAAACTGAAAACTCAAGTTTAGTTGTGTGAATGTTAATCAATGAAGGCCACTGGGGATAGTCAAAGTTTGCAGACTGCATCCCTCTGATAAACCTACAGAATTCAAGCCAGAATGTAATAATGAAAGACCATATTTTTCCTCCAAGCAAAACAGCCTCCACACATACACATGGACTGCAGCTAGTGAAAACTTGAACTAAAAGTCACAATGCTATTACAGTATCTGACTTTGCGCCACACTCAGAGTGACAGCTGATTTCCTATCTCCACAAAGAGGCAAATTCTTAAGGAGTTTATTATACCCAATTTACAGACTTAAATTTCAATTAAACATTGTACCAAAAGCATATATTTGGAACACTCTACCATATAAACCAGTGGTCTCAAACTCAAACCCTTTGCAGGGCCACATTTTGGATTTGTAGGTACTTGGAGGGCCGCAGAAAAAAAAGTTAATGTCTTATTAAAGAAATGATAATTTTGCACGAGGTAAAACTCTTTATAGTTTATAAGCCTCCCCTCCGAAGGCCTGCATGTTCCCCCCTTCTTTGCAGCATCCTCCAGCTTCCCCTCTAGCCTCCTGGTCTTAGTTTCAGCTAATTATCGCAGCCTGCAGAGAGGATCGCCGGTGCTGTAGCATTCCTTGCAGGCTGCCATCGGCCTCCACAGCATGTTCCCTGTGCTGCAGTCCCGCCCATCTTCTGATGTCAGGGGCAGGATCACGGCAGAGGGAACGTGCTGCTGAGGACGACAGCAGCCTGCAAGGATCGCTACAGCACCAGCAATCTTCTCTGCAGGCTGTGGTATCTGAAGGTAAGAGCAGGAGTCCAGGGGGAAGCCGGAGGACGCTGCAAAGAGCGGGCAGCACTAGTACAGACCGCGGGCCGCAAAATAGTATCTGGCAGGCTGTGAGTTTGAGACCACTGATATAAACTATTTTGCAAGATCATAACTGCATTACTTGAAATCACAGTACAAAAAGAAAAGAAAAGATTACAAAGAGTAGACACCCCTGCCCTCCAGAGGACTACTTGCAATCTCTGGTGGTGTAGCCAAGGCAGGAGTGATGCCCCAGGCATGGAAGCCATTTTGAGAGCAGAGCCAGAATGGGCAGCGCTAACTGGGAAAAGCTCCTGCACCAGAAACACCCCCTTATCTCTAGGAATTGCAAGATAGGCCCAAGCAGTGTGGGGAAGGCATTGGAGAGGTCCAGGAGGAAGGGCAACTCTTGTTCAGGAAAGAGCGAGGGATACAAACAGGACAAAGCAGTAATTTTCAGCTTCCACTGAAAATATGGCTAAAAATTAAAACAGCTTTTCGGCTAAAACCAAAACCAGGCAGAAAAGAGATTCTGGACCTATTTAAGCACTATAACTAAAACTGAAATTCAATCAGCCTCTAAGCTACTAGACTACAAGGGAGTTAGGTGTGCCGGTTGTGCAGAGAGACACCAGGGATTTTTGAGCACAATTGAGGGGTTGATCAGAGATCAGGGAATGGCATGCTGATGCTGAGGGCAAACTAACCCTTCTACAATTCCTTACATTCCTCTCGTTAACTGTGATCTGCTGCCTGAGGCAGCTTTCTGTATTGGCCCCTAAAAAAAATCCCTTCAAAATCAATGGTATGTCTGACCATGTATGTTGATTTACTGGCACTCTGCTACTCACTTTTCTATCCTTCCAAGTGAGTTCCAATTACTACCACCCTCTCCGCCAGTCAACCAGTTTCCAAACCATTTCACCACTTTGGGTCTTAACGTCAGCCTGATCAGCTTATTATGAGGCTCCTGTGGATTACAACTGGAACTTGTCCTTCATCTACTTCTCTGGTCAACAAAGAAATTAACCAGATTTGTTTGTCAGGATTTTCCAGTGGTAAAACCATGTTGCCTCAGATCTTGCAACTCATTGGATTCTAGGAAGTTCAAATTGCAAATTGCAAAGTTCAAATTGCAAAGTTGCAAATCGCCGGGCCCGGACGGGATCCACCCAAGGGTTCTGAAAGAACTAAGACAAGAAATAGCTGGCACAATCCAACATGTTTGCAACCTATCCTTGAAAACTGGAGAGGTACCAGAGGACTGGAAATTGGTGAATGTCACACCTATCTTCAAAAAGGGATCGAGGGGTGACCCCGGGAACTACAGGCCGGTGAGCCTGACTTCAATTATAGGGAAGATGGTGGAAGCTATGATCAAGGACGGTATTTGCGAGCACATCGAGAGATATGGCCTACTGAGAACAAGCTAGCATGGATTCTGTAAGGGAAGGTCATGCTTAACGAACCTTCTGTACTTCTTTGAGGGAATAAGCAGTCGGGTGGACAATGGGGAACCTATAGACATCATTTACCTCGATTTTCAAAAGGCTTTCGACAAGGTGCCACATGAAAGGCTGCTTAGGAAGCTGTGGAACCACGGGGTGGGAGGGGATGTGCACAGATGGATCGAGCACTGGTTTTCGGGTAGACTGCAGAGGGTCGGAGTAAAGGGACAATATTCTGACTGGCGGGGAGTCACGAGCGGTGTGCCACAGGGATCAGTGCTGGGGCCGTTACTCTTCAACATATTTATCAATGACCTGGAAAAGGAGGCAAAGTGCGAGGTTATAAAATTTGCAGACGATACCAAACTGTGCGGCAGAGTTAGGTCCAGGGAGGAGTGTGAGGACCTGCAAAGGGACCTGGGCAAGCTGGAAGACTGGGCAAACAAATGGCAAATGTGCTTTAACGTGGAAAAATGCAAGGTCATGCATATAGGGAAAAAGAACCTGTTGTTCAACTACAAATTGGGGGGGGGGCATTGTTGGGAGACAGCAGTCTTGAGAGAGACTTGGGTGTGCTGGTGGATGCATCACTGAAGCCATCTGCACAGTGCGCAGCAGCATCGAAAAAAGCCAACAGGATGCTGGGCATCATAAAGAGGGGCATAACAACCAGGACGCGGGAAGTCATCATGCCATTGTATCGAGCGATGGTGCGTCCACATCTGGAATACTGCGTTCAATATTGGTCGCCGTACCTCAAGAAGGACATGGCGGTACTTGAGAGAGTCCAAAGGAAAGCAACGAAACTGGTAAGAGGGCTGGAACACTGCCCATACGCCGAGAGGTTGGATAGGCTGGGGCTCTTCTCTCTGGAAAAAAGGAGGCTCAGGGGAGATATGATAGAGACCTTCAAGATCATGAGGGGCATAGAGAGGGTGGATAGGGACAGATTCTTCAGGCTGAAGGGGTCGACAGGTACGAGGGGGCATTCGGAGAAACTGAAGGGAGATAGGTTCAAAACAAATGCAAGGAAGTTTTTTTTCACACAAAGAGTCGTGGACACTTGGAATGAGCTACCGGAGGAAGTGATCAGGCAGAGTACGGTACAAGGATTCAAACAGGGATTGGACAGATTCCTGAGGGATAAAGGGATCGTGGGATACTGAGAGAGGTGCTGGGATGTAACACAGGTATAGAAAGTTAACCAGGTAATAAGTATAGAAACCCAACCAGGTCATGCATGTGCAAGACCGGAGGGTTAGGACTTCGATGGGAAGATAGGACTCAATGGGAAACCAAGGTGGCAAGGGGGCCCCTTCTGGTGATTCAGACAGGTTGTGACCTGTTTGGGCCGCCGCGGGAGCGGACTGCTGGACAGGATGGACCTATGGTCTGACCCGGCGGAGGCATTGCTTATGTTCTTATGTTCACTATCCTTTCTTTGAATAATGGCTCCATTCGTTTCCAACCACCGAAGTGAGGCTTACCTGCTTCTGGTTTCCCAATTCTTCCCTGTCCCTGCTTTTGTGAAATGGAACCATATTCACTCGTCTCCAATCCTGTGGGACTTTTCCTGTCTCCAAGGATCTAAGGGGGAGAGTGTGGTGCAGTGGTTATAGCTACAGTCTCAGCACCCTGAGGTTGTGGCTTCAAATACACGCTGCTCTTTGTGACCCTAGGCAAGTCACTTAAATCTCCCCATTGCCCCAAGTACATTAAAAAGATTGTGAGCCTACCAGGACAGACAGGAAAAAATGCTTAACTACCTGAATAAATTAATGTAAACTGTTCTGAGCTCCCCTGGGATAACAGTATAGAAAACTGAATGAATAAATAAATCCTTAAGGGATTCTGCTAGGATTTCTCTGAGTTTCCTCAATATGCTGGGATAGGATAGATCCTATTTTGCCCCATGGCTTTGTCCACTTTCATCTGTGAATGGTGCAATACCTACTCCATTACTATACATATCCTTGGCAGCCAATCACAATCCTTCTCCAGAACGTTCTTCTATAAATACAGGACAGCAGTATTTGTTTAGCAGGTCTGCTTTTTGCTCATCTCTCCACACACAATGGGATCTTCAGCATCTTTCAGTCCTACAATTCTGTTTATATCCTTACTCGTTTCTCCAACAAATCTGGAGTAAAAAGTCTTTATTACCACTCTTTATATCTTTAGCCATTTTGTTTTTGCCTCTGCTTTTGCCAGCCAAAATTCCCTCTTCGCTTCTTTGAGTTTTACCCAGTAATCTTTTCTATGTTCTGCGTGTTGGGTTCTTCTGTGTTTCTTGAATGCTTTTTCTGTTGCCATATTTATAGCTCCTTTCAGCTTGGATCACTGTCCTTCCATTTTTTCTAAGCTTTGAGTTTTTTTGTGTCTGCTTTCTGTTTTGGCTCTTATATCAACCCATATCATGTGATGATCATTATAAACTCACCTGGACATATGAAACACTTCCTTCATTGTTTTTCACATAAAGCATCATAAAGCCCTTTTATAAACCACAGAGAGTCTTTTTCTTCATTCGTTGTTGTTTTTTTTGTGACAATGAAAGGCTATGACAAAGAAACTCATTTTCAGTCCAGCTGTGCCATCTTGTGAAAGCTGCTGAACAGCACTTAATTTGCTCCCTATACAGGGTACACCTAATGGCCACTAGAGTACTAACAGCTGATGTATTAGTTGGTCTGAACTGCAAATACAGTGAAAATGATATTACTGTACTTATCTTTATATTCTATTTTCTTATCACTCACATGTTTGTATATTCACCATATATATTCACCATATCATGTTTTATCATATTATGTTTTACCACGCTTTGTTAGCTATGTTTTGCCATCTCTGTCAATGTTTGCCATTGGGCTAGATTCACTAAGTGCACCGATCAAGTCCCGACTACTTAGCGACCCCTTTGCGACCCAATCTTCCTCCGAACTGATTAACTAACCTCTGTCCCGATCATCCTCCGTTCCGATCCACGCATGCAAATGTGGGGGAACGGCATTCAAATGTAGGCAGGCAGCGATTCACTAAACAAATCTGGAACACCAACTGGGTTGGCCGATCAACAAAATAAGCAACTGCTAGGGACCAGTCGCTCACTGCTTTCTGACTGGATTCTCCTGCTCTCCTGCCCTGACTCTCCTCTTGCCGCCCTGCTCTCTGCCTCGACTCGCCGCCCTTCTCTCCCTCTGAATCTCTCCTGCCGCCCCGACTTGCCGTCCTGCTCTCGCCCCACATCTCTCCTGCCACCTTGAATCTCCTCCCCTCGCCGCCCCAACTCTCCTGACCTTCCCCGCATTGTGAGCCCATGGTTTTAACCTGCGAGTTTAAAGCGGGTTAAAATCATGGGCTTGTGAAGAAAAAGAGAAGTAGAAAAAGTTAAAAAAAAAAAAAAGGTCGCTGCTCTGTAAGCATGCATAAACCATCTACAGATGGTCTGCGCATGCATCACAATCGCTATTCAGCGATCCCTGCAGTCGGTTGGGGGCGTGATTCCGATCGTCCTCATTTGCATGAGGACGCATCATGAATCAGTTCCCCGGACCTGGATTGGACCCGGATCGGATCGGTAGGTCCATTTAGCGAATCTAGCCCTATGTCTGAGAAAGAAGTACCATGGTTGGAGCTGCAGCCTCAGCACCCTGAAGTTGTGGGTGCATGCTCACGCTGCTCCATATGACCCTGGGCAAGTCACCTGCTCCCCCATTGCCTCAGCTACATTAGATAGTCTATAAGCCCACCGGGACAGACAGGGAATACTGCTTGAGTACTTTAATAAATTCATGTAAACCGTTCTGAGCTCTCTTGGGAGAACAGTATCAAAAATTGAATAAATAAATATCTGATACATCTTTACTCGTATATTTTCTGCATTTTGGTGGTCTCTAAATAATGTCTGTCTAATCTTGCAAAGTGCCGTAGGGTTTATTGGTCTCTCTCCTCCATCAGCAATTCCCTGCCCCCATAATCTTGCTGGAAAAGAGCGTTGGAGGTATTTTGGGCACTGATGGTTTACAGCAAATGGGGATAGCCATTGCCACTGGCTGCAGACTATAACGCAGTACCTTTAACACTGCTAAGAGATCCATGAAGACAGGAGTACAACAGGACCATCAGATTGACCCTAAAAAAGGTATCAACATACTCACAATATAACCACAGAAACAGCCACTGAAACATCTTGATTTTCTGAATTTACATAAACCAGATTATACAAGTATATACTGCAGAGGTTTTGTTTGGATGGCTTACAGGATGTCAATACCAGTTAAGTTTTTTTCTCCAATTATACAGCTTTTCATTAATTCCTTGGCCTAGCACCAGACCCATAGAATCCACAGAAGGCACCAGGCCTTTTTCTACTGACTTGGCACACGTTTAAAGAACTAGAGAAATGTGCTGTTATTTGGAGCAGAAATGATCTCGTACTAATGGAGCTCTGCTTTACTCCTATGGAAAAAGGAAGCGAAATGAAAACGCCTATCAAAATTATCAGTTGTCTAACTAGAAGTTCTGAATATATATATACTAGGGCTGCATTTTTAATGCGATTAACGTTTTAAAATTATTAATGCTCATTATAATTTTAACACATTAATTGCATTGAAAATGTGACTCGCTGACTCAACCCACCTCCCCATTGCAGGTCTGGCATCTGTGTTCTCTTTCTCTCCCTCAACCCTCACCACAGTGCTTTAAACTTTACCTTGCTGGCAGCAATTCATACAGACCTTCCCTCTGCTGTGTTATTATTACTACTACTAATTATTTCTATAGCCCTATCAGATGTATACAGCGCTGTACAGTCACAAAGAAGAAGACAGTCCCTGCTCGAAAGAGCTTACAATCTAAACAGACAAGGCAGATAAACAGGATGTCATGGATACAGTTAAGGGAAACAGTTAATCAGCTGGCTGGTTTGGTAGGCAATTGGGAGTAGGGTTATGGATTAAAAGCTATATCAAAAAGGTGGGTTTTCAGTCTGCTTTTAAACAAGTAAAAAGGAATTTGCATCATCAGGGCACGATATGGCAGATGGAAGGCTCAGGATCAGGGTAATGTTTAAAACACCATGAAGGGGGTTGAGGGAAGGGAAGGTTGGGGGGGGGGGAGAAGAAGTGTTGTGGACCTGTAGAGGAGGAGGCAGCTGGAAGGAGAGGACTGGGAGAGAGGTGCATATGTGCAGGGGGGTGCTAGAAGTTAGAGAGAAGTGGTGTCCAGACCTGCATTGTGGGGGCTGGAGGTCGAAGGGAAAGAGGTGGGGAGAGGAGGGCTGGTGGAAGAGGTGCTGGACCTGCAGAGGAGGAGGATTGAGAGAAAGGAGAGAGGTACTGGAGGGCTGGAGAGAAAAGAAAGAGAGGTGCTGGACCTGTAGAAAGGGCTAGACGGAAAGGAGAGAGGTATCAGACCTTCAGGGGAGGTATGGAGGGCTGGAGGGAAAGGAGAGAGGTGCTGGATCTACAGAGAAGGCGGCTAGAGGGACAGGCGAGATGCTGGACCTGTAGAGGAGGGGGCTGGAAGGAGAGGAGAGAGGTGCTAGATCTGTAAGGGAGGAGGCTGGAAGGAAAGAAGAGAGGTGCTAGACCTGGAAGGGAGGAGGCTAGAAGGAGAGGAGAGAGGTGCTAGACCTGTAAGGGAAGAGCTGGAAGGAAAGGAGAGAGGTGCTAGACCTGGCAGGGAGAAGGCTGGAAGAAGGGCTGGACTTGCAGAGTAGGTGTTGGAGGGAAGAGAGAGAGATGCCAGATCTGTCGTGGGGGAGGAGGGCTGGAGGAAAAGGAGACAGGTACCAGACCATGGGTTGAAGGAAGAAGGGGGTCAAATGTTGAACCCACAGTGGGATAAAGTACTAGATGGTAGAAGGAAGAGAGTGAAAAAAGTTGGTTTGGTTGGGTCAGAAAGGAGGAGGGACACATTAGTGTGGGGGAAGGATAGAGGAAACAGCTGGACATAGCGTGGTATATAGAATCAGAGGAGCAATGATGGGAATGATGTGGGAGTATAGGTACTGGGATGCAAAGAGGAGATGCTCTTCTGTTTCCATATGTCATCCTCATAAATCAATACCTGATATGGAGAGGGGGAATATAGGAATAGAGAGGCAATGCTAGACACAGAAAGAAGATACTAGACATGAGGGAGAATAGGAGCACAGAAGGGAGATGCTGAATAAGGGGAGTAAAAGGGACACAGAGGGGCGATGATGGATGTAGCAATATGAACATGGGAGATTTTGAACATGGAACTATATGGACAGATGGAAGATGGATGGCAGACATAGAGAGAGAAGAAATGGCAGATAAAACAGGAGGACCTAGGCAAGTGAGTTAAGAGAAGACAGAAGGAAGCAGAAACCAGAGACTGGGACTAATATGATTTAAAAAATAAAATGACCAGACAACAATAAGGTAGAAAAAAATTATTTTCTATTTTGTGAATAGAAAATGTTAAATTTGGAATGTACATCTTGCTAAATATGGCTGAAGAATAAATTAGGACACCCTACACCCTAATAGCTAGTGTTACCCCCTTTGGCTGAAATAACTGCAGCGAGATGTTTCTTGTAACCATCTACCAGTCTCTGACATCGGTCTGAGGACAGTTTGGCCCACTTGTCAATGCAGAATTCTTTTAGCTGTGAGATGTTTGAGGGGTTTCTTGCATGTACAGCTATTTCAAATCACCCCACAGCATCTCAATGGAATTAAGATCAGGGCTTTGACTCGATCACTCCAGGACTCCTAATTTTTACACATGACTGTATATAAATTCAGTATATTAAAATTTCTGGGGATCGCAAAATAGAAGATTAAAATTTTTTTTCCTACTTTTTGTTGTCTTGTCATTTTACTCTTCAAAAGATGTTGGCCTCAGGCTCTGGTGTCTGTTTGCTATCTTCTCTTAACTCACTTGGCAGGGTCTCCTGACCATTTGATATTTCTTCTTTCTCCATGCACACCATCCATCTTCTATCTCTGTGTAAGTATTATTCCCCATGTTCAGCATCTCCCTTCTCTATGTCTCCTATATGCCCCTTTCTAGTATTTTTCCTGTGCCTATCTCCCTGCCTTCATCATCTCACCATTCTATGATATCCTCCCCCCTGTGTTCAGTATCTCTCCTCTATATCCCTTATCCCCTTTAAATCCAACATCTTCCTTCTACATTCTTATTCTCCCCCCATATCTAGCCATCTTCTTTCAGTGTACATATACCATTTCATGTCTGGCATTACTCCTCTGTGTCCATATACCACACCCATGCAGCATTCCCCTTTTTATCCCTATTCCTATGCTCCTACCCATGCCCACCATCTCCCCTTTTTTTGTATATCTCCCTGTGTCCAAATTCTCCCCTCTCTTACTTCCTTACACCAATGTGTCTCACCCTCTCTCTTTCCTCCCTCCCTCTGCTATGTTCAATATTTCACTCACTCTTCCTTCATTCTCTTGGTTCAGATTTTCTCTTTCCCTTCCTTTGTTTCTCCTCTGTCATGCAGGTCCTGCATCTCTCTCCCTTCCCATGGGTCAACAATTCTCTTCAGAAACCCAGGTGTGGGTCTGGCACCTCTCCCTTCCCTTCAGCTCCAGTCCCCCCCCCCCACCACCACAACCATAACATGGGCCCAGCACCTCATTCCCTTCCCCACCAATCCCCAGACCATAAAACATAAGCAGTGCCTCTGCTGGATCAGACCAGAGGTCCATCATGCCCAGCAGTCCGCTCACGCAGCGGCCCATCTGGGCATGATGGACCTCCAGCATCTGTCTCCCTTCTCTTCAGCACCAGCTCTGGAGCCAGCCAGTCAGTACCCCACTCACTCATGGGTCTAGCAGCCCAAGCAACCCCTTCCCCCTTTCACAGGTGCAGCAATAGCCCACCACGATCGTGGGTGCAGCAGCATCCCCCCCCCCTCCCAATCACAGGTCCTGCAACCCCAGCAAACCCATAAGAATAGCCTTACTGGGTCAGACCAAAGGTCCATCAAGCCCAGTAGCCCATTCTCACAGTGGCCAGGTCACTAATACCTGGCCAAAACCCAAAGAGTAGCAACATTCCATGCTACAGATCCAGGGCAAGCAGTGGCTTGCCCCTTCTCTTTCTCAATAAGAGACTATGGACTTTTTCTCCAGGAAATTGTCCAAACCCTTCTTAAAACCAGCTATGCTATCCACTCTTACCACAACCTCTGGCAATGTGTTCCATAGCTTAACTATTCTTTGAGTGAAAAAATATTTCCTCCTATTGGTTTTAAATGCATTTCCCTGTAACTTCATCTAGTGTCCCCTAGTCTTTGTAATTTTGTAGACTTCCATCATATCTCCCCTCAACCATCTCTTTTCCAAACTGAAGAGCCCTAACTGTTTTAGTCTTTCCTCATATGAGAGGAGTTCCATACCCTTTATCATCTTGGTCGCTCTTCTTTGAACCTTTTCAACTACTGCTACATCTTTCTTAAGATAAGGATACCAGAACTGAACACAATATTCTAGGTGAGGCATTATAAAATTCTTAATCTTGTTAACCATCCCTTTTTTAATAATTTCTAGTATCTTGTCTGCTTTTTTGGCTGCCGATGCACATTGGGCGGAAGGTTTCATCGTATTGTCTACAATGACACCCATATCCTTTTCTTGGGCGCTATCCCCCAAGGTGGACCCTAGCATCCGGTAACTGTTATTTGGGTTATTCTTCCCAATGTGCATCACTTTGCATATGTCCACATTAAATTTCATCTGCCATTTATACGCCCAGTCTTCCAATTTCCTAAGCTCGTGCCTGCAATTTTTCACAATCTGCATGTGTTTTAAGAACTTTGAACAGTTTAGTGCTATTTGCAAATTTAATCACCTCACTCGTCGTTCCAATTTCCAGATCATTTATAAATAAGTTAAATAGTACTGGTCCCAGTACAGATCCCTGCAGCACTCCACTATTTATTCTTCTCCATTGAGAAAAATGACCATTTAACACTACCCTCTGTTTTCTATCCGATAACCAATTCCTAATCCACAACTGAACTTTGCCACCTATCCCATGACTCTTTAATTTTCTCAGGAGCCTTTCATGAGGAACTTTATCAGAAGCTTTCTGAAAATCTAGATACACTATATCAACTGGCTCAAGGCAACTGGTCATATGATTAGATTTAAGGACAACATTTTTGGAGAAAGATTGTTGGTGGTCAACAAGGAAAGAGATAGCAAGACATCCAAAAAACTTCACCGGAAACAAAGGGATCATTTTTAAACAAAGTGTAGCAACCACTCACTCAAAAGAAATTTAGTTTAAGAAGGACTGATGCTGAGGACATACATCAGAATATGACCTACAGAAATTTCTCCCTTCAACAGTGTCAGAACTGTTCCAATTATTTTCCTGCCTCATTTCTCACCAGAATTTAAAATTGTGGCCAATGGTCTTTAATACCAAAGTTCAGATATGTGACAAACAGATTCTCCTGCATCAGTTTGACACAGAAATCTCCTGCCTTCCTGAGGAAACCACCCACGTCAAACCCACGTTTTAGAATCCACTATATAAAGACAAACTACAGAAAATCACAACACGATGGCTGAAATATTAGTTCCACTTACTCAGACATGTCAAGATTTGAACAACTGTAACAATCAACAGGAGAGACAATCCCCACAGGAGCCCATTGGGCTAGCATGGGATGTGTGTCCTTGATTGGAAACCAAGGGCTCCTTTTACTAAGCTGTGGTAGCGTTTTTAGCGCACGCTGAAGATTAGCGTGCACTAACCCCCGCACTACGCGGAAAAACTAACGCCAGCTCTATGGAGGCGTTAGCGTCTAGTGCACGCAGCATTGTACTGCGCGCTAAGTGCGTGCTAAAACCGCTAGCACAACTTAGTAAAAGGAGCCCCAAGTGTTGGTCCAGTGGGCTCCTTCGGGGTTGTCTCGCTTTGCCACAGTATTAGCAAGTATTAAAAGCTACACTGAACACCTAATACAAAAATAATATAGCTTAGTAAACAGACCCCTGACTAGGAAAAGTCTACACTAGGCAACATTCTTATTTTAAATTTTTTTTTAATAATATTCATCTCTAAAGCCGATGGCACTGAGATGCTTCTACAAGTGCATAAATCACCATTTCATAATGCTGCATACCCTAAAGGAGAAGAAAGTTACTTTTAGTTAAATAAAGTTATTTTCCTCTGTAGCTTGGGAACAGTAAATTAAGTTACGAGTTTACTTCAAAGGGGTGTTTGTTATCTTTACTGGGTCAGATTAAAGATTTGAAGGCAGCTGAGGGTAGCAACCAGCAGAGCCTCAAAATACTTGGAGGATCAAGAGGCTATTTTTTTCCCTTCCATCCTGAATCCTTCTCAACAATTCAGTTGAGTTCAATTCCTGGGTTAGATGTCCCAATCATTAGGACAGAACAGGCTATGGATGGTATAGAACAGTTTTCACCGACCCAGTCCTGGAGGACCACCAGCCAGTCGGGTTTTCAGGCTAGCCCTAATGAATATACATGGGGCAGAACTGCACTCCTATCATCTTCATTACATGCAAATCTCTTTCATGCATATTCATTAGGGCTATCCTGAAAACCTGACTGGTTGGTGGTCCTCCAGGATAGAGTTGGGGATCACTGGTATAGAGACAGCACTCGCAGCCCCCGGAGAAACGTTGTCCCAGTCACTGTGCAATGATGATCAGTGGCATAGTGAGGGTGAGAGGCGCCCCCTCCTCACCCTCTTCTCCACCTCCACATGTTCCTTACCTGCCTCCTCCTGCAGCGCTCATGCCGCTTCCCTTCCCCGTACCTCTGTAACGTTCCTGGCACAAGCAGCAACCCCCAACCTGCTGTCGAGCCAGTGTTGGCTCTTCCTCTGACATCACTGCCTAGGCACTGGTCCAGGAAGTGATGTCAGAGGAAGAGCCGATGCAGGCGATAGCAGGTTGGGGGTTGCTGCTGCTTGTGCCAGGAACATTACAGAGGTATGGGGAAGGGAAGCAGCAGTGAGAGAGCCGGGGGGGGGGGGGGGTAGAGAGGAGACAGGTGCCTGCACCCTCACCAAGATGGCACCCAGGGTGGACTTCCCCCCTTACGCCACTGATGATGACACCTAATGATCCCTTACTGCAAAATTCCAGGAGGAGTCCTGACAGATAACTGTCATACAGTGAATGGGATAAGGGAGTTGGAAGGAAATCTAACAGGGGAAAAAATCCCAGAGTAGTTGTGAATAGAAGCTCATGGTGCAGGATCTCAATCTTAGCTTTGACTGAAGAGGAAGAAACTGCTGGGTCAAAACACCTAATCCAATAAATTTACATTGGTTTTTATCTGTCTTGAGTAGATTGTAAGCTCTGTCAAGCAGGGACTGTCCCTTAAGTATTATGGCATGGATTCTGAACCGGCGCTGTTGTCGGTGGCTGCCTTAAAAGCGGCTGCTGATCACATACCAGTCATGTGACGGAGCCAGGTACAGAATTGCGCTCCTGGCAAAGGCAGGCGCTGGAAATGTAGGCCAGGGTTCCCCTGGCCTACATTTCTGGCACCTACCTGTGATGCGAATTGCACCTTCATGGACACTTTAGGCCGCCTAATGCCACTTCCGGTGTTAGCCATGCCCACAATGGTGTTCAACGGCCTAAAGCACCTACAGAGGCGTGATTTTGGTGATGATTTTTAGGTGCCGGTAAGCACCTTGAAACTCAGTTAAATACGCTGCTTAAATGGCATTTTTTTCTGAGCCTGGTCACTTACCGTCGCCTAAAAAATTGGCATCAGTTTGAGAATCTGGGCCTTTGTGTACAGTGCTATATATTTCTATAGAAATGATATGCAATAGTAGGTATATTGTGCCATATGCCTTATAGCGCATGAACGAAAGCTACAGTAGAGATATAAGTATGATGCACAATACTCTTCTAGGTCTTTAAAAATATATATTTTTTGGTAAATATTTCTTATAAGGTACAGAATACAGATATACTATTACTACTAATCATCACTTATATAGTGCTGAAAGGCTGTACATTTTGACATTTATAGATGGTCCCTGCTCAAAGAGCTTACAATCTAACTTGGACAGATATGATATATAGATTAGGAGAAGGGACAGAGTCTGGAGTTGGCAGTTGAAGAGAAGAGTACAAATAGGAGGGACTTACCAGCTGAGTGGAGCTTACGGGGAAGGGGGACTTACGGGGGGGGAACACAGGGGGAGATAAGCGAAGAGCAATAGTGAGGGGCAGCTGAGTGAGTGCATTTGTAGGTCAGTAAGAGGAGTCTTAATTGTATTCGGAAATGGATGGGAAGCCAAAGATATAAAGGAAAGGCATGGAAGAGAGACACCATGAAGAAGAGCAGAAAGAACAATGGGACTGCATTGTGATTGTTTAACTTGTTTTTTTACCTCACAGCCAGATGGCATGCTTAGGGAATCTAGTGACCTTTTCCTCCTTGGCCCAATGGCAGCCAAAGCTGCGAGATTGGCATCTCTGTACTGAATCTGTGCTAGCTCTATCTGCTGCATCTAGTTTATAAGAAAAGAACAGGAGTTAAATGATGCAACTGTCAGTAATGCTATACATACATACATTCTCAGTACAGCAACAGATTACATGTCTGCTTATTTACTTGAATATTAATGGGCCCATCAATACATTATAGCAGTGGGTAGAATGGGTTACCAGACGCCCATCATTATGTTTTTAAAATATTATGCAATAGCTACTCAAAATTGTATTATTTTTCTGTTGGCCATTTAGAAAATAAGAACATAGAACATAAGAATAACCTTACTAGGTCAAGCCAATGGTCCATTTAAGCCCAGTAGACCATCCTCACGGTGACCAATCCAGGTCACTGGTACCTGATAAAAACCCAAATAGTAGCACCATTCCATGCTACTGGTCCAGGGGAAGCAGTGGCTTCCCCCATGTCTGTCTCAATAACAGACTATGGACTTTTCCTCCAGGAAATTGTCCAAACCTTTCTTCCTTACTGGCCAGGAGCCGTGTTAACATATCATTTTGGTTTGCAAACAAGTCTATGGATACCATAGAAAATATGTGAATTACACACTTATTCACCAAACATATAAAAGGGACTTTCCATTCTCAAACCAATGCAAATATGATTTATTAAAGCTGCCCAACTGTTAGAACTGCATATAAAATGAGTGTTTATAAACATTGCACTTTACCCGTGCAGCTCGAGACACTGCTGTGTAATTATATGGTATGAGTTTTATTGGTTTATCAATCTTTGTATTAACTGTAAAAAGGCTGAAATAGGATTCAGAATTTTGGGCACTTATTTGTACTGGGAAATAACAGATAATTTTTTAAAAAATAGCATTTAGAAATATATGACTAAATGTGGCAAAAGTCAGGACTGAATCACCCTCCAAAACAGGTTGGACATCCAGGAATCAAAGGATTTAACTAGACAAAAATCATTCCGTTGTAGTCTGGGTCAAACAGGTCAAGCAACTAAAGCTAAAACAGCTACACTTGACACTACCACTAAATCAGCTTAGAATCAGTCTTTACAGACCGTATTGAATGAGACAAACAGATTATTTCCTCACACTAGTGTTTAAGCCCGTTACATTAACGGGTGCTAGAGTACATGTCTGTCTGGGGTTTTTTTTATTTGTCTCTCTCTCCTTGGATGCTGTCTGTCTGTCATTCTTTCTGTCTGTCTCTCCCTGGCCCCCTGTCTGTCTATCTTTATTTCTAACTCTATCCTCTTCCCTCAATCCTGCATGTGCCCTTTTTTCTTTCTCTTCCCCACTGCCTTCCAACGTCTGCTCCCCCTGTCCCTCAGACTTCCATTCAGTGTCTGTCTCCCTCTCTCTACCCCTTCTATCTACTGTTCACCCTTTGTCTTGCCCCTTCCATTCACTGCCCTCTCTTTTCTTTCCATCCAGTGTCCGCCCTCTCTCTCTCTCTCTGTTCCATATGGCATCTCCTCCTTCCTTTCCCCCTTCCTTTTCCCTTGGTCTGGCATACATTCCTCCTTCCCTCCATGCCCTGCCATCTCTTCTTCCCTCCAAGCCATTCTCTCCCCCTCTGCTCCCTTTCCTCCTTGAACTTCATCGGGCAACAGCAGCAGCATTCACAATTCATTGCTGTTGCCGGCTTCAGGTCTTCCTCTCTGTCGGGTCATCTTCCTGAAACAGAAAGTAGGCAGGACCTGCCAGAGAGGAAGGCCTGAAGCCGGCAACAGCTGCTGCTGCCCAAAGAAACCAGGCCTTGAAAAACCCGAGGCAGACCGCTTCTCTTCCCTCCCAGCCCAACCCCCGCTGACTCGGCTCCCTTACCCTTACCCTGCGTCACGGAAGCATGAAGACTGAACGCCAGCAATCGGGGTGGCGAGGGCGCGGCTCAGGAGACTGTGAGGTGTTGGCGTGTGGCGGCGCTCCATGAAGCCCTCCTCCTGGCAGCCGCCTCCAGCACCAATTGGGACCAAGCTTGCCTGCGCTTCCTCCAGCGGTTGGGTGAGTGAGGGCGGGAGGAGGGGAGTGGCTATAGTGATCCCTGCCTCCACGTTCTAAAATGGAACGCAGCCACGGATCAGAAATCACAGCGGCAGGGATCACGAAATTTCAAGAGCGCATGCGCGCTCTAGGGTTTTATAAAGAGTGATTCAGTTTGGGGTGATGTAGTGACAATTACATATGTCATGAAGAAATATATGCACTCTATATCTATCTACCCAACTACGAACGTCTGGATAAACTTTCATGGTAAACATATTTGGCAACCTAAAAAATGCATTCAAACATAAATTGGGATGCATTCTGGACTAGGGGTGAGGAAGTTTATTAAAGGCATAGACTATGAACTAAAGAAACACTGTTCTAGTTGCTAAGAGCACAATTCTGAATTCATATAATCTCCTTCAAGACAAATAGCTTTAAGGTCTTTTCCAACTACATCATTCCAGAAATTAGGGGAATAAAAGCCATAAGCAAATCACAGCAATAAAGACTATACCATCCAGTTTGCTGATCCTCTCCTCCCACTCTGCATTACTACACCATCACTTCCATGCCCTCAGACAGACTGTGCCTTTCAGTGCTTTAGAAATGATAAATAGTAGTAGTGGTGGTTGTTCCATGCTTTTTTGAACTCTGAAATCATCCTCATCTCTAGCATCTTCACCAGAAAACCATTCCCTATACCCTAACACCCTTTCTATTAAGAAATATTTCCTTAGATTTTTCTCATATTGTGCCTTTTCACCCTCACCCCCTGACTGCTCATTCTAGAGTTGACAGAGGCAGGACTGTCCTAAGCAGGAAACGTGCCCCTGACACCCCCCCTAGAACTCCTATCCCACCCACTGTGTCACAATCAAGCAGGGGAGGGAAGGGATAGGATACAATTTTTGAGCCCCTGTCTTCTTTGTGCCCTAGACGGCCACACTACCCACACATAGCTTGCTATTGCCCTGAAAAGGGGACTGCCTCCTGTGTATTTATTCCTTTGAAATATTTGAACATTTATGTTTCTTCTTACCCATTTTAAACCAGGGATATACATATACAGATTTTTTACATTTGTCCCTGTATGTTTTATGGCAAAGATCATTGACCATCAATAGGAATATATACTGCCTGTTCTCTCACTGCCATCTTTGGTCTCTCTTCCACTCCTATAACAGTGGAGGTTATAGGTCTTTTATCAAAATGTAATTAAATTAGTTTTAAAATGTCAACGCACTGGGGCAATCAGGAATTTACAACCAGTTCAGTTAATCTGACCCACAGCAAAAGGAAAAAAAGATTAGGCATGTTTTAAAAGACTATCATTATAGCCTTACTGCTAATGACGTTGCACAGAGATATTTTATGTCTCTTCCTCTGGGCTTTTTATCTGGGAATTTCATCTTATAGATGTATTACATGCTGGGAAGGTGGAACTTGATTTCAAACTACATGTAGATTAATCTGTTAGCAATCAAAATATGCTCTGCAACTGAAGTTATATCTACGATCAGTTTTTGTTCGGTTTGTGCAAGACAACTCATGTGAAAGGCTACATGCTGGATTCATTTTTTGTTAGCAAGGCTTTCTTATAGACTTATGCACATTCAGGTTCTATAGTCAGAAGATTATATACATTTCTGTTTTTGCACTAAATCTTATGTCAGGAAAGAATGGTCAGGCACGGTAAATTTATATCGATTATTGTCTATTGTTCAACGTTGTTAAATCGCAACAGGACCTTGTGAGACTGGGCATCAAAATGGCAGATGACGTTTAACGTGAGCAAGTGCAAAGTGATGCACTTGAGAAAGAGGAACCCAAATTATAGCTATGTGATGCAGGGTCCTATGTTAGGAGTATTTGCTCAGGAAAAGGATCTAGGTGTCATCGTTGAGGATACGTTGAAAGCTCAGCTCAGTGTGTGGCAGTGGCTAAGAAAGCAAATAGAATGTTAGGAATTATCAGGAAAGGAATGGAAAACAAAAATGAAAATGTTATAATGCCCTTGTATTGCTCTTTGGTGCGGCTGCACCTTAAATACTGTGTGCAACTCTGGTCCCTGTATCTCAAAAACAATATAGCGGAATTAGAAAAGGTACAGAGAAGGAAAATGAAAAGGAATGGGACGACTTCCCTATGAGGAAAGGCTAAAGCAGCTAGGACCCTTCAGCTTGGAGAAGGGGCATCTCAGGGGTGATATGATAGAGGTCTATAAAATACGGAGTGGAATGGAAAAGGAAGATGTGAATTGCTTGTTTACTCTTTCCCAAAAATACTAGAACTAGGGGGGCATGTGATGAAGCTACTAAGTAGTAGCTTTAAAACAAATCAGAGAAACTATTTCTTTGCTCAACATGTAATTAAACTCTGGAATTCATTGCCAGAAAATGTGGTGAAATCAGTTAGTATAGCAGGATTTAAAAAAGGTTTGGATAATTTTCTAAAAGAGAAGTCCATAGGCCATTATTGAGATGGCTTGGGGAAATCCACTGCTTATTCCTAGGATAAGCAGCATAAGTAAAATCTGTTTTACTACTTAGGATCTAATCTAATCTAATCTTCTATTTGTGCGTCGCTCATACCTATACAGGCTCAAGGCGATTGTAAAGAGAAGTAAGAGGGGAAAGAAAGAGGAGGGAGAGAGAGGAGGTGGATAGGTAAGAGGGAGAGGAAGGGGATAGAAAAAAAGGGGAGAGAGGAGGAAGGGAAAGAGAGAGAAGAGATGGTAAAGGAGATTAAGTATCGATTAAGGATCTGGGTTGGCCACTGTTAAAAAACAGGATACTGGGCTTGATGGACCTTTCGTCTGTCCTAGTATGGCAATTCTTATGTTCTTATTAGCGATCACATTACAGGTAAATTGTACATGAACAGGATATCTCATGAAAGATGTTAATTTGATTAAGAATGTGTTTGCCCATTGGTACTGTTCTGAGCTCATGACCACTAAAGGAAGTACAACAAACTGAATGTAGAGAGTAAAAATCATGACTTCTGATGGACAAGGAACTTAATCATAGAAGTCAAAAATTATTAGGAATTCATTTGATTAATTTGATGCTTTGAAAGAAGTCTACGAATTCATGTATCTTTGAATCAGCCCAAAAAGTTATTACTGTTGGACACCTTACTCATGATTCTGGTCTGGCATCTGATCCTGTTCCTATCAGTTGTCAAAAATTGGCTGATTTTGTCTTCCAGCAAGATTCATACCATTTATACTTATTTGATATTAGTTCCCCCAAGTCTCTTTTGAAATATGTTCTGACAGTTTGAGGAAGAGGAATGGGTTCTTGCAAGTAACTGATTTGGTGGTTTGTAAGTAGCAACACATACAAATTGTACTCCTGACCCATTTAAGTAAAGAGCTTAGGGAATGCAATTGTAGCTGTTATCGGTCAAAATAAATGACTCTCTGTAGCAAGGTCATATGTCCTTAGTGCAATTGACTCAAGGGGTTAAATGTAAAAAGGAGAAATGGATTTTCTGTGTAATAACAGAAGCAGCCTGTACACCTATGTGTAGAGAGGAATGACGTATTTGATAGAAAAAAATGTGTTTATATCCCTGAACAGAGCTGAAGGAAAGAGACAGGATAAATTTTATTGTAGTTAGTAGAAGTCCATAGAAGCCTTGTTATCTAAAAATGCTAAAAACCGAACTCTGTTCTTTGTCTACCCAGAGACAGAATTTCAGTTATAAAGATATATGTGCTCTGTATTTTGTCTCTCTCACTTACCCTTTACCCTACTTACAAAATCAGAGAAACTTTCAGTGGCAAACAAACATTTGTTTTAAGTTTATTTTGCAGATTAACGGTGCCCAAGAGAGCCTCTATGATGCTAATCATGATGAAATCTTCTTCCAATGAGGTTGTTCCGGGTAATTAATCGACCTATATCCTGTTTACCATTCTTGGTTTAGCTGATTGAAACCATAGTTTTTAATCAGCTTCAAGCCTATTTGGTTGAACCTAATATGGTAGAACTCCAGTCACTTTCATTGAGGGTTTCATTGGGGGTTTTTTTCTTGTTACTGCATAAGAGTGTGGCTTTTGACACTATCTAGTGTGTATGTTTTGAAGTCGTTTGAATAATTTTTGAATTCTAACTGACAATGGTGCTAACAGTCTTCATGGACTTGGCTGTTGGCCCTAAATGTAGCAGTCCATATTCAGATAGGTTGTATGAAGAGAGGTCATATACTGCAAGATTACACTGGCATCCTGTGAGCTACTGAATTCAACTGAAGTCTTGGTTATGGTGTTCAAAGCAAGACATGTAATCAGTTTCTTAGAACTTTGTTACAAAATCACAACGCTGTTTGACCATTACGTCCATCCCAGCAAAGCACTACTGATGTGTCTTCTTTAAAAGTATATTATATACATTTTTTTTTTCTGTTCTGTCTCATCTGTGGTAGGGTAGGACTTAAAAATGATCAAGGATTTGATCTTGTTTAAATGGCACCTTAAGACCATATTGTTCACATAAGCATTTGACTCATAATCAAGTATGATATCTTGCAGATTCCTACAGTCTCGAGTTTTGCAATATTCTGGACATGATTGTTTTTATTAATGTTATGTATTATACTAATGTGTTTATATTTCTGATGCTTTATTGTGACTATCCCACCCCAAAAACAAACAAAAAAAAATGATTGGGTGGCTATAAATTAAATACTTTCTCCACATACAAAAGGTTTATCTGCCTCTCCCCCCGCTAGTCTGCCTCTTGATCCTCAGCAGTGGAAATGTTGCACACCTGTGGCCTGCCCTGAAGTTTTCCCTCTGAACTGTCCCACCTCCTCTTTCATCACTTTCCATTTCTCCATGAATAAGACAAATCAGAGAGAAAGCTTTGGAGCACGCTTCAGGCTGCATATGTGCAATGCTGCTACTACCGGGGACCAACAGACAACCCACCTTTTAGACAGACCAGTACTAGAGTGGGAGGGGTGTGATATTTCAGCGGACAGAATTTGGGAGTGGTAGAGCGCAGAAGAGACAGGAGACACTGCAACACGATTAATTTTTTTTAAAATCATGATTAATAATGCACTTCTCTCCTGAGTTGTCTCTTCTCCAAGCTGAAGAGCCCTAAACACTTTAGTCTTTCATAGGGAAGTCATGCCATCCCCTTTCTCATTTTCGTTGCCCTTTTCTGTACCTTATCTACCGTAATTCCATTATAACTTCTTTTTGAGATGTGATGACTACAATTGCACATGGTATTCAAGGTCCAGTCATACCATGGAGCGATTCAATGGTATTATAAATTTTCATTTTTTTTTCCCATTCCTAATAATTCCTAATATTATATGTATTTGCTTTCAGAGGGTTTCAATGTAACATCAAAGATAACACCTAGATCCTTTTCCTGGGCAGTGACTTCTAATGTGGAACCTTGCATCATGTAGCTATATTTTGGGTTCCTCTTTCCCACATACATCACTTTTGTAAAATAAGTTTTCCATCCAACCCCCTAGAACTCAGCCTTTGCTTTTTCCTCAGAGCATTCTAGCAAAGTGGGGGAAAGTCCTATCCTGCTCCTTTAGTAGTTTTTCAGAAGGTTTGCAAACAGATGGTACAATAAACAAACAGCCCAGATTACTGAGAGAACAATTTTGGTGCTAAGATGTTATATGTTTTATTTTATTAGGTATTTATATACTGCCTAGCAAGGTTATCTAAGCGGTTTACAATCTGGTACTCAAGCATTTCCCCTATCTGTTTCGGTGGGCTCACAATCTATCTAATGCACCTGGGGCAATGGAGGACTGAGTGACTTGCCCAGGGTCACAAGAAACAGCGTGGGATTTAAACCCACAACTTCAGGGTGCTGAGGCTGTAGCTCTAATGAGTAGACCACTCCTTCCTCCTGTTATGCTATATTACATTACATTAACACTGATGTCTTCTATCCCGCCAATACCTTTCAGTTCTAGGCAGTTTACAACAACAAATTAGCTTGGGCATTCCCAGGGAGATTACAAGGTTGATAGCTATAGTATGTGTCAGGATCTGGGAATGGTCGATACAGTTTGGTTAGATCATTTGACAAATTTCTTGAATAGTATGGTTTTTCGTTCTTTCCTGAATGTTTTGTAGCTGGGTGGTCGTGGTCAGAGGTGGTGGTTTATTTTTGCTGCTCTGGTGGCTAGTAGACCGTCATATATTTTTTTTGCTTTGAATGCCTTTGATTGGGGGGTGGGTAAAATGTGCTTTAGTTCTCCTTGGTCTGGATGTGTTTTCCCAGATTAGGCAGTTTTTCAGAGAGCTTGGTCCATTTTCATTTAGGGCTTTGAATAGGGTGCAGTAGAATTTGTGTTGTATGCGTGCTTGTACTGGGAACCAGTGTGAGTCTTGGAAAGCTGAGGTAATGTGGTCACATTTTTTCAGCGAGTATATTAGTCTTAGGGCTATATTTTGGACTGTTTGTAATTGTTTTAGCATGTTGGCAGGGCATGACAGGTAAAGTATGTTACAGTAGTCCAGGAGTCCTAAGATTAGCGCTTGTACTATGAGTTTGAATTGTTCGTTGTTGAAGTATTTTTGGGCTTGTCTTAAGTTGTGCATGGTTATGAAAGCCTTCTGAACCGTTTTGCTGATTTGAAGTTGCATGGTGCAGCCTTTGTCTATCATTATTCCCAGCAGTTTTAGGTTGGGTTGTAAGGGATATGTGATGGAGTTTATTTCTAGGTTTGTTATGGTTGGGGTTTTGTTTCTTTCTAGAAGTAAGAATTTGGTTTTGTCTTGATTCAGTTTTAATTTGTGGTCTCTCATCCATTTTGACACTGTTTCTAGTGCAATGTGTAGTTTGTTTGTTGTGTTGGGGGTGGTTTGGTCAAAAGGCAGGAGGATGGTGATATCTTCTGCGTAGCTGTATGATGTTATACCTTGTTTGTCTAAGCATGTGCCAAGTGTGGCCATGTAAAAGGTTGAAGAGTGTTGGTGATAGCGAGGAGCCTTGGGGGACACCGCAAGGGTTGTTCCAAGATTATGATTGTTCATTGTTTGCTTTTACTCTTGAGCGGAGGAATCCTTCAAACCAATTGTAGACTTCGCCTGTGATTCCTATTGCCTCCCATGTTTGTAGTAAGATGTCGTGATCTACTAGGTCGAATGCCGCTGTGAGATCGAGTAGTATGAGTAGCATTTTTTGCCTTTGCTTAGGTGTTGTTTGGCTGGTCTTATATCCTGCCGAATCCTCACAGAGTGGAGCTCTAGGTGGGTTACAGATTACAAACACTTTATACAGATTTGTATACATATATACAACATTACATACATAAGAACATAAGAATTACCATCTCCGGATCAGACCCTAGGTCCTAGGTGATCTGCACACGCGGAGGGCCTGCCAGGTCCTAGGCGATCTGCACACGCGGAGTACCCTGGCATAGTTTTAGTCCCCATATCACTCTATGCTTCTCATAAGGAGATGTACATCTAGCTTACCTTTAAATCCTAGAACGGTGGATTCCGCAATTACCTCTTCTAGGAGAGCATTCCAGGTGTCCACTACTCGCTGCATGAAACAGAACCTCCTGATATTTGTCCTGGACCTGTCCCCCCTCAGCTTCAGTCCGTGCCCTCTTGTCTGTGTCACATTGGACATTGTAAATAACTGTTTTTCCTGCTCTATTTTGTCGATTCCTTTCAGTATTTTGAAAGTCTCAATCAGATCCCCTCGCAGTCTCCTCTTCCCAAGGGAGAACAACCCCATTCTCTTAAGTCGTTCCTCGTAATCTAGGTTCTGTATAACTTTCACTAGCTTTGTTGCTCATCTCTGCACCCTCTCCAGCAGTTTTATATCCTTCTTTAGGTATGGAGACCAATGTTGGATGCAGTATTCCAAGTGTGGTCTGACCATCGCTCTATAAAGCGGCATTATTACTTTCTCCCATCTACTCGTGATTCCCTTCTTTATCATGCCTAGCATTCTATTTGCGTTCTTCGCCACCACCATGCATTGCGCCGATGGTCTCAGGGTCCTATCAATTAGTACACCCAGGTCCTTTTCCTGTTCGGTTTTTCCCAGAGTTGCACCTGACATACAGTGTGACAACCAATAGGAAGAAATATTTTTTCACTCGGAGAATAGTTAAGCTCTGGAACGCATTGCCAGAGGATGTGGTAACAGCAGTTAATGTAACTGGTTTAAAAAAAAGATTTGGACAAGTTCCTGAAGGAAAAGTCCATAAACTGCTGTTGAGGCAGACATGGGAGAAGCCACTGCTTGCCCTGGATCGGTGGAATGGAATGCTACTACTATTTGGGTTTTTGCCAGGAACTTGCGGTTTACGAGTGCACTGGTTTGCGAGTGTTTTGCAAGACGAGCAAAACATTTGCAAAATCGGCACCTCGAAAACCGAGCGTGCCTCGATTTGCGAGCGGCGTCCCCCGTGATCCGGCACCCTCCCCCCCCGCCGCTTCTTACTGTCATCTGGGCACCAGCACCAGCATGTCCTGTGCATTGGTGCCGGTGCCCGAAGATCGGCCTTCTCTTCTTGCTGGGCTTTGAGCATCTGCGCATGCTCAAGGCCTGCGAGTTCACGTTCTCTCCAAGATTCTCGGAGATATCGGAGAGAACGTGAATTTGCAGGCCTTCAGCATGCACAGATGCTCAAGGCCCAGTAAGAAGAGGAGGCCAATCTTCAGGCACCGGCACCAACGTACAGGACATGCCGGTGCCCAGATGAAAGTAAGAAGCGGCGGGGGGGGGGGGGGTGCCCAATTGCGGCGGGTGGTACCGAATCGCTGCGGGGAGGGTGCCGGATCGCAGGGGGGGCCCTTCGGGGAGAGCAATGCCGGTTCTCATGGAGGGGGGGGGAATAGAGCCGTGCCGCTGGTATCGGGGGGGGTGGGAACGTATCAAAGTGAGTTTCCATTATTTCCTATGGGGAAACTCACTTTGATAAACGAGCATGCTCCTGGAAAAGATTATGCTCGTAAGCTTCCTTTGGCAGCCTTAATTCCTATCCACTCCTGAGAGTATTGTTTATTTATTCATTCAATTTTCTATACTGTTCTCCCAGGGGCACTCAGAATCGTTTTACATGAATTTATTCAGGTACTTAAGCATTTTTCCCTGCTTGTCCCAATGGGCTCACAATCTATCTAATGTACCTGGGGCAATGGAGGAATTAAGTGACTTGCCCAGGGTCACAAGGAGCAACGTGGGTTTGAACCCACAACCTCAAGGTGCTGAGGCTGTAGCTTTAACCATTGCACCACACTCTCCCCTAATGCTAGAGTTACCAGATGGCTCCAGAAAAAGGAGGACAGATTGAGATAGCCAGGTTTTACTTCCATTGAAAGCAATGGAAGTAAAACCTGGATGTTTCAATCTGTCCTCTTTTTTTCTGGAGCCGTATGGTAACCCTAGTTAATGCCTCCAGAGAGCATGCCAACATTTAAGACATAGAAAAGGTATTCCAAAGCATGAATGAAAGTGCTTCCAGGCTGTTCTTAATTTTTTTTCCCTTATGTTTTAAATTTGTTTTAATTCATAACAGAAAAAACCCCCATGAAAATCCATTAGGAACCAAGTAATAGTATTAAAGCAGTTCAAGAAAAATTTGGACCACTATTTTTACAGTAACAGATTTTTTTTTGGGGGGGGGGGGAAGGGGAGATCTATGATGCAATCACTGCTACTCCTTTTTCAGATCCCTCACCAATATGCTTTTAGACTGCGTTCATATGTGAATGGCAGACATGACAAAGTGTCTACTGAAACAATGAAATCCCAGAGCAAAATGCAGGCAGGCAGACACCTCCCTCCCCTTCCACACTGTATGTTATTCTTATAACAATCTCTACAATATTAAAGATCTTCTACCTGATTGATTTTAAGAATATTGCACTGGCTCACCAGCTCTTCTGAGTTTCTACATTAATCTAAGCAATAAGAGCCTTTAACACATTCATAAATAACCTGCCGATGTTGGCACCTAGGAGCTGAGCACAGAAATGTTAAGCAACAACAAATTTCATAGTTCAAAAGGCACAGTTAAGTAGAGGGGAGGGGAGGTAGTTTGAGGGAGCCAAAGGTTGCTTGGAAGAATATGAGATTCTCATTCAGAACAAAGATCCTTATGAAAGAAAATACATAAAACTTGCATGAAATCAGTCAAGTAGCTATAAAAACTCATTTCTTTGGCTCCATATCAGACATCTCCACCTCAGCTGTCTTTATTATCATCTGCTGTCAGATCTTTAAGGGCTTGGTGATTTGTTCAGCAGGGGAAAAGAATCTATAGGTCAAGTGAAAAATTTCACACACATCTTCAACCTTAGGTAGTTTCATTTCATTTTGCTCCCAGTAGCTCCAGGGCCTAACTCCAGCGAGTGCCAATATTAAGGCTCAATTAAAATAAGCTGCAATTAGTAGAGCTATTTTCTCTCAGGCTAGTGAAGTCAGGAAATGGATATTGGGAAATGTTTAAAAACAGGCAGCTACTGAGAACAGATTACAGACAGAAATGAACGTATTTGTTTTTCTACAGTTGCTATGCAGAGGCCTCTGGGAGTAAAAGCTTAACCAGTATGAGCTTTAAACTAAAACCCCTGCAGCTAAACATGAACTGTGCAAAACAAGGGCTCCATCTCAGAACAGAAAACTGCTGGGCCCAGAAAATTAAAAGCCAGAGGCGTTTTCCATTTAAACTAAATCCCAGTGCCGCCTCCCAGCCAAAGAATTATAAGCAGTATCAGATTTACAAAATGAACAATTACCCTGGAAAAATGTGGCCTATTGTATGTTCCCAGATGCTACATCTCCAAAAGTTTTTTTTTCCCCCAAATCCAAGTTTTGCTTTTTGATTAAGCATTATTGGCATATCTTTTTAAATATTAGAGAATCTTTTCTAAAAATGGGCTGCACTGTGTGCTCATAATTTATGACCTCATTTGAAGTGCTGCCCTTCCCTGTGGCAATTTCTGTCCTTCCCTACAGCGCCTGCAAATAATAGGGTTTATTTTGCCATTGCATAACTGCCAAAAGGGTTTCTGCAGTTTTCCTTCAAAAAGAGACAATAAAAAGATTATATATTTCTATATCTACATATATAGCAAAGTGTAATAACTGGAAGGTCTTACCTCTTTAGCTTTCTGCTTTAATCGCTGCTGTTCTGGGTCTTCTTTATTAGAACGGCTCTAACAAGGAAAGAGAATGCTTTAAAACATAAAAGTTATCAGTGTTCTAAAACATATAATTAAAAAGAAACCTCCAAGAGCTCAGCATTCTGTTAAATATTTAACAAAAAAGAATTTGCTCTTGCGATTAAGAATCTGAGCTACAGGGGTGCATGCTCCAATCCATTCTTTCTTCTCATCTTACCCTGCCACCTCTGTCCTAGCCTAGAGGAAGCTTAAGCCCAAACTGATGTTAACACACTCGGGCAGGTGTAGCCGAAGGACGACCTTGCTCCTGTTAGGAGAATGCAACTAAAAGAGAAGAAGCTGCTGGAGCAGGAGAAAGAAAGAAAAAAGGCTGAGGGGAAAGGAAGATATTTTAGGTGGAAATGTGGCAGGGTCCCAAAGACAGGAAGGCTTTCCTGTCAGAAAAACACATATAAAAATCTTAGCAACCCTGAGTATGTCTTTATTTCTCTATTAGATGATTATGGCTACCAAGCTGGAAAAGTCTTCTAACCCCAGAAGCTGGTTGATTCTGTGGTAGACAGAGCCTATGGTATGATCTCCCTGAAGCTAACCCACAATTCATTGGGACCCCCAGTAACAAATCCTTACACAAATATTAACATTATGCTAAACTCTAGAAAGGAAATGGGACTTGATATACTGTAGCACTTTTCTATGGTGATATAATCAAAGGTACATATACAAGTACTTATTTTGTACTCAGGGCAATGGAGGGTTAAGTAACTTGCCTAGAGTCACAAGGAGCTGCAGTGGGAACTGAACCCAGTTCCTCATGTTCTTAGGCCACTGCACTAACCACTAGGCTACTCCTCCAATCCACATTTATTTAAATTTCTTATACTGACCTGCAAGCTTGAAAGTGGTGTACATTCTTATATGCAGTTTCTCAGGGTTCTCTTCCATCTCCGCCTCAACCTTTATTTGCATCCCTTGCAAAGCTGATGCAGAAAGTTGGGTAATTTTTTTTTTTAATGTATTCACTATAATACACAGATCCAAGTGCTGCTCGGGAGAAGAACAAGTTAAATGGCTACAGAAATTAGGTGAGTGTTTAGATACACTCAGAGCAGATGAGTAGAAATTACTTGAAATTAAATCTAGAAAAAAGTTGAAGGCTTGTCAATAAGTAAACTTTCTATAGAATCTATGACTTTCCAATTCAATTTAAAGATCAGTTGACTATTTCAGAAGTTAAGACTGATAGTGTTATTGACATGGGACACCATTTCCAAATAAGGCGGTTGATAGTTATTCAATCATTATTTTCAAAGGCTAGTTTTGCAATTATTCTTTTGTGAGAAGGACTGGACTGCTGCGATTTCTTTGGTTTATTCAAAAAATCATAAGGAGATGTAATTAGTTAAAACAGCTGATATGTTAACTGGATGTGGACTGAGGAACGTATATCCCCGATTTTGCAGAACCAACTTTGGTAAAGGAAGGAGGAAAAAAAGGATTTAGTTTGAAGCCTTGACTGTGGTCTTCAAGACCTTAAGGAGAATGGACAAGAGTATTTGGATGAAAAAATATGAATCATTACAAGCTATGCATTCCCAAGGAAAGCACACAAATTAAACAAAAAAACCTCTCCACTGAAAAATGGTCTAATTAAACACCAGTGAATTCAGTGCACATGAAAGAAAAAGCCTCAGTACTGGGTGAGTCCGATGACCCTACCTCCTATCCAACTCATTGGCATAAAAAACTTTCATGAAAACACTGAATAACTATCCTTAAGTATGTCTTTGAAAAAAGTTTTATACACTGATACACTGATTTCTAACAGATTTCAAGGTTCCAATCAAAAAAAAGGTCAACGATGGTTTCATGGCTTTCTGCCACTGCCTCAGGACCACTGAACCTGACAGCAGCACCAACTTACAAGAAGACTGAAACTATCCTGTAGGAGACGGGTGCTGTTTAATGCAGCATGAGTATTTAGAAGACTAAAAGGTACTTTCTTACAGTGTCAATACCTAGACACTTGAGAAGGTATTCTTTATTATGTGCAACGCAGCATGCTTTACGCCTATTAGATGCAGCGGCTGAAATTCACGCTGATGAAGGCCCACTCATGTCCCTTTGGAATAACTCTAAAATTCAGATCAATGGAAGATCCCTCTCATGGAAAAGGTGGCAGCGGGCGGGTGTGTGGTTTGTTCATCAATTGATCTCCTCTAATTCTTTTGTCCCCTTTGATATTTTCCGTTCCACATACTCACTCCCATCCTCTGTACGATCACAATGGCTTATGCTTACTGGAATATTAGATAATATACATACACGCCCTGATTTTATGACCTCTATTCATACTGTTCGTCATTGGTCTACTCTGGCTTTACTGAAGGGTAAGGCAATATCTCTTTTTTATGGTATACTAAGAGATCACTTCTTCACTTTTTCAACTCAATCTATGAACCATTGGGACTCTATTTTGAAAACCACGCTTTCTGAAATAGATTGGGAACTCTTCTGGTCTTCCACAAATCGTCCTCTTTTATCATCCAGAGTTTCACAATCAATGTACTTTGTTATGTGGAATGCAGTATGGACTCCATATCGTAAGTGGAAAGCGAATCTACAACAAGATTCTACCTGTTGGAACTGTCTGAAAGCACCCGGAACTCTCGATCACATGCTTTTCCACTGCAATATGGTTCATTCCTTTTGGCTTCGTATTTGGGATACCATAAAATCTATCACTAAATGTTCAGAAGTGATCTCCATGGATATTATAATTCTTCGTTCTCAACACCCATGTTTTGCACAATCAAATTGCCCGCCTAAACTCATTGACACCATGTTCGTGACAGCTCTAATGCATATTCTGAAAAACTGGAAATCATCCTCATTGCTAGACTACACTTTTTGGTGGAACTCCTTAAGTATGTACCATAAATTTGAATCTTATGCATATGAAAAGAAATTGTTTTCTCGATCTTCCACAAATTTGACACGAAACAAATCACCTTGGACATTCCTAGATTCATATGTTCGTTCTGCTCTATAGACACTTCTGCCTCTCTCTTTCTCTCTCTATATCTCTCTCTATTTCTCATTCTCTTTCTCTTCCTTTATATTTCTCTCTCTTTCTCTTATCCCTCCTGCTTCTCTGTCTTCTTCTATTCCTTTTCTAAGCAGTTCCAGATACTCTGGATCCTTCTCATTAATCTAGTTTTATCCAAATGATTGTAGATACGAATATTTGATACATGATTTTATTATGATCTATATGTTTGAACTGCTTTCTGTTTATAATTCCTATAATATTCAATAAAACCATTGAACTGAAAAAAAAAAAAAAAAAAAAAAAAAAAAGACACTCAATTGAGCAGTATACTCTCTGCTTCCTGGCGGTACCACCATAGAATGGCTCCATCTCTGCTAACTGTGATAGCGACAGGACTAAACAACCACAATGTGCCAGTCATTCCCATAACCTGCAGCATAACAATCTATGCAGTAGAATGTGAATTAGTGTGTACTATTATGTCAGAATGGTATTTGTGACTGTACTTGCATAGCACGAAATGAGATAACAGGTAGGTAGGGGCCAATCCCCAAACCAACTTGAAACAAAGACATGCGAATTTGAACATTACTCGTGCTTCTACTGGAAAAAATGCAATTCGCGTACCAACTACAGTACTCCCCCGATATTTGCAGGGGTTCTGTTCCAGGAACCCCTGCGAATCTCGAAAAACCACGAATATGGTTTTCCATGGGGGAGCCTGAAGAGGGCAGCGGGAGAGGGCAGCAGGAGCGCCGTGAGTGCAGGAAATCATTCGTGGTATGCTCCGACCGCCTCTTCCTGCACTAAGTCAGCCCTTATCCAATCAGGAGCTGTGTGTCAAAACAGCTCCTGATTGAATAAGGCCCGACTTAGTGCAGGAAGAGGTGGTCGGAGCTTACCGCGAGTGATTTCCTGCACTCGCAGCGCTCTGGCTGCTCTCTCCTGCCTCTCCCGCTGTCCTCTCCTTGTCGGCGGTTCGCAGTCAGAAAATACCGCGAATGACTGGGACCGTGAACCGCCGACCATGAACGACCGGGGGAACACTGTACATAGTATACTTTGGTAAGAGGCCTGTAGCTGTCAAAAGCTGAAAAAAAAGGATAGGAACATACATGCTGTACTACGTTTATATTTAAGGAACCGAGAGGATGATCTAGTGTTTAAAAAAAGCCTGTGCAGAGGTTTCAGACAACCAGGCTTGGGATAAGAAACTATAATGTCACTGTACAGTAAATGTACTCTTGGTTTTAATGCTATGAGAGGGCTGTCATCACTGACCAAGAGGCCCAGATGAAGTAATCTAATTAAAATGATAATTGAGCCAGGATTTTGTAGTATGATTTAGAGATTTTTCTCTTAGTTTATGTGCACATAAACTAAGGCACATAAACTAAGAGAAAAATCCTACTAGAAATATTTTGCCGGTCAGAAAGATCGAAATCTGAGAAGTTAGATGTAGAAGCTAGAAGCAAGCTTGATATTTAGATCCACAAGTTGCAAATTATTGCTAAATGTATGAAAAAGGTGATTAATAAATTCCAATAAATAAAATAAAAATAATAAAATAAATTCATAGGTTGCAGTTTGGCTCAGAGCAGGTCTAGTAAATGTTATAGTTGAAGGAAAGTGCTTCTAATTAAGTTGTGCAAACTGATATAAAAGTGGCTATATGTTAACTGTAGAAAGTTGTTCAGAAGTCTCTGGAAAAATATAAACTATGCACTCAAGTGGGTAAATAAAACTTGTCTACATTATCCCAGGGTTCTGCTCATTTAGGATAAAGCCCTAGTGCTAAGTTCCTGGGTCAAAGAGATAGCCCATTAGGGACCTGTTGATTAAATCCCATTGGCTTCCGGTAAGCCATCGTATTACTTTTAAATTACTGTTTTTAGTTTTTAAAGCCTTGAGTTTTAATGAACCACAATTTATCAACAGATGGCTAATCCCTTACAGCACGACACGGTCTCTCCGCTCGACGTCTCATAAAGCACAGTTACTTACCGTAACAGGTGTTATCCAGGGACAGCAGGCAGATATTCTTAACGTATGGGTGAAGTCACCGACGGAGCCCCGGTACGGACACTTTTAACTAGAAAGTTCTAGTTGACCGCACTGCGCATGCGCAGGTGCCTTCCCGCTCGACGGAGGAGAGCGTGGTCCCCAGTTAAGATAAGCCAGCTAAGAAGCCAACCCGAGGAGGAGGGCGGGTCCTAAGAATATCTGCCTGCTGTCCCTGGATAACACCTGTTACGGTAAGTAACTGTGCTTTATCCCAGGACAAGCAGGCAGCATATTCTTAACGTATGGGTGACCTCCAAGCTAACAGAGGGGGAGGAGGGATGGTTGGCCATTAGGAAAATAAATTTTGTAACACAGATTGGCCGAAGAGTCCATCCAGTCTGGAGAAGGCATCCAGACAGTAGTGAGTAGTGAACTTGTGAACTGAGGACCAAGTGGCAGCCTTGCAGATTTCCTCAATGGGCGTGGAACGGAGGAAAGCCACGGAAGCAGCCATAGCTCTGACTCTGTGGGCCGTGACAACACCTTCCAGTGAGAGACCGGCCCGAGCATAACAGAAGGCAATGCAGGCAGCAAGCCAGTTAGAAAGCGTCCGTTTAGAGACAGGGCGACCTAAACGGTTAGGGTCGAAAGATAGAAAGAGTTGAGGGGATGAGCGGTGAGCCCTGGTGCGATCAAGATAGTAAGCAAGGGCACGCTTACAGTCCAGCGTATGCAGCGCCTGTTCCCCAGGATGAGAGTGGGGTTTGGGAAAAAAGACAGGCAAAACAATGGACTGGTTGAGGTGAAAGTCCGAGACCACCTTGGGAAGGAACTTAGGATGGGTGCGCAGAACCACCTTGTCATGGTGAAAAACAGTGAAAGGTGGGTCGGCAACCAGTGCATGCAGCTCACTAACCCTCCTGGCAGAGGTGATGGCAATGAGGAAAAGCACCTTCCATGTCAGAAATTTGAGTGAAGTAGTGGCAAGAGGCTCAAACGGAGGTTTCATGAGGGTTGACAAAACCACATTCAGGTCCCAGACGACTGGAGGAGGCTTCAGAGGTGGTTTGACATTGAAGAGGCCTCTCATGAACAGGGAAACCAGGGGATGAGCCGTAAGAGGTTTTCCGAGGATAGGCTCATGGAACGCAGTGATGGCACTGAGGTGGACTCTGATGGAGGTAGACTTGAGGCCAGCGTCAGACAGAGAGAGCAAATAGTCCAGTACAGTTTCCACCGCCAATGAGGTGGGATCGTGGTGATGCAGTAGACACCAAGAGGAGAACCTGGTCCACTTCTGATGGTAACATTGGAGGGTGGCCGGTTTCCTGGAGGCATCCAAAATGCGACGGACAGGCTGAGACAGATTCTGTGGAGAGGTCAGCCCAAGAGAAACCAAGCTGTCAGGTGGAGCGAGGACAGATTGGGATGTAGTAGAGACTGATGCTGCTGCGTAAGTAGAGTAGGAAACACAGGAAGAGGAATGGGCTCCCTGGAGCTGAGCTGGAGCAGGAGAGAGAACCAGTGTTGGCGAGGCCACCGAGGAGCGATGAGAATCATGGTGGCATTGTCTCTGCGGAGTTTGAACAACGTCCGCAACATCAGAGGAAGTGGAGGGAAGGCATAGAGAAACCGACCCATCCAGTTGAGCAGGAACGCATCCGGGGCCAGACGATGAGGAGAGTAGAGTCTGGAACAGAAAAGGGGCAGTTGATGGTTGTGAGGAGATGCAAAGAGGTCCACCTGAGGAGTGCCCCACCGATCGAAGATGGAGTGGAGTGTGGTCGGATCCAGAGTCCACTCGTGAGGTTGAAGGATGCGGCTGAGATTGTCGGCCAGGGAGTTCTGTTCGCCCTGGATGTAGACAGCCTTAAGGAAGAGATTGCGGGCCGTGGCCCAGGTCCAGATGCGGATGGCCTCCTGACAGAGGAGGGGAGAACCGGTGCCGCCTTGCTTGTTTATGTAATACATGGCGACTTGGTTGTCTGTGCACAGGAGAAGAACCTGAGGGTAGAGAAGGTGTTGGAAAGCTTTGAGTGCATAGAACATGGCCCTGAGTTCCAGGAAGTTGATATGATGTTGACGTTCCTGAGGGGTCCAGAGACCCTGTGTGCGAAGTTCTCCCAGGTGGGCTCCCCATGTGTAGGGGGAGGCATCCGTGGTGATGACCATGGAGTGAGGGGGTAGATGAAAAAGCAGACCCCTGGAAAGATTGGAGGAGTTCAACCACCATTGAAGAGATCGCTGAAGAGACGATGTCACACAGATGGGATGAGAAAGAAGGTCCGTGGTCTGAGACCATTGGTTGGCTAGAGCCCACTGAGGTGTTCTGAGGTGGAGTCGTGCCAGAGGGAGCACATGGACCGTGGAAGCCATGTGGCCCAGGAGGACCATCATCTGCCGAGCAGGGATGGAGTTATGAAGGAGCACCTGGCAGCAAAGATGGAGCAGGGTCTGTTGACGGTCGGAGGGGAGAAACGCCCTCATCAGAGTGGTGTCGAGAACTGCTCCAATGAACTGAAGTCGCTGTGTGGGAAGCAGATGCGACTTGGGGTAGTTGATCTCGAACCCCAGAAGATGGAGGAAAGAGATGGTGTGTTGAGTGGCTTGTAGCACAAGCGGAGACGTAGGTGCTTTCACCAACCAATCGTCCAAGTAGGGGAACACCTGGAGGTTGTGAGACCTGAGGAAGGCCGCCACCACAATAAGGCACTTGGTGAACACCCTGGGCGATGATGCGAGGCCAAAGGGTAGCACTTTATACTGGTAGTGATGGTGCTGTATCTGAAACCGGAGGTAGCGACGTGAAGTCTGATTGATTGGAATGTGAATGTAGGCCTCCTTGAGGTCTAGGGAACATAGCCAGTCGTGTTGAGAGAGAAGAGGGTAAAGCGTGGCCAGGGAGAGCATTCTGAACTTTTCCTTGACCAGACACTTGTTGAGGTCCCTGAGATCGAGGATGGGACGGAGGTCTCCTGTCTTCTTGGGTACCAGGAAGTAGCGGGAGTAGAATCCCTGACCCCTTTGGTCTTGGGGGACTTCTTCGATGGCATTGAGAAGAAAGAGGGATTGAACCTCCTTGAGAAGGAGGAGGGTTTGAGAGGAGTGAGAAGCAGACTCTACGGGAGGATTGTCTGGTGGAAGAGTCTGGAAGTTGAGAGAGTAGCCGTGGCGAATGATGGTAAGGACCCACTGGTCTGACGTGATGACCTCCCAACGGCTGAGAAAAAGTTGCAGGCGTCCTCCGATAGGTTGAGGAAGAGGTAACGCTGGTGAGAGACTGGCTATGCCCTGGAGAAAGGAGTCAAAAGGGCTGAGAAGGTTTTGACTGAGGGAGAGGCTTGGCAGGTTGATGAGATTGGGAGCGAGCCTGAGTTTGCTGTTGCTGACGAGGTCGGCGAGGTTGTTGCGGAGGTGGATGAAGAGGTCTGGCTAAGAATCTGCGTTGGTATGAAGACTGCTGTCTATAGGGGCGAGCAGGCGGAGTCTTCTTCTTTGGTTTGATGAGAGTATCCCACCTGGTCTCGTGAGCAGAGAGTTTCTGGGTGGTGGAGTCTAGGAACTCTCCGAAAAGTTCATCACCAAGACAAGGTGCGTTAGCCAGGCGGTCTTGGTGGTTAACATCGAGGTCGGAAACTCTCAGCTAGGCCAGACGTCTCATGGCAACCGCCATGGCCGAAGCTCGAGAGGTGAGCTCGAAAGAATCATAAATAGAGCGCACCATGAATTTGCGGAGTTGGAGCAGACTGGAAATGTGTTGTTGGAAAAGAGGGACCTTACGTTCAGGAAGATACTTTTGTAATGAAGAGAGTTGTTGAACCAGATGCTTCATGTAGAAGGAGAAGTGAAAGGTGTAATTATTGGCTCTGTTTGCAAGCATTGAATTTTGATAAAGGCGCTTGCCAAATTTATCCATCGTTTTGCCCTCTCTGCCAGGAGGGGTAGAAGCATAAATACTGGATCCCTGGGTTTTCTTCAAGGTGGATTTGACAAGAAGAGATTCATGGGGTAGTTGGGGTTTGTCAAACCCCGGGATAGGGATGACCCTGTAGAGACTATCCAGTTTTCTAGGGGCCCCCGGTACCGAGAGAGGGTTCTCCCAATTCTTGTAGAAAGTTTCCCGTAAGATGTCGTGGACGGGTAACTTTAGGAATTCTTTGGGGGGTTGCTCGAAGTCTAGGGCATCTAAGAAAGTCTGTGACTTCTTAGAGTCAGATTCTAATGGGATAGAGAGAGCCGCTGACATTTCCCGAAGAAATTTGGTGAACGAGGATTGTTCAGGCTTGGAACCGGTATCGATTGTGGAGGGCTCCTCGTCGGTTGAAGAAGCCTCATCGTCGGTACCGGGTTGGGATTCTTCCCAGAGGTCCGGGTCCCTGACGTCGGTGTGTATAGGACGGGACGGTGGTGTGGATGGTTCTGCGTGGCGAGTCTTAGAGAGAGATTTGCCAGAACGCATGGAGATGGTACTGGGGGAAGAGGAGCGGTGCCGGTCTCGGTCGGCTTGGCGACGGTCCCGATGTCGGAGAGGATCGGCATCAGAGTGCAGTTGCACGAGAGGGTTGATGGGTTCCGCTGCGAGCACCGGCATGGATGTTTAATGGTACTGATGGAGTCGACTCCGGTGGTATGGTGCGAGGCTTGGGCCGGTCCGGTACCGGAAGGAGCGGGGCCAATATTGTTGGCAACAGGTGCTGTAGTTGTTGCTGTAGCTGCTCCTGTAATTGAGTTTGGAGTATGGCCGCAATGCGGTCGTCCAGAGGAGGCACCGGTACCGCTTTTTTCTTTTTCGGTACCATAGGTGCTGCTCTACGCCCCGGCGATGAGGAGGCCGATGACGAGGCACTCACCAAAATCGGGGCGGAGCGTTTACGGGGTCGGCTGGATGCCGGGAGGACCGGTGTCGCCGCCGTGGCAGGAGGGCGCTCAAGGGAAGTGGAAGGCTTCTTAGCCGGCTTACCTGACGCCATCGACCCCGAGGAAGGATCAGGCGGTGTGGAGGTAGTCGGTGCCGACTTTAGCGGCGCCGTCGATGGTGTGGCAGACTCCATGGCAGATCCGGTGCCAAAAAGGATGTTCTGCTGGATCTGCCTATTCTTTAACGTACATTTTTTAAGAGTAGCTCTGGACCCAGGCACTGTAAGCACCAATTGTGCGGGTCAGTGAGAGAGATTGGGCGTGCACACCGCTGGCACTTCTTAAAACCCGGCTGAGGGGGCATGAATGGAAACACGGCCTCCGCAAAATCAAACCCGGAGGCCTGTATGTTGGCAACAGGCCCCGCTGGGGCCGGCCAGAAAAATAAAGGAAAAGACAAATTAAAGAATTTTTTTTTTTTTTTTTTTTTAGACGAAAAAGAAACCCGAAGGGAAAAAAGCAAAAAAGGAAGAAAATTACGCGAGCGGGAAGGCAAAGTAGAAAATTTCAACAGCCGTTGAAAGCACATGCGTCTTCTTCGCTCCGTGGAAACGAAGAAACTGGGGACCACGCTCTACTCCGTCGAGCGGGAAGGCACCCGCGCATGCGCGGTGCGGTCAACTAGAACTTTCTAGTTAAAAGTGTCCGTACCGGGGCTCCGTCGGTGACGTCACCCATACGTTAAGAATATGCTGCCTATTTGTCCTGGGATAATCTTCTTTCCGTTCCCTCAATGAAAGTTATAGGAATTAGAAGGAACGATATGTTTTCAGTTATGGCCCCCCAATCGTGGAATCTTTTACCCCAATATATTAGAGAATTAAAAGATTTAACCTTATTTAAAAAAATTCTAAAAAATTTCTCTTTAAAGATGCTTATGATTCCTAGCATATTAATTATCAATTTTTACTTAAGCAGCTAAAATTACCCTCCCCTTTTTTGTTCTTTCCTTTTATGTTTTTCCTTCTCTCCTATCCAAACATTGTAACTTTTTCCCCACTTACCCTCACAACTCTTGTAAGTTTTAACCTATAACAAAAGTTATTTTATATGTATGTATTTTGTATGTTAAGTTTTAACCCATAACAAAAGTTATTTTATATGTTAACACCAATATTGTATCTGTATATTTTATTATGTTGTACATCGCCTAGCAATTTAAATAGGCGATTCATTAAGAACAAATAAACTTGAACTTGAACTTGGACGATAACTGAAAGAGTGAATGAATGGCAAAAGATGCCTCAAGTCCCAAATTTGGACTATGGTATTAAAACAAAGCAGTGATTGAGCAGAACTGGTATAATTTGTCATACTTTATATTTTCTTCTCCGTCTCGACCACTACCCACTCATGCAGTGGATGATACTCACTTTAGCCACCCTCAATAGTATTTCTCGTTCCTCTTCATTCTTTCGCTGTTTCTCAAGCTGATCCAGTTGCTCTAAAAATTTAAGCTGTGACCTGGTGTCACCAGACTTGAGGTACTTTTCACTGTCCTGGAAACAAACATATATTTTCAATATTCATGGATAAAGCTGTACACTAAAATAGTTGGTACAGTTACCAGAAATAATACGTTCTATCCACTATGCAGTAGAAAGCAATGGTGGGCAAGCTGGGGTATTCAGCACAATCTGTACTGCCACCAAAAATGGTTTGAGCCATATTCCAAGTTTGTAAGAAAATGGGCAGCCCACTGAGAAGGTGCATCACTTTGAAAGACATTTACTGGTGAGAAAACAAAATAAACAGCTTATTGTTAAAGAGAACTCTGGTAAATGGGAATACAATCTTTGGGAATTGTCCTTCTATAACATTTACACAAAAAAATCAATAGGGTTCTAGTATCAGGAATTTATTCTGTCAAAATATAAGTTAATTACTAAAGAACATAAGAATAGCCTTACTGGGTCAGACCAAAGGTCCATCAAGCCCGGTAGCCTGTTCTCATGGTGGCCAATTCAGGTCCCTAGTACCTAGCCAAAACCCAAAGAGTAGCAACATTCCATGGTACCGATCCAGGGCAAGCAGTAGCTTCCCCCATGTTTTTCTCAATAAGACTATGGACTTTTCCTCCAGGAAATTGTCCAGACCCTTCTTATAACCAGCTACGCTATCCACTCTTACCACAAACTATTATTTTTTTTAAATCTAGCACTATTCTAATTCTATATGCAGTTGGCATGCTTTGCAAAGTCATTACTTTTTAGCTAGGCATCTCTGAAGTCATAGGCAGCAATTTCCTTTAGAGTGGCAAGCATCCACATCCCAACAATAGTCCCCACACAGTTCTCTTCACCAGACCCTTTTAGCACAAGCAAAAATTACAGTATAAAATAAAGTTTCAACCCTTGTGCTTTCAGTTCATCCACCTGCTTCACATTAACAACAGCAGGTTCCTGCTCCTTAGAGCTGACTGAGGGAACAAAAGTTGCTATGTTTGCTTTCATCACCTTTTGTTGAAAAAAATGTAACCCACCAAAAAAATCCCACCCAGATCTCACAGCAACCTCCACATACAACCTTTTATACTCCCCAGCAGTCCCAATTGTTCACAGGCCTGGACATCGGTAAACTTGGGCCTCAAACAGTGAAAAGGAAAAAAACAACTTTCTAAAAAAAAAAAAAAAAAAAAATAGCCTGAACAGTCCCTTTTCAGCAGCTTGCTTATAAGTTCAGCTAGCTATACAGTGTCCTTTAAAACTGGAATGACTTTAGGTAACTGAAAGGCTTTTCACAGTTTAAACATTATGTCTCACTTCTTCCCAAGCAAAAATAGCAAACAAACAGTAAATCACAACAGTTAATTGCCAGCCATGGTCAGGTTTACCTCCATAGCCTCAGTAGGCTCTGGCTTAGCAATCTCCATATTTTCTTCCACCTCACAAGACTCTGGTAGGTCTGGCTCTTCAGTGCTCTGCCATTCCATAGACCAGGGCTGCCCTAGTCTGGTCCTCGAGATCTACTGGCAGGCCAGGTTTTCAGGATATCCACAATGAACATGCATATTCATTGTGGATATCCTGAAAACCTGGCCTGCCAATAGATCTCGAGGACCGGATTTGAGCAGCCCTGCCATAGACTCTTCTTCCAGCTGCTGCTTGTCCTGGAGAGCTTTTAAGAGAAGTTGTTTCTGCACTGTTCTCCTTAGCTTATGTATGCTGGGCTTATGTTTTCCAAGGCCACACCCAAACCAGTCAGAGGGAACAGGCCTCAGCTCTCTCTGGCTCCCCTTGTGGCCACCCAGGAGATTTTCCTGCCCTTTAACTATAGGGAATTGCCTGGGTTCTGGCTTGGGATAAACAGCTCTAAATTAACTAGCCTTACTCCTATCGTTTGCCTGCCCTTTTCTGCTAGATGAAGCACTGCTGCTTGTTCTTCTGGGTGACAGGGCTGACTTTAAGGTCTGAAATGTCACACAATGCCAGATTCAGGCTCTCACATAGCCATGCGGTCCTACAAATATGGCAACTGTTCTCTCTCAGAACTGTTCTCTCTCAAGCTTAAGCTCTGTGGTTGCAGCCTAGCTATCTGGGAGAAGTAAAGCCCTCTAGGGATTTAAGTCCACAGAACACACTTTACTCATACATCTAATATAATAAAATGCTAGGCCGCGTATGCGCATTCAAAAGTCGTGTTCTCTGATCCGTTGCAGAAACACGAGTGCGCATGCGTGGCCCTGGCTGCGGCTTTCAAATTAAAAAAAAAATTACACAGCTGCGGCGGCCTTCCTCACCCCCGCCTCTCACTGTGAATGGTACCGGCTCCTCTCTCGAACTGCACCAGGATCGAGAGAGGAGCTGCAGCGGCGGCTTTCAACTTAAAAAAAAACAAAAAACCCCAACTGGAGATCGCCGCTCTCACCCGACTCCCACTGTGCATGGTACCAGCTCCTCTCTCGAACTGCACCAGGATCGAGAGAGGAGCTGCAGCGGCGGCTTTCAACTTAAAAAAAAAAAAAACCAAACCCACAACTGGAGGTCGCCGCTCTCACCCGGCTCCCACTGTGGTCTAAAACAACGTTGCAAAAGTTAAAGAAAACTTGCGCATCTGTAGTGAAGGAGTTTAAGCAACTGTGCCATGTATTTTTTAAAATAGCAGGCGCATTACACGGTCGCCATAACAATGTTGCTGCTGCACAGGAAAATGGACAGGGGAAGAAATGCT